>NW_024356249.1:15295381-15607830 GCF_902729225.1 Pteropus medius
CAGCTTGAGGGTCAATCCCTCTCATTGACGTGCAAACAGAAACCAAGGCTCAGCTACAACAGGAGAGCACATACAACATATACAAGGACACACATGGAGCACCTGATTCAGGTTACGAGGGAGACAGGCATTGGGCCCTATAGGACACCTACTACATAAGGCCAATCTACTAATACCAGGACACATAGCAGCTCTACCCAGTACTTAGAAACAAACACGGGGTGGAACCAAAATGAAAAGACAAAGAAACATGTCCCACATAACAGAACAATGCTCCAGAAAAAGAACCAAACAAAATGGAGACAAGCAATCCACCAGATGCAGAGTTCAAAATACTTGTTATAAGGATGCTTAATGAACTTGGGGGAAGAGTAGATAAACTCAGTGAGAACTTTAATAGAGAGATAGAAACTATAAAAAAGAACCAGTCAGAAATGAAGAATACAATACTTGAAATAAAGAATACCTTAGGAAGAATCAACAATACATTAGATAAAGCAGATGATCAAATCAGTGATTTGGAAAACAAGATGGCTGACACCCAAGCAAAATAGCAAAAAAAAAAGTTTAAAAGGTATCTGAAACAACATCAGGTGTACCAATATTCACATTATAGGGGTACCTGAAGGAAAAGAGAGAGAGCAAGGTATTGAGAACCCGTTTGAAGAAATAATGACAGAAAACTTCCTTAACTTGGTGAAGGAAATAGACATACAAGCTCAGGAAGCACAGAGGGTCTTAAATAAGATGAACCTTAAGAGGCCCACACCAAGACACACCATAATTAACATGCCAAAGTTTGAAGACAAAGAGAGAGTACTAAACACAGCAAGAGAAATGCATCTAGTTACCTACAAGCATACTCCTTCATAAGACTATCAGCTGATTTCCCAACAGAAATTGTGCAGGCCAGAAGGGACAAAATATTCAAAGTGTTAAAAAGCAAGGACCTACAACCAAGATGACTCTACCCACCCAAGCTATCATTCACAATCAAAGGACTGATAAACAGCTTCCCAGACAAGAAAAAGCTAAAGGAGATCATCACCTCCAAGCCAGTATTACAGGAAATGTTGAAGGGATTTCTTGAAAATAAAAAATAAATAAAAAATATGAATAATAAAATCACAATAATTATATATCTATCAACAATTACTTTAAATGTAAGTGGATTAAATGCTCTAGTCAAAAGACCTAGGGTGGCTGAATGGATAAGAAAACTAGACCCTTACATATGCTACCTACAGGGGACTCACTTCAGAGCAAAAGACACACATAGACTGAAAATAAAGACATGGAAAAAGATGTTTCATGCAAATGCAAACAAACAAAAACAAATCTGAGATAGCAATACTTATACCAGACAAAAAAGACTTTAAAACAAAAGCTATAACAAGAGACAAAGAAGAACCCAGTAATTTTGCTTCTGGGTATTTATCGAAAAAAACCCAAAACACTACTTCTAAGGGACATATGAATTCATATGTTCATTGCAGCATTATTTAGAATAGCCAAGTGGCAACCTGGGTGCCCATCAATGGATGAATGGATAAAGAAGAGGTGGTACATATATATAATGGAATTCTAGTCAGCCATAAAAAAGAATGAAATCTTGCCATCTGCATCAACATGGATGGACCTAGAGGGTATTGTGCTGAATGGAGTAAGTCAGACAGAGAAAGTCAAATGCCATATGATTTCACTTACATGTGGAATCTAAAAAACAAAATAAACAAAACAGAAACAAATTCATAGCTACAGAGTAAGTTTTGATGGTTGCCAGATGGAAGGGGGGTTGAGGGAGATTAAGAAGTACAAATTGGTAGTTTACAAAATAGTTATGGAGATATAAAGTATAGCATAAGGAATACAGTCAATAATATTTTAATGACTATGTACAGTGTCAGATGGGTACTAGATTTATGGGTGATAACTTTGTAAGTTATATAAATGTCTAATCACTGTGTCATACACCCGAAATGAAAATAATATCATATGTAAACTGTAATATAAAATTTAAAAAATTATTTAAAAAAATATTTGAAAAAGAAAAAATTATATCTATCAATTTTGCTACTTATTTTTTCTGATAAAACATACTCTAAAGAGAATCCACTACATAGCTTTTGGGAGAGGTATGAAGGGTGAACAGAACGTATATGAGAAATAGATTATGTATAGTTTGTAAACGTCCACCAGTAGAAAAATTTAAATCATGTTAAATAAACTTATTTTTTGACTAGTTACCCTACACTTTGATTTGAATCTTAAAATCTACATGTTAAAAAATAATATTAGGTTTGCTTGGCTTTTGAAAAAAAATAGTGGTTACAAGCCATTTTTTAAAATTACAACTTAAAATTATGTTTTATGTATGTATATATATACATAAAGCATATTTTATTACATAAAGCATATATATATGTATGTATGTATGTGTGTGTATATATATACATAAAGAATTATATAAATCTGTGCCATCTAAAAATTGATTCAAAAGTGTGTTCTATATTTCTTCAATTCTAAGATCTCATTTTGGATGAAGAGGGAAAATACTACCCACTTTATGAATATACTGATTGTAAGACATATCCCAGTTTTAGAACATTAATTGCATAAAAATGGGCATTTTGAAATCAAAGATCTGCCACGTATTTCTTCATTCTGCCAGAAATCAAGCTCGACTATGTAGTCCTTGCCACACAAGTATATTCTACATTTTAAATGTATAGAAGGGACACAGAAAATGTCAGCTGGTTTCTAAATATGAGTAAATGAAAAGTTTGATTTCTTTACAATGAAGAAATGGCAGGACTTAAAATGACTCCTTTCAGTTGTATTGGTTTTCTGTCTGTACATGTACAGGTTGCACTGCCTCTTGGCTGAGCATTTTAGTATTGGTATTTTGCTGCCGGTCCAACATTTGACTGATACATTTTCTTTTATCTCCTGTTTTATTCAGAGGTGTGTCAAGGTCCAGGCATAATTCCAGAATGGAACAAAAATATTATTTTGGACTCAATGTTATTATTTAAGTATTATATTGATCTAAAGTTTGGCTTATTCTCATTCCCAACATCCATTTTATGTAGTGATCAGTTTATCAGATTAGGATTTTGTCATCACCATAGTCCAGTGTTTTTCAAAGTTGGGATCGCCCACACAAAGTCTCTTGGTTGCTGGCAGAAATCATAAACCCTGGATCCTGTCTTCGACTTGAATATCAAAGGCAGAGCTCAGAAATCTGTATTTTGAACAAGTTCTCCAGGAGTCTGAGAAGTTCTGCATAGTGCAACATGGACTCAGAAGCTAGAATGTCTGGGTTTGAATCCCTATTAAGAGCAGAGTGGCCTCAGACAAGTTACCTACACTGTGCCTCAGTTTCCTCCTCTGAAAAATGAGATAATATTAGTGCTTTCTTTGCAGAGATCTTTTGAGGATCAAATGAGTGAATATTTGTACAGCACCTAGCATATGATAAACATCATATGTCTCTTTCTAAGTCTATTGAGACTATGAAAAAATCACAGGTGTTTTTAACAAATATTTAGCAAACTCCCACTATGTGCTGGGCACCTGTCTCAGTCTGCAAGATGATTGCATTCTACAGAGGGGGCGGGATTTTATACAAGCACACATACACTTAGCATGTGTATGTGCTTAGACCTTTAACAAAGATCACTTGATTAATTCTCACAGTACTAAGAGGTAGGTAATGTTATCATACTTCTTTGCAAATGAGTAAACTGTGTCACAAAGATGTTAAGTAATATGGCCAAGTTTGGACAGCTACTAAGTGATGGCGCTGGTAATGAACAAGGACAACTGGGCTTCAGTATATGCTCATTTAACTTTACTATCCTGACAGGTGTATGAATTCCATTAAAAGGAATGCTCAACGAACCAAGTCTGAGTTAACTCTTAGTTGAATGAGGATGTATCTGGAGGTCAGAAAAGAACTGGACTGCAAAGAGTTCAGTTCCCAGTAGGGGTGGTGTGGGGCAAGCTGTTACCTCTCCTTTGTTGGTTTGGTGCAGATTTTATTATATTCACAGTAAGTGAAGAGGCAAAAATTGTATTTTAAATAGGTACAAGTTTAATTTGGAGTTAAAATTCTTGTTTAAACTCTATTCACTGGATGATCAAACATCCTAATGGTTCCAAATAGCTATGTTAACATTCTTAAGTCTATAATCAGTGTCACCTGGTAGTCAAGTTGATCAGCAGGCTTTTTGGGGTTGGGCTCCATTTCACTTTCTTTTCTATTGAAAAGAGAAAGTTATTTAAGGTGTGATATCTATGAATAGTACCTGTATTTACACAAAACCTCTCTCTAAGGTGTTGAAAGATTTTATTCATGCCTACTCCCTTTCAGTTTCTGGATGTGTGGTTAGAGGTCATACTTAAGAATCAAGACTAAGTATTATTTTCTGGTTAATTCAAGTTCTAGGATGCCATTCGTTCACATGGAAAATGAGTTTCACAATTATAGACAAGAAGAGATTATGTGAGGTAAATTTACCCCTTTGTTCCTCAAAAGAACTGTTTCTTTAGTAGCTATATTTGAAACGATTTGGTAAGGAGAAGGAAGGAATGTATCTTTAGTAAAATTTTTGGCGTATGGTGGTTGGAGAGGAAGGTACTTAAAAACCAATTTGGGGCAAGGAGACAAGACAAGAATTTGTACTTGTTTTTTGACCTAGAAATTAAAGTATATATTCAGTAATTTTATATTTCTCTTAGTATGAATTGTACTAAATTTAAGAAATGAAATAGACAGTCATTTGGCCCCACTGCCCATAATCTTTGTTGTTCCTCTCTGCCGTTTCCTCAAGAGTGTTGGCATGTGAGTGTGTGGACAAAGCATCACCAAATTTCCAAAAATTTAAAGAGGTTTTAGGTAGGTTTTTATATATAAAGTCCTCTGAGTTTTAAACTTGCCCTTTTATTTTAAACAGGGTGGGCCAAACAAAACACATTTTCATGACACAGCCCAATGGTCACCAGTGTGTTGCCTCTGGTTTAGTTTTCCTACAATTTATTCAAGATGAACATTTAAAAAGCAAACACATCTTTACTGCTAAACATGCTCTCCCTCTATAATTTCTGTCATATTGTTCAAACAGATTAAAATCCACTCTTCAATAGCTCTTCATTGTTCATAATCAAATCCAAATTCCTTTAATAAAAGTCAAGGTATATTTCCTGCCCTATACTCCACTGTTACCTCTGTATGCAAAGGTCTTTTCATCAGGTTGTAGAAAGTCCTACCTGTTAGCAACATCAGCTGGAATGTTACCTGTTGTGTGAAATTTTCTAGGTGAATGATAGGATGGTTATACAATTAATACAGAATAGAGTGCAGGAGGAAGAACATAATTATAAAACTATTTTTTATAATTGGTACCCACTGACCTGATTTGGCTCACTTTTGATATTTTAAAAATCATTTCAACAAATATTTAGTGAGTCCTTCCTATGTGCCAGTCACTCTGCTCGGAACTGGAATTAAGAAGATTAAAAGTATGATCTGTCTTTGTCTTCAAGTTGCTCACAGCCTAGAATTGACATGCCATCTCACAATTGGAATACAGTCTTAAAAGAGCTTTAATGAAGTTTGTTAGAAGAAGCCAATGGATCATAAAAGAGGGAAAGGCCTGAGGAGCACTTTCCTTAGGAGATACATGAGATGAAAATGAAGGATGAAAAGAAGCCTTACATGGGGCAGGAGGAGGGGAAGCTATTTCAGGCAGAAAGAAGAAGATTTTCAGACAGAGGGATAAATATGGTTATATGTGAAAGCCTGGCAAATTCACAGAATGGCATGCTGTTTCCTAGTATTAGAAATTTATAAGAATATTTAGGTGACTACTAGTATTGAGTTATTACTAATGTTAACCTGTACTGTAGTTTATATGGAACTTGTCCATGAAATCATTTTCCTGAGGCTACCTGTGATGAGCTATGAAGGTCTCAGCTGAAGACCTTAATGACTCAGTAAATAAATAATGTTCTCCAAGTCTCTGGGCTACATTAAAATGGACCATCTCCACACACTCAAAGTCTTGTGTTAGAACAAGAATATATCTTTGTTTGCAAGCTCTCTCTTGACCAATTCATTAACTCAAACTAGGAAAATTTCCAGTCCACTTTCTCAGTATTCTACTGGATTAAAACTCAATGTTTCCTTCAGAAATTTTAAATGAACTAAATGAAATATCTTTATAGATAAGTTGTGGAATTGAGATCCTTGTTTGACATTTGCTCTTTTTGCAACATTTAAATTTAAAATCATTAAATTAACTATGCTCCCTGGTCACTTCATCTCTAAGAACCTCATTGTAATATTGTATGGTTTGTAATTAGGTATGTGAAATACTCCAGAGTATTAATAACAGACCTGTGAATGAGTTTTGTCACAATGTAAAAAAATAAAATAAACATCTTTCTTCCTCTTCTTAAATAATTGAAAGTACAAATTATATGATTGGGGGACTGTATTTAATTAGAAAACAAAATACTGCCAGCTTTTAGTAACCAGGATTATAAGCAGCAAAAGCCTTGAATTTGCTTAGTTCTCAAGAGATGTGCGGTTTCACCAGCAAAGCAAGTCTCCTTGGGGCACATTGAGACAGTTCATGAAAAGGTGGTGAGCCATGCTCTTGCCATTCATAGTTACATCCCCATTAAACTTCCTTTCAGAATTAAGTCAAGCATGAACATAGGCAGTGTGAGATATAAAATGTTCTTGAATGATAGACAGTTGGGGTAATTGTTGATGACATGATACCACATTTACCTTTACCTGTCTTCATCGTTCTTCTTTTAGTTTTTTCTCTACTGATATACCTTAAGCTTGACAGTAGAGTTAAAGGTAGTAATTCACTCTGATGGTCAACTTGAATTAACTGTCTCTTGCTATAATATTTCAAACCATTGAAGACAAGGACTGTGTCACGTGCCTGCCCTCCTATGTGTCTGTAGTGTCTAGCAGAGAGCTTGCCACGTTACAATCAGTAACTCAACAAATATTTGTTAAATATGAGTGAGAAGGAAGTGGAGAGGGTGGAAATGGGTAAAGGTGGTTGAAGAGTATTAACTTCCAGTTATAAGTTCTGGGAATGTAATAATGTACAGCATGGTGACTATACTGTACTTAGCATTGTATATTTGAAAGTTGCTAAGAGTAGGTCTTAAAACTCATCACAAGAAAAAACTGTAGCTATGTGAGGTGATGGATGATAACTAAACTTATTGTGGTAATTATTTTGTAATATATACATATGTCACATCATTATGCTGTACACCTTAAACTTATACAAGTTATATGTCAATTATATCTCAATAAAACTGGAAAATATGAATGAAAATGCTTTTATTAGGTATTTAACAAATTTTGAAATGTTCGAAATACTGGCTGGGCTCTGCTTGTGCTTTTTAAAAAAAATATGTGGGAGATTTATAAAATTAATTCAGACAGTACTGAAGTGTACATATGTTTTTAAAATGTTGCATAACTGATTTTAACTTCTTACGGGCTACACGAATAGTAGAAGTGGGGTGGAGGAATACAGACAACTAATCCCCTCCCCACCCAAAAAATTCACCATTCAA
Organism: Pteropus medius; assembly: GCF_902729225.1. Classification (NCBI taxonomy): domain Eukaryota; kingdom Metazoa; phylum Chordata; class Mammalia; order Chiroptera; family Pteropodidae; genus Pteropus; species Pteropus medius. The sequence goes on from NW_024356249.1 coordinate 15,302,996, forward strand.
ATGTTACTACCATGCCTCTTTGTGCAGGGTATAAATACTTTGTATTTCATATTTTTTCCATCTCTTCTTTTTCAAGATGGCTTCTGAATAAAGAAGTTAAGTTTTATGTGGCTTCTTGTGATGGTGGTGAGACCTCATATTGGTGAGCAGGCACTATGCTGAGCTTTGAGGTATCGCTGGCTCGGCTGTTGAAGTTCATGGTGGTGAAATACTGGCAAAAGTCCCAGGTTGTTTGGCCATTTATTCCTCTACTGCCTCAGCTCAACCTTGGCTTTGATAGTGTCATGGATCTCCCTATGGCTAGAATGAAACTCCCATTCAGTGCATTCATTTCAGGTGCCTCATCATCTAGCTACCATTTTTATTTTGATATGATTGGTCCCATTTTGGTTTTCCATGAGGCAATCTCCTTCCTGAGTATAAACAAAGAAGTTGAGTTAAAGCTTTTTTCTATATCCCTCTCCACCCTTCTTTTAAAAACTAATCACTGCTTTTCTATACTTACTTGAGGATGGAATCTTAAGAATGTGTATGGCGGGGAGTGGTTTAGAATTTAGTTAACTGTCTGAGTGCTTCTCTCACAACCTGTTCCCTTTCCCTTTTTCTTTTCTAGGACCAGAAAAGCTTTATTTCCCATTATTGTATGCCAGGGACTCCCCCCAATGCATATGTTCTTCCTTATGGAGGTGATATCAAGGGAATTTGTTTTATAGGGGAAAAAAAGCTCATTGATTGAATATTTCCAAGTATTATATTCATTTTACCCAAAAGAAGCTAAAGCTCAAAGAGGTTAAAGTAACTTGACTATAAAGTAGTGGAATCTAGATTTAAAGCCCAGCTGTAAAGCATAAAGAGGGTAAGATGAAATTTGAGATTTTTTGAGTATTTTAATTCAAACTTAGCAGCTTTGTATTTCTTTTTGCAAGTTTTATCACCAGATATTGCTTCTTATCAAATTAAAACATAATTTGATAGCACTTCTCCAACCCCATATAATGTTGGGCACATGAGACCAGAGAAATTGCCCTAATTAATTAATTTGATAAAACACAGTTTATGTGTGAAAATGAATTAATGATCAAGTGAAATTAAAATCTAAATTAGGAAAGCATATCTTTCTCTTTTCACTCATAGTTGGGAGACTTGTTTCAGTTGAGTATTATGATATAAAAAATATGATGTAAAAAATAATTGCATAACTATAATTAGCAAAATTCTTTCCTTTGATTCTAAAGAGAAGCAGAGAAACACTTTTGCTATTTAAAACCACTGATCCAGAGGAATAATGAAATAAGATCCATTTTGTTTAAAAAGAAATTGACTTTAGGTTTTTAAAATAGAAATCCAAGATATAAAATTTATCTTTAGAAACAAATTTTAAAACATGGCTTTTTAATATGCACTACAGTTATACGAGTAGATTCCTCCACTCCTTAGGTTGCTCCAGCCTGGGGTCTTAAATAATAAGTCCCCAAAACAGTAACAAAAGAGAACGTCTCCAGCTCTATCACCACCCTGTCCAAGGGCATACCAACTCTCTCTTTAAATATCCAATTTCATGTGTCCTTCACCAATTAGTCACCTTGGTGACTGTACGGCACTTGCTATTTTCTTGGTGGCTGCCCCAGATAAGGCTACCCATATCTGCCATCTCTCTGCCATCCCTTATGCTTTCTGTAAAGGCACCCCTCTGCTGGCACTGCCTGTGGATATGTGAGCCAAGGCCTGCTAATGCCTGATGTTTCAGGAATTTATGCTCAGTCTCATGATGCTTGCCATTTGTTAGCACAGCCTACTCAACTAGCACCAACGCTGCCAACACCCTGAACTCAAAGCACCGTGGAGCTTATATTAAAGACCATCCTTTTTAGCTATTATATTTTTAATGCAGACATTTTGATGTAAAACTCATGACAGCTTAGCCAAGGGATGCGTTGAAAATAGCCAAGATTCTATGCAAAGAACTATCTCTTCCCTACAATACTTATTTCATTTTCTGTTGTCTAAACTTACCTCATCTCTTTTCCAGGTTGAGCACTTTCCTAGGAAATTTTTCATTTCCTTATGCAAAAATAGCTGTGGAGAGCACATATTAAGGCTCGAATGAAGATTTATGCAGCCTTTCTTCCTGACCTTCTACTTATATTTACACTTGTCTATTGGACATTTCATTAGATAGCCCACATCTTCCTTGAATTCCAAATGTCTGAATTAAACCACCACCTCCTCTGATCTCCTATGTGGCTTTCCAGTCTCAATTAATAGAATGACCTTTCGCCCAGCTTCCTACTTCAGAAACCTGAGCATTTCCTCTGTTTTCTCCTTCAGTCTTGCCTCTGTCCATATCCGCTTCCTGACGAATTTTATTCTTCTTCTAAATACCCCTTAAGTCCATCCACTTGTTTTCATTCCCACTGTCTTCCAGCGTCACCTCTTATGGCATCACCTCTTGCTTAGATTTCTGCAACAGCCTCCTAGTGGTTCTCTCTACCCTTTCTTCTTCCCCTCCCCTCCAATATGTCTTCTACATTGTATAGCCAAAATAATATATCAGAAAATGCAGTATGATCATCAATTCCTGTTTAAAACCCTTAAATTTCTTTTTATTGTTCTTAGTCCCAACCTGGTCTGGCCATAATAACTTTTCCCTCTTGAAACTACCGTGTTCTCTCTCATTTCCAGGTCTTTTCAAATACTATTGTCTCTGCATAGAATGAGATTACTAGAGACTTGTTGAATGAATAACCAAATGAGTAATAGTTTCACATAATGGAGTAAAGGCCTATCAGCAAGCAGATTCCTTGAATCTATTTATTTTCACCTGAACATTTCACTACATTTTAAAATGTTTGTTTTGCAAACTAAAAGTAGAACTTGGCATTTCCACATGAACCTTGCAGACTTGTTTTAGTTTCTAGGGCTGTTCAGCTAATTGTATTGCTACAGTGTGGTCCTCCTCTACCTGGTAGTATCACCATTTTTGACTTGGGTGACATCCTGAATATGCAGCCAATGCCTAGGGCAGGATAACAAAAATAGAACAGTAAAGGAATCACTGGACATCTTCCAGCTATCTAAACCCCTCGAATCAAACCTGGCATAAAATAGAGTGACAGATGTCACTGTCAGATTGCTCTAATATCCTTGATATGACCTACTGCTAGATGCTCTAATTTCACTTTAAAAAGCCTGAGTAATCTTTACAAGTTTGAACAGTGAAAAAGAGAAAATAATTTTCTGACTTGTCAAGGCCAATGGCATGCAATCCATCTAGAAACAGACCTAGCAACCTCATAATTCATAAGAACATCTGGCTGCCATCTATAGGATGCTAGAGACATGCCAACTTTGATAATTAAATTCAGCTTGCCCACCATCCTTCTCACTTCAATTGGGTGGCACACATCTATTTCTATGCTTGCTAGTAAATTCTATAAGGCAACAATCTCACTCTAGAAACTGTAGCATTTTATGGGTAAATAAAGTAAAATAATTGCACAATAAATTCAGAACTGTGGCTTAAAAATGACAAATTATGAGATAATAAAATTGCTAATTATATTACTCAGGGAAATTGGGTTAACTTACATTGCTTTTCTGGTTTATTAAAGGAGAAAATATTTGTTTTTACCTAATCTAACATTTCACTTTGGTTTTATGGCAACTAGACATCATATCGCTATGACACTAGATACAGAGGCACACACACAGAAGTGATTTTGTTTGATGTGAGCTAGATTTTGTAAAGTTTAAAATATAATTTAAATAGCAGACAAGTATTAATTGCACTAGAGTATAACAATAATTATGAAACAGTAGGTACCCCTCTTATCTACATTTTTCTAAGCTTTTTATGGATACAGGACTTGCACTGTTTTAAGAAGTCTAACATTTTATTTGAAATCGTTTGTGTTTCTATAGTTTAGACATTTTTTAAAAAGTTATATTCTCCTACACTATTCTGAGAGTTTTTGAAAGTGAAAAAATATTCTATGGTTGGCTGCTATTTCAAAAGTATCTACCACTCGAGAGAAGGAAACTTAGGAAAGCACTCTGAATATCAGTAATAGCCAACACTCATATATGCCTCACCATGTGCAGGAAATATTCAATGTGATTTGCCTATATTCACCCATTCTATCTTCATTTGAACTCAGGCAGGTACTTTTTATAGTTTTATTTTACAAATGAAGAAACTGAGGCTTAGATAAGGTCCCCAAGGTCTTGTGAGTAGCACATGGCAGAGCTCAAACAAAGAGAGTCTGGCTCTAGAGTTCATACTTTTAACCACAATACTGTACTACTGCCTGTCACCGAAAACACCACACGAAGCAGTTATTCTTCTTAAAAAGAATTAAATATCTCCAGTGAAATGAATTGATATCAGAGAATTTCCTTGAGCAGCATCGCTCACTCTGGAAATGAGATGGGTGGGTGGAGTTGACTCACTGAAGACTCTCAGTAAACTTCATTTCCAATGGATTAGAGTAGCATAAAGAGATCAGTACAACTTGACCACTTGAAATAATTGTAAAATAACATGATATGCATATATAAACATCTAGTCCACTTATAGAAAAATCTTGGGAAAGTCAGCAGATCAGTTGATCAAGCACTCATTTTGAGCCTACTATGAGCAAAGTATTATGTGCTAAGTGCTAGGAACAATGGATCAAGTCTCATCTCAATCTTTAAAGGGCCTCGTGAACTACTGGAGACAAGGAATGTACACGATTTCCTCTAATAAAAGGTGTCCCATGATAAGTATTAAAAGAGGAGTTAAACAAAAATGTAAAAGGAGCACCAAGAGGAAAGTTAAATGGAGGCGGGAGATTGGCCATCAGGGAAGTCGCAGCAGGCAGTGGACTTGTGAACTAAGGTTATTGGGATGAGACTCCAGAAGGGATATAAAATGATCAAAGTCATGAAGGAGTAGTAGGAAAGAGGAGGTTGAGGATGAAGTTGTAGAGGTATGTTGGTGCTAGGTTATGAAGAGCGTCACATGTGCATGTGTGTATAACACAGAAAACACATATGTGTATATCCAGCATAACATCTCAGTGTGTGTATTACATATTCACATAGACCTCATTGAAAACAAACTTTGTGTGTTTATTTAGAAAAATATTGTGTTCAATGTAGCTAGTTCCTCCCTCCAAAATAGTGTAACAAAAAGGTTGAAATTCTTGTTGAGACAGGTAATAGCTTTGGAGCTCAGTTTCCTGATTTAGAACATGGAAATAATAATATCTATTTCATTAAGGCTTAGTGAAATAATGCATGTAAACATGTCATACTTCATAGGGATCTAATGAGATAGATACTATTATTCCCATGTTCTAAGTCAGAAAATTGAGGTCGCAGAGTTATATCATGTGTGTAATCCAAGCAGTGCAAGGGGGAACTGTGCTTGTTTCCCTAGATATTGAGGCATCTGATGACAAACAGTCTTCAGCTGTCTATTCCTTCAGGGGTCTCCTCAGCTGTAGAAAGCCACCTTTCCTAAGGTCACGCCCCTTCCCGTTGCAGCTCATATCCAATGACTATTTGATACAGGGGTATACAAATCTTGTCAACTTGGCCCAGTTGGGGATAATCTTTAGTTTCAAAGGTTGCTATGGTGTCAGCTGAGGTCTTTCTTGGGCCTATACCACATTTGACTCCTGCTCTTGCCTAATTCTACTTTTCCCTCCTCTTTTGCACAAAAGTTTATCTCAAGGAGATTAAAAAAAAAATCCTTCATGTTAAACTTAATCTTAGAGGAAACTCAACTTGGGACATCCTTTGGTGACGGTGGTGCCTGTGGTGGCAATGGTGGGAGTTTGGTGACTTACTAGTGCTAACAAGTTCAATTTTCTCGTGCAGAAATTGCACTGGTGGGCAGCAGCATCAGTAGCAATGTTATGCGACACTCTCTGTGTTAGCACTATTGGTGGCAGTTTTGTCATTAAGCCTATTCTTTGGCATAGTCTTGGTCATTCTGCCTAGAAACTTAACTTTAAGTCTTACTCTCTAGTTCTTTCAACAATTCTGCTTAATCAGCCTAAATCATCTTTTGTTATATAAAATGTATCTTAAACAAATTAAGTTAAACAAGTTCCCAAACATTAGACTCCTACCTAATAGCTGATTGATTCATTCCCCCAGGATAGATCAAAGATATGACTATTATAGGGATAAATTAAATAATCCTCCCATGAAGAGGTATTTTGTGCTACATTGGCAATAGTGAAGGGAGATTGGTATGTTGGAGATGGAAAACAAAGCCAAGCAAGTTCAGTGATGCATATAAAAAGCAGATTGATATTGTTGGAGATAAAGGGAATAACAAATAAAAGGCTGAGACAGGGACTCAGACTCAATGGAATTTTATTTATATTTTGAAAAAGATGAAATAAAGGCCAAATCTCTGAATATACAGAAAATTTAAATTTCATTAAATAGACATGATTTTTTAAAAAATATAAATTTCAGATTGATAAATTTCTAGCTCTATTTCATGTCAATAAGGAGATTATGCTGTAATGGGCTTGAGGGAGAGCCTACAGTTTTCTAATGCTAAAAATTGGCCATGGATGGTATATGCGAATAAATACAGCAAAGTAGCATTTTTTGCATTCATTGAAATGCCATAAGAGTAAAAATAAAAGATACAACAGAGCTCCGGGTTTAGATACACATTGGATAATATTGGTGCTTTTCCATTTTATTAAAATATAATTTAAGGTACAAAGATAACAAGACTGTTAAAGTTAAAAGGAAAACTCATAAGGTAAAACCACATTGAGTCATTTCTATACTTCCTTTTCGCCATGTGTTATATTTACATGCATTCCACAGACATAGCCACGGGATGGAGGTTAGAGATTCTCTATTTGCTCACTTGAAATGTTCTCTTTTCCTGGTTCATAGACCAGTATTTAATAACATCCAAGAGCAATGAAATAGCAGCGGTAAAAAGACCTATATTAGATGGTTTCCTAGGGAAATAGCTATGTGCTTGAATGAGTCTGGCACTCTGCCCGAATGTCAACAGTATTCGGGTCATGTCAGAGATCTAAAGAGAAAATGTTTTCCAGACACCTCAGGATGACTTGGCTTCCATTACTCTGCAATTTAAACCTGGACATTGTTGACAGAAGTACCTAGCTCTTCTTGCCTACGTGAATAAAATGGAGGAACAGAAGTCAGTTTCTAAAGGAGCCAAGAATCAGAACATGCAGAATTTTACACAATAAATTCAGAAATGTGAGTTATACTCAAAGATGAGACAAACAAAGGCTAATATCAACTACAGAGCACAGGCACAACATGTTTCTCTTGACCATGGCTAGAAGCAACCAGGCCCCCAAAGAGTCTTTATAGCCTTGATCCCCTTAAAGGTGAAAAGACTCAAACTCTTGAAAAGGAAGTAATGTGGGAAGGAAACGGAATTGAGATTTGTTTCTGTGCCCTTGGCGCAGATGTAGCATGAACCATAAAAGAGAAGAGAACTGTTAATGAGATTAAAAACAGTGATGAGAAACTAGAGGAGACCTTTTTTTAGTCACTTTTGTATTGCTCTCCACAGTTCTGAAAATCATAACTCAGAGAAAGTCAGGCAAGTTGTAATGCTGTAACACCCCTTTTCATTTGGGATAGATAAGTGAGATAAAGTCTTACAAGATAAATGTAGCTACAGAAACTAGCTTTCTTTCCTCTCCTCCCAAAATAACCAGAAGGATTGATGCCAAAAGTAAAATTTACATTCTCAGTGAAATTAGGAGACAAACTGCAAGATATTTTTAAGAGTACCTAAGGCTTCCAACTGAATGTAAGTGCCAAAGAAGAAGATGTGGAGAAAAGCTGAAGAGAGAACCCAGCAGCTGCAGATTTTAGAAAGCCCCCAAATAATTCATTTCCTGAAGGAAATGGGCATATTCAAATGTATTAAAATGATGCTTTTTACTGGAAGAGCACGTGAGAGAAATGGGATGAGCAGCAGCTTGATGACAGAAGTCTCTCAGGATCGAGTCACATTCAGAGAATCAGGGGAGATGTACTACATGAAAATCACATTTGCGTGGAAAAGTTTGTCTTTGTGGTAGCTTAGAAGAAAACCTTTAAGTTCTGAAAGATAAGTATATTATAATTCTATTCTGCCCTCACAGCTAAGAATCTCTTGCAAATAGCTGTTCAACTCATCAAAAGACAAGTAACAATAATAATTTGCAAAGAGCTTGTACAACTCATTTAATGCCAAGAATAAAAATTAATTAGTACAGCATCCATATAAAGATGCTAAAATAAAATAAAAGAAAATATCTGCAAATTTGAAAACAGCTGGATACCCCAGAAAAAAAAATGTTGACATCAAGCAAGTGAAAAATATAGGCCAAACAATGACAAAATTTAATGAAGCAATTGCTTCTGTTATGAAAGACCACAAAACAAAAGTGCAAAACTCAAGGAAAAGATGGAAAAAGGACAGAAAGAGATAAAATTGTGCTCAGTAAACTTAGGCAAAAAAGGAAAAAAGAAAATCAACAACAACAACAAAAAAATAAAAAGGATATGAGAATGAATATACAAGCAAACAGACACTGTGGAAAACATAACAAGAAATAGAATAGAAATGAGAAAAGTAAAGAAAATGAGATAAAAGAAAAAAAATAAGTAAAAAGAAAAAAAACAAAGACAAAAGTGATGCAACATACACATAATTGAAATTCCTGAAAAAGAAAACCAAGATAAAAATACAAAGCAAGTATTTAGAAATATAATTCAAGAAAATTTTCTTGAAAATGAAAAACAAAAACAAACACACGATGAATAACATGTTGAAAAGACACATCATGTGCCAAGGAAAATAGTCTAAATGAGTCAATCATGAAATAAAATCTAGGAAGTATGCCAGATTACAAAAATAAAGGTCTTTCTGCATAGCTAGGAAGAAAAGATGGTGCCACTTTAAAAAGTGGCAAAAATTAAGCTTACTCAACCTCTACAGCAACATAAAATATCAGAAGACAATGATCTCAACAATCCTCTAAAGAAAAAAAATGTGAGTCAAGGATTCTTTCTCTTCCAGATATCAAATCTATAGACAAGTAGTTTTCAACATACAAAAACCCAGAGATTACTATTCCCATGAACTATTCTTAGCAAAATTAGGAAAGAGTAAATTTTGAGACAATGCACATTGAATATACTTAATAGAGCTAAGGGTTTATAGACATGAAAATATAAATACTGTGTCTTATAAATTAGAAATATCACTGACAAAAATTGAAAGAGGAAAGAAGGAGATGTTAAGTATAGTATTGTTTCATCTTTAACCATTGGAAGTCAAAAGATATTCAAAATCCACAAAGTAATAATATATGCATATCTGACAGCATGAAAGTAAACACAGCAAACTAATATTTTTGACTAATACAATGTTTTGCAGGGAAGAAAGAAGATGATAAAAAGGGAAAATGTGCTAAGTTTATTTTTTCTTACTAGGGAAATAATGAAACATACACTTGAAAGTAAACATATTAAAAGATAAAATGATGATAATGATGATGATGGTGATAATTATGATTTCAAGAAACATAACTCAAAGTAATATAAGAGAGGCACGACTAAACATATCTGTGCTTTGGACAACCAAATCCACTTATTAAAGTAAATTTCAGATTAGATCACAAAAAACAAAACAATTTGATTCTGAATGGGGCTCAAGTAGACTTAAACATGTTGTACACTAAACAACTTTAAAAATGCTAGTAGTCTATGTGAAGGAAATCCAAGATCATGTAGTTCACACGATCATAAATGTAAATAAAATACCTGACACTATATACCAAGAACAAACTTAAAACAAGTTGAAAATAAAAGAATGAGCAAAGCTATGTTATACAAATGGGTCATGATCTTAATGTCAGACTAGTCTGAACTCAGGACAAAAAGCATTAAAGATGTGTTAATAATGATAAAGCATGCAGATCAAAATGAAATAGTGATTAATATCTTCCAACCAAACAAATGACATCATCATGTTATCATTTGCCAAACAAAAAAGGCAGTAATACCAGGGATAAATTGAAACACACTTATAAATAATAGGAGACAAATTTTCTGAAATGTAAAATTGGTTATGCATTCATAAACTGAAGTAGTACAGAATGCGTTTGCATCTTCATGTTCATTCCTTGGCCTCTGTAATCTAAATTCCAGTGAAATTGCTCTCAAAATCCACTAATGGCCCCCTAATTCCAAATTCCAATAACCACTTTTCAATCCTCCTCTCATTTGGATTCCCTGCAGTGTTTGATGACGCTGTCCACCCACTTCATTATTGAAACACAGTTTCTTTGTTTGCACTTTACCAACTACTAGAGTCCTGGCTCTTAGTGTCTGCCTAATGCTCAGGCTCTCCTTCACAGAATTCACTATCCCTTGGGTCCAAGGAACAGGGGATAAGAAAGATTTTTTTCAGTTGTCTATCCTGGTTGAATGCCCTACCATCTCTGACACTGGCTGGAGCATACAATTCCTACTGTTTCAAGCTTTTAATGATCGAAGGACCTCTTGCAAAAACTAAAGGTCATTTGTGGTCAAAGAAGCAGAATGTAATTGGGAGTTCTGTTATTTCGTTTCCTTATAATTATTATTCTGTTTTTTAAAATTTATTTTTAATTATAGTTGACATACAATATTATATTAGTTTCAGGTGTACAACATAGTGATCACAATAAGCCTAGTAACCATCTGTCACCATACATAGTTATTACAATATTATTGACTCTATTCCCTGTGATGTACATTACATCCCTGTGATTTATTTTGTAACCAGAAGTTGTTGCATCTATTGCTAATGTCATTTCATGTAGAAGATTCGAGAAGATTGAATCCAGAGTCAGAAACCTGAATCCCAGTACCATTTTTGCTACTAATTGGATCTGTGCTTTAAACAAATTGTCTATTTTACTGTCTATAAAATGGGAGGCTGAAATATAATCTCTGTGGTTCCATGAACAGCCAACTGCTTTGAGGCACAATGGTTTAAGTGTGTTTACTTAAGCCTAATAGTCAGAGTGCTGCTTTGTGTATAAACTGGCAAGATATTTTGAAGTTTGAAATTAATAGCTTCATATTATGAGTAACATAAAGGCTTGTTCTATGATATCACTTAGTGTTTTACTTATTTTTGACACATTAGCCACTTCCGTTAGGACAGGAAAAGAATCCTAATCCTAAGAGATAAAGTGGCTCTATAGTTTAAAATTTATCTAATAAACACAATCTCTTAGAAGTTTCTAATATTGAGGAATAAAATCAAAATTGCATTGCTTATAAATAGGTCAATCAACAGAAAAGCACTTATATTAGAAATAAGGTATTTATTTTGACATTACTAAGTTGTAATTTAACAATTAGACTTAAATTTTTTCAACATTATTTTTTAAAACAAGTTGTCCCTTAAATTACACATTCTTTCAGCATCCTTGTTTAAAACCTTAGGGCTCTATCTTTAACAATTTACTCTAGTTTACTCTTTACATCTAATGTAGCCCTGAGCCCTGGCCTCTCTTTTGCTTCACACTCCATTGCAGCTTGGTCCAAATCCATTTCACATCTTGATGTGGCAGCAACAGACTGGTTGACTTTAGCCTTCCTATTTTCAAGCTATCACACAGTCCACTGCTAAGTACCTCCTTCTTTAAAGCACTTTCCCCTCGTACTCCTGTTTCAAGAAATCACTTTGGTTCAATACTGCCCTTTTAGTGAGGCTAAATGTCAAAGCCCTTCACACTTATGCCTTTTTTGGCTGATCCGGTCAGCTTTTTTTATTACTCTCTTCCCCTTTCCTATTCCCATCATGTAGTTCAGTTTCCTCACAGTCTCTGTAAATAATCCTCCATTTCTGATTTTATGCAGGAATTCAGTTCCTCTTCCTGATCAGCTCCTTATCTTATCCACATACCAACCCACACATCCATCCATCCTTTCTACCCTTTATGACATATCAAATCACAGTTTTGAATGAAGCTTCACAAACTTACTGATATCTTTCTATGTATTTATTATCGATAACACAGAGTTTTATGACTCAAATTATTTCAAGTTCATGCTTTATGAAAAACTTAAATTGGCATCTTAGTATAGTAGAAAATCCACAGACTTGAATTTAAAATCAATTCTGTTATTGACTAGTTATGTTTTCTTTGACAAGTTATTCTCTAAGTTTCACAAAGTTCTTATAAATATTAAATGAATAAGATAGAAAGCTATCTTGTAAGCTCCAAATACAATGCCAATATTATTGTTGTTAGTATGTTATCTCTTCGTAGAACAACACATCCTTTACAATGTTAGATAAATAAGAGGCCTATTAGAAAGTGTTTAATAAGTATATAGAATGTGCTTTAAAAAGCCACAATACAAGGTCTACATTTTAAAAAAATGGAAATAAATGTAAAGCTATTGGGACTAAAATAGTTCGGTCCTAAATCTTGAGTGGGATGACAACTCTCATGAGAAGGAATTCTCACATAAAAATGATGAGACGTCATTTATTCAAGTTCTTACCAAAGAAACATTAGTATCAGCTGATTGTGCCCATGGCAAGTTATAAGAGACCTCCTCTAATTGCTCTGTATTGTCATTGATGAAAAATCTGTCTCTGTGAATGGGGAAAACCTAATTAGGCCATTTTTTCAGGGTAGTTCAGATTCTATATATTTTATCCCTGTGACCATTCTGTTGGTATCCACGGGCTTTGAGTGGAGACTTGACTTACTGGGGAAGTTCAATGGGAAATGCTTTAAAATCAGCAATATTAAAAAATTGAGAACATGTATCATGTTCTAGCTGAAATGAGCCTCATATGAGAATAATTAACTTTGCAAATCACTGTTGGTTGCTAAACTATTATGTGAAAACTAAGAATATAGGACTGAAAAGTAAAAATCTAAGGTACTTTTAAAGACTATTTACTTGTTGAATAATTACATTTCCAAGCTTCCCTTGCATCTAAATAGAGCTATCTGACCAGTTTTTCCCAATAGAATATGAACAGAAGTGATCAATTTCTGGCCAAGATGTTGATGAGGGGAGTGCATCTTCTCTTTTCTAACTTGCTAAGAGATTCTAAGGCAATGATACATCTGCCAGATAGAAGGACCCATGTACCTAACTCTAAAGATGAAGAAAAACCCACTCGCCAACTAGAAACTGTTACCTTCTGAGTGAATCCTGCACATCTACTGATATTCTGGTCTCTATGTGTTCACAACATATAGAGTTTCACGTGTTTATAATTAGTTCGAACTCATGCAGGGAAGAGATTTTAATGAAATTAAACATTTTCCCAACATGAATTAAGAAAGAATGTGTTACACCACTGAAAAACAATGTATACAAAGCTAGAGAAAAAAACCACAATGCCTTTTAATTTTTTATAGAAGCTCTTTAACAAATCATTAGTCTTTAAATAAAGTGAAGGAAAAATCCTTTCCTCTAGGCCATTTTGGAAGAATTATTTGGAAACATTTTTTTTTATGGTTAGTTATTTTGAGAAAATGTCCTGTTCTATTTATTAACATTGTTAAGAAAGTCAGATATCAATATTGGAGACAGAGAGGGAGGAGAGCGAAGGGGGTGGAGAGGAAGGAAGTGGGTGGGGGGAGAGAGAGAGAGAGAGAGAATGAGAGAATGGCAAGGAGGAAGGAAGGGAAAGATGGAGGAAGGAAGGACGGAAAGAAAGGGAAAGAGAAGGAAGGAAAAAAAGAATGAAGGGAGGGAGGAAAGAAAGAAAGAAAAAAAAGAATCAGTGGTTTAAAAAATCTAAATTGAGAATTGCTTAATTTTTTTCAATAATGTAAGTATATATTATTTAACTGAGTTATTTAATTCAGTAAAACCAGCTTAAAGAAAGTCTAGGGCATGTCTTAAGCATATGTCTTAATCAAAACCCTTAGATATCCTGACCACTAAAGACAGTAGCTTCTTCTCTAAATAAACCATGATTAGTTTTAGATTTCCTTATCAAGAATAAATTCATCACAGTTCAACCAAATAAAGAAAATGGAGACCAAGGAACTGAACTATGAAAAAATAAAGGACCCAAACATTTGAGTAAGTGTCATTCCATTTGGGACTCTGACCCATCCCCTCTCCCTCCCCCCAAAAAACAACAAAAACATAGTATTGGATGTGTTTATGTCTATGGTAGGACTGATTGGTGGTCATCACAGATTGCTAAAAAGAGGAACCAGAGAGTTAGAAAATCAGAAATGTCTGCTTAAAACCTAAGTCCCAGATGGGCTAAAAATAAGCTTGATTAATTCAAAGAAGCTTTAGATTAGAAAATAGGCAAGCAGCCTCTGACAAGAAGGAGGGCTTTGAATAGTTAGGTCAGAGTTGTACCTTTTAAAATATGAGCCTTTAGGGAACAGTTAACTAGTGTTAGACTGGATCCTAAGAATAGATGTAAAATTTACAAGGAAATGAAATTTTTTAAAATGATAGCCATTTGTTTTAAAAGTTTAGGTTATAATAGATACATATTTTGTATACTTTTAACCCAGATAATTCATTTAATTAACAAGAATATTTCACACTGATTTAATGTTACTCAATACAATATTACTAGATGTAGCCAAAAATTCTTTACTTACTCAGGTACAAGAGATGAAATTGGAATTACTAAATAATTTTATCACAAGTTTTGGGCTTTGAATAAAAATTGTTAATATTAACAGTATAATGAGGAAATCTTTTTCAAGTTAATATAACACAATTTATATTTGCCACTGATGTAAAAGGTAAAGCCTTTTAAGAAAAACTTGCTCACCTCACCCAAGTAAAAGTCTCTTGCAGCACTCTATAAATAAATAAATAAATCTCATACCCCCTTGCCCAAATTGCCAACTGCAAGATTTCCAAGTGTGCCAGATAAGGGTCACCCTATTTTCGTCAATATTTGTATCCACGATTATCTCAATGTAATTGAAAACATGAAACAATTCCTTGAAATTAGAACTATAACCAATATTGAAATATAAATTTAGCATAGATTTGAATAAACATTTGACTCTTTGTTCTTTCAATATATGTATAAGAATAATAAAGCCTTTACAGGCTTTACAGTTTGCAAAATAGATTCTCACGTGTTCTTTTCGAAGTGATTGTGGGAATTGTGTTCCTACCCCACTCTATTTTTTCTGTCATGCCTCAGATTTTGACCAATGGCCCTTTTCAAAATTAACCACTTTAACTTTGAATACTACCAAGGAGGTCTGTTCCACTTCTGATCTTTCTTAACAGTTTACAAATAATCTATCTCATTTACAATTGTCTCTCAGTGTGCCCTTGCAGTATTTTCAAATTTTTAGTTAAAGCATCTGCTTTGGCTGACCCCACAGTGGTTGTTTGGGATCTTAGCATGCGTCTAGTTACACACATCAACTGGATAATGCGCAAGAAGACTTGCCTTGAGAAACTGAAGCTGGTTGTTCCTCAAAGTATGCAGTTGGTCATAATAACCTCTGGCTTCAGAGTTAGCTTTAAATATGGCTGAGCAAGAATGAAATTACTTTGGCAGTGTACTATACAATGGGAGAACATAAATTTGCTAGGAAACTATTCTGCTCAAAATACTTATAAACATTTCAGGAAAATTTTAAAAGTTTTGCTTGGAAGAATCTCTAGAGGGGAAAATCTAGATTTAAGACATATGTAGAAAGCAAGTCATAAAATATTTAAAGTCAGTGCTTAGCTAAGAGTTGATTCAAGGTGCATTAATATTTTTAAAAATGCTTGAAATGAAGTGTCTGCTGGGGCAGTAAGGGAAACATTTTCACTTATTAGGGGCTGGATAATCATGGGTTGGACACAAACTTGTGAGTTTTCTTTATTTTCCTTTGTGATCTGCACAGGAGAAGTCTAGGCTGTAAGAACAACTTCTTTAAAAGTTGTATTTCTTAGATAAATAATTAGGACTAGAGAGGAGAAAGTTAATATATTTTAACTAATTAGTCTAAATTGGAGTAGGTAGAATGTGATAAATTGAAAGCTGGCCAGGAATCTCTGCAGCTTCTAAATCAAATTTCAGAAGCACTGAATAATAGACCCAAGGAACTGGTAAAAGTGCAGTGTCCTAGGTTCCACCCCAGATTCTAATGTAGAAAGTTTGGAGTGGAAACCTAGGATCTAAAATATTTGATTTGGAGACAGATATTCCATGGAACCCATTCTAAAAAAACATTGCTAAATAACACGACAAATTTATCATTTCCTATTAAAATAAGAAAGAGAGCTGGTTTAGAGAGTAAAATGAATGAAAATTATCATGAAATGTGAAATGTAAATTTGCCAAAATTGCCAAAGTTCTGAAAGCAAAGCAGCTGTGCTTCAAGTATTTATAAGCAGATATTTGCATATGTTCAGTGCTCATACTCTATTTTGTTCATCATTAACTTTTAGTGTTAGAACCATTGAGACAATACTATAGGTAAATATATGACATGTGCATGCCCGTAGTGTTGAGTGTGGACTCTGATGACAGACTGCCTGGGTTCAATTCCTGGCTCCATTATTTGCATAATGGATGAGCGGATATGGGCAAGTTCCCTAACCTCATTGTATTTCAGATTTCTTGTCTATAACATGGAAGTGATAATAATATTTACAACGTGGAACTTATTGAAGAGTGAATTACTAATATATATAAAACACTTAGAAAGTTCCTGGACTATTATAAGCCCTCAGTTGTTTACTTATAGTTGCAGCCTAATACATATCTGCTGAAATAAGTTAAATTAATTGACTACAATGCTAGATTTGGATGAATTGAAGGCAATTATTGCTCAGCCTAAAGTACGAACCCATAAGGACAGTGAAGTAAATAGAATAAAGTTAAGATGAGAGTGGAGGCTGTACCCTGATCTTAAGTGTTATTTACCTCTCAAGTTGCTTATTAGTGTATTAGAGTAAATTTTTTAAAATTATTTCTTTTGGAAGGAAACAAGAATTGACTGGAAACCATTTAGGGATACTAGAACGAGCCTTTAATTTGCTCCTGCTTTTCTTTTCTTTGGAATCTATGCTTCTTTCTCCATTCTTCTCCCCAATGTTTTTTTTCTGAGGTTGTAGTGAAACCAGATGATTTTTTTTCAGCTTCATCATTTTCTCTCCTATATCCAAAGTATAATTTTAAAATAATTTTACATATAGTAAAAAAAAAAACCATCAAATTCATAAAATAATGTCTTTTTGTTTAGTCCCATGGCCCAAAGGTAGGTAATCAGAGAACCAAAAAAACCCATCCAAGTCTGAGAAAATTAGCACAGCCATCACCACCTCAATTTGGTAGAATGTCAAAGTTAACTAATACTATATTCACAAGAAAGATGTTGTTCATTAGGAAATCCATCTATCAGCTGCAAAGCCTCAGTTTTGGAGCTGGGGTGTGGGAAGAAACTTCCATACCATGGAGAGTTCAGAGCAGAAGAGTCCTCAGTCATGAAGCCAAGATTTAGAGTGAAATAATGGGTTGAAATTCAGGAAGAGGAACCAGGCTTTCTTTCCACAACATAAGGCAACAGGGAAACCAGTACAAAGACCTACAGAAGTCATCTTTAGTTATTGGGGTACTAGATCTGCCAGAGGAACCTTCTTATAAGCCCTGATGTATGGGGCATGGGCCGCTGTTGATAACTTCCTGCCTGAATCAGGAACTAAAACTGGATAGAGCCTTCAGTAGACCTTTCAACCAATAGATGGGTCCAAGGACTTGGATAACAAATTAGCCATTTTGAGTAGAACAGCAATTGGACTCTGGAGAGGATATTGCCAGCAAAGGAAATTGCCAGCAAAGGAAATGAGCCATGGAGAAAATGCCTCACAAATGAAAGGATTACATGCACCCTGACCACATGTGTTTTATGCTATGTGACTTCAAATGATTTTAAGAACTGCTTCGTTTTGCTTAATAGAATAATGTTTAATTGTTTTAATTAACTAGAAAATGAATTGCTGAGTGAGATTAAAAAATACATTGTAAATCTTATTTATTAGGAAGGCAATTAAATAATAAAAATCACATTAATGCTCACGAAACTTTTCATTATAAACCTTGCTGTTTAGATGACAAGTTTCATCTTCATTTTATGTCAATAAAGCATTGAAGTTTACCCTTTTCCTGGAGTATAACAGTTTTAGCATTCAAAGAAAATGTGCATTATATTAAAATAGAGAATAACTCTAAAATGACATCTTAGAGAAGAGATCTTTCCTTGCTTTCTTGATTTCTTTCTCAAGTCTCAATATTATTCTAAAAATTTTTCTTTTGCAGTAACTCAATACCTAGGAAAGAAATTGACTATAACAACTCAAGGAGAGCACGAAACCTTATAATATATTACCATAGGGCTTGTCTCTTGGCAAGAAGCAGGAATAGTTGGTATTAACGGGAGCACGATGTTTCTGAAAGAAAACTGGCTCAGAGCATTATGAATCATAGGGCTTTAAAACATTTATAAATGAATGAAAAGGCTTGGGGCTGACATGAATTATGAGTCTCATTATGGCACTGTAATATCTCCAACAATACCTTAGAGGGGCAAGACACCTCCCAAGAAAAGTGGTAAGACTTTCATTACATTATTTTTCTACTGGTAATTGTCTATGGTCAAGGTGGGATACGATCTATATTGCTGGAGTACACATGGCTACATATCTCTGCATATTAATGTTTCCATTGGTCAAGATCTTGCAAGACTCCTTTCTTCTAAGTGCTGAGCATTACTGTTGACCTTCAAGACATAATAACAGGCCCTAGCATGAAGACAGCATTTCCAATCTTTTCATTTCTTTAAATAGCATCCAAGTAGGCTATAATGCTCCTATTATTTTCCTCATGCTGACACAAACCCAGTGATATTAACAAAGATATTTCCCAGAAGAAAAAATAATTTAGTTACTTACATGGCTTGTTGAAAAGAAAAGAAAAAAATAGGGTGAGTTATTTATTAGTGCAATATAAATGCTCTTAGAATGAGCATATTATTGATTTTTATCATCTCAATACAGCCCAGGCTAATCTAACCTCACTAATTGTGAACTGAGTGAATTGGGGGAGAAGTCTATCTGAAATAACTAGAATCCTGCATTACCAATCATCTTCAAGAAAAATGTGTATTATTTTCAAGTAAATAGGCTTATTAAAGCATGGATTTAAGCAAAGGCAAGCCTCTTTGCTTTCAGTTTTCTATTACATTTTGTAGACATACAAATATTTCTAAAGTATTTGAGAAATTTGTTAGCTTAAGGAGGCAAACATTCTGTTTGGTATTTCACTTATAGTATTCATGTGTTGACTCCCTACACATATTTGCTTTTAGTGTGTGTGTCTGTCTATCTATCATCTATCTATCTATCTATCTATCTATCTATCTATCTATCTATGATCTAATCTCCTACCTACTGTGATCATGACAAATTAGAATTATTGTAATTCCAATGTGCTTCAGGGACACTGCTATATGGCTGCTAAACATCTCCGCACCTCTCAGGACAAGAAGTAGAGTTCATAGTCACTACTCCTTTATAGTGATAGTGACATGGGGTCATGTTACTGAGTTCCGGTCCAGGAATGTGAGTGGGGATGATACTTGCCACTTCCAGCCAGACCTATAAGAACACACTGGGTGATACTTTTTGCTCACTCTCTTGTCTCATGACCTGAATAGGATCTGGTAGAGGACTCCATGCCCTTAGGAAGCTACGAGATATAAAGGATCCAAGGTGCCTGGATAATGGCCTAACTCCTTGCTGACCTACATCTGATATAATGTAAGTGACAAACATTTGTTATGTTAAATCACTGAGATCTAAATGTTGTTTGCTACAATTGTTAGCCTACCCTAGCAAATTAATGATACATTTAGTTTTTCTATATAAAATGTATAAAAATATAAAATTAAAATATGCCTAAAATATGCCTGTTTAAGACATATAACACAAGTGAAGACATTTTCCTTTCTTAGCCATGTGGTATAGGAATGTCTTCCCAGAGATTTATAGATTCCAATTTTTAGACTATAGTTCTATTAGAAAGATAAATTGTTGGACTAAATTAAGAAATTCTTAGAAGAAAGCACATTTAGGAACATGTTCTTGGCAGATACTTAGGGGCATAAGCCCAATCACTATTTAGATTTCATTCTCCCTCACTTTATTTATCCCTGGATCCTAGTTTTCTACTGTCATCTCAGCCTCTCAGTCTTTCAATCCCATTACTATTTCTAAATATCAGTAGTCAATATCTGAATGCACACCATCAGAAAAGCCCTGTTCTCAGTTTTCCTCTCCCTTTCTATTACAATTAGAAAAGGAGGGAGGAACCAACCTTAGAGTGACATCAGCAAGATGGTGGAATAACAAATCCCCTGCTCGTATTCACCAATCAGCAATAATAATTTGGCAGCTGTCCTTGGATAAAAGTGCCTTTTTGAGAGCTTCGGGATCCAGGTAGGAGACTATGAAATTCCAGTGGAGCTCAAGCCCAAAGGAAGATTTTTTGAGAAGTCATGCTCATGCCCAGGTGGCAGACTTGCCAACCATAGTGAAACAGTCCCAACCCCTGTGGACCTGGCTACAGCACCATTTGGCTTGGCCCTGCCTCCATCACCATCGCCAAGAAACTCAGCAGGAGTCCTACCTGCTTGTGTCCTGGGTAACAGGCCAGTCAACCTTTGTTCTGGCTATAGACATTAAGTCATCTATGACCTGACTCTAGTCCCTTTTAACTGATAATCTTGCCCACCCAGGGACCACCCAGGAGACATACCAAACATATATGGACACAAGATATTTTGTGATGGGCAAAGATAAATAGCTCTTAGAAGTTAACGTAGGATAATATTTTTATGATGTGGAGTAGAAAATGATTTCTTATCTAAGACAGAGAACACTGTAAACAGAAAAGATTGATAAATATAATGGCATTCAACTTAAGAATTTTTATTCATCAAAAGACAGCATGAAGAGAGTGAGAACGTAAATTCTAGGGCTGAAGAGTTGTTTGCTGCACACATAACTTATAAGCAACTAGTGACTAGAATAAAAGAGAAATCCTCCAAATCAATAACAAAAAGTCAGTTAACCATAGGAAAAAAAGAGCAAAACCTTGAATATGTGCTTTACAAATGAGAAAATCTAGATAGTCAATAAATATATAATAAGCTTTTGCTCATATACACCACAATAACTCCAAGAATATTCATAATAATGATTTATATTAAAAAACAAACCATAATTAATGGATATATTAATTGTGGCATATTCATACAATGAGATGTTACACAGTAACAGAAATGAATAAAATACTGCTATATATAACAACATGAATGAAGGTCACAAACATAATAATGAGCAAAAGAAATGTTACATAATGGTACATAGAGAATGATTCCACTTGTATGTATTTCAAAATCAGGAAAAACTAAACCATATTGTTTGGAGATATATAAATTGGTGGTAAAACTATAAAGAAAAGCAAAGAAATAATTCTTTAAGTTATTTATTTCCAAAGCTCTCATTCCAGGAACTGTCTTATGTGCTCTACAAATAATAACTCATGTTTTCATCATCATTATCATCACATTTACATCCAGGGGCTATAGCATTATGACTGGAGAGATTTGGGAACCTTCTTAGATACTAGCAATGTAGAGTATTTATTAACTCATGCATTTGCTTTATAATTATTCTTAAACTGCACATAAGTGTTTCATGAACTCATCTGAAACTTCATATGTCTCTCAATAAAAAATACCAAAAAATGACATACATGTATTAATCTTTCAAAAAATGTATAAAAAAGGGGAAAATTGAAACAATAAAACAGAAGATGAGACAGAAAAACAAAACAAGAGCAGAAAGGGTGAACAGAGAGAAAAATTAGAGACAAAATATATAACTGAAATAAAATAATAAATTAAATTCAGAAAGCAAAAATTGACAGAAACAATTTGCAAGGAGGTCAAGAAAAAGGAAAATCAGTGGTGAATTTAAGAAAATGGCTATAACTGTTATACTGGCACTATGAACAGAAAAGAGAGTGAATTATTTGAAAATAAAAATAAAGGAGGAAATAGGCAGAAAAGAAGTTGATGACTCATTCAATGACCCCAAGATTTTAGACATGTGAGGTTTAGACAGCCAGTAAGTCAGACAAACTATTTTAGTGACTACTTTGTCAACCCAGCATGGTGTAGAAACTGGCACTTTCAATAATCTTGTAAATCAGCACCAATGCCCAAAATTAACTGAATTCAACAATGACAAGAAAGACTCTGCACTTAGGGTCCAGGACTGAAAGTCAAGAGCAGGCTTTCCCATGATGGGAAGCATTTTCTACCAAGAGATAATATCTTATTTTATAAGTGAAAATAATTTTAAATAGAAAATAACCTCTAATTTTTAGAAATATGTATTATAAAAAACTCTAATAAAAAAGAAAGTTTCTAAAGAAAAAGTCGTCTTAGCTCTAGCGGAGAGTTAAATTTTTAGTAAATAAAACTCTAGTACACAAGGAAAGGGATTTATATTTTCTTTTGAAATTTTGGTAGGGAGCTAATATGGAATTTCTGGAATTATTAGTAATTCAATATTTCTCCAACTCCCATATTTGCTAATAAATGTTCACCTACTAGCCTCTCCTGAGCTCGACAATGGTATGGTCTACAGGGTACATAGGACAGGGTCTATACAGGACTATTTCACTTTGTGCTTGGGCTTGGGACCAGGATGAAGCAAAGGTCTGAACACTAAAGAGTTATAGGCCCTCAGAAATTTCTGGACCAGCAAGAAGAAGAAAAAAACTAGTCCAAGCAAAAATGTCTCTCTCTTCCTGAGGCCATAAAGAGCTAAAAGGAGGTGACAGAGGCAACTGGTCCTTATCAGGTCTGATACTAGAAGGGTACAATAAACACAGGCAACAGGCAGTCTTCCACCTGTTACCTCAACAGGAAATTATTGATCTGCACTGTGAAGAAGAGACCCCTGAACATTCCTTCCCTCTTGCGAGGAGACCTATTAGCTAAATCTGAGCCAGTGACAAAAAAAATTAAACAAAATTAACAGAATATCCAAGGATGTCCAGTAGCTAACAAAAGGACATCTTAATAAAAGAGAGAACACCTAACAAAAGGACATCCTCCTAATGAAATAGAGCTGATAGAGGAGATTCAAATATAAACAACTTCCTGTGTGTTTTTTAAAAATGTATTTTAAATTTAAAATTTTTAATTTCATAGATGAATTTTTAAAAAATGATCAACATTGGGATT
The DNA here is from genome assembly GCF_902729225.1 of Pteropus medius. Lineage (NCBI taxonomy): Eukaryota > Metazoa > Chordata > Mammalia > Chiroptera > Pteropodidae > Pteropus > Pteropus medius. The sequence goes on from NW_024356249.1 coordinate 15,326,320, forward strand.
CACAATAATAAACTGGAAGATCAAATAGGAGAACTATTTCAAATTTGATCAAAAATACAAACAGTTCAATCAAAAAACAAAAAGATGGAAATCATAAGAAAAGAGTCAATGTTCATTCAAGAGAGCCAAATTATGACCAATATGCATCCTAGAATAGAAAAAAGACAACAGATGGAAAAGAGACAAGAGACAATCATTCAACAAACAATAGAAGATAATTTTCCTGAACTGAACAAAGACCTGAGCCTGCACATTAAAAATCCTCTGAGTACCACCCAGGTGAGATTGAAGAAAACAAGACAGAGTATGAAAAGAAACATTTCAGACACTTCCAAAGAGAAACAAGATATACGTACAGAAAGAAGAATGAAACTGTGAGACATTAGAAGGCGGAAGATGAAAGACTAACTTCTACTGACAACAAAGAGAAAAGAGCTGCAAACCAAGATCCTCATGTTCAGCTAAAATATCATTGACCTACAAGGAAGAAAGAGTTCTTAGGCTATGCAATGATTTGGAGAATTTGTACACTGAGAAAAGACTGATCAAATAGTAAATTAATTAGTAAATTTATAAACTAATAGTAAATGTTCTAGTTTTCTAGAATTGTTCAATGAAATACATATTTGGTGACTTAAAGAACAGAAATATATTCTCTCATAGTTTGGGGGGCCAAAATCAAGATGTCAGCAGGGTCATGCTGCATGCAAGGCTCTAAGGGAGAATTCTTCCAGCTTCTGGTAGCTCTTATTTCCTGGATTGTGACCGCATAACTCCAATCTCTACTTTTGTCTTCACATGACCTTCCTCTCTGAGTCTCAAATTTTCTTTTCATTTACTCTTTAAGGACATTAGTTATTAAATTTAGGGCCCAGCTTAAATCCTGAATGATCTTGTCTCAAGATTCTTAATTAATCACATCCACAAGGACCCTATTTTCAAATAAGGTTGCATTCACAGGTACTGGGGATTAGGACTTGGGACCTGTCTTTTTGGGGGCCACTGTGATTCAACCTACTATAGCATCTTAAAATAAGTGGTGAGCAATAAACCTTGGGCACTTACAGAGTACTGAAAATATACAATGTAACTGCTAAACAGGACTTTTGAAATGGAAGAAAATTTTTGGAATACTGCAAGGGAAATTCTAATAGTCTAGAACTAAAAATACTAGTCTATCTCAGCAAAACGCTGGAGTTGAAGGGTGGGAGAGATTTAGGGGAAATGAAAGTGTTTCAAACTGCTCACTTATTGGAGGGAGGATGAAAGCAGTGGGAAAATAGAACAATGTGATGGAGAAATAGTTGGAAGTTTCTTTTCATATGTCAGAGAATTAAGTCCTAGATTATAAGATCCAGAAAAGACAAGATAGAATGAGTGACAACCTCCAAAAAAAGAAAAGAAAAAAGGAAAGCAGCACTGCAAAAAAAGTAATGACATAATAAAAATGGAAGAAATAAAGTATGTCAAGTAAATCATTAAAAAGATGGTCATACCAAAATTATTACATAAATCTAATATAATTATAATTAGATTTCAAACAGAAATTTTAAAAAATGTTGGATTCATATATGGAAGTCATAATCCCTAATGTGATGCAATTTGGAGATGAGGCCTTTGGGAAGTGAAGAGTTAAATGTGGTTATGAGGTTGGGGCTCTAATGATGAGATTAGTGTCCTTATGAGAAAAGACAACAGAGAGCAGCACATGTGCCCTTGTACGTGCCCTTGTTCTTGCCCTCGCCTGCCCTGTAACTGAAATTTAGTATATTCATATAATCAAATTCCACTTAGTAATGCTTAGCTTTCCATCATGCATGCATACAGCAGAATCATCTGAAGACCTTGTCTCCAGATTGCTAGTCCCCATTCCCAAAATTTCTGACTAAGTAGATTTTGGTAAAGACCTAAAGTTGCATTTCTAACAGGTTTCTAGGATAATGCTGATGTCGATGGTCAAGGGTTGATACTATGAGTGCCAATGCTATAAAGTAATAAAAGTGAATATCTGGATTCTGGAGAAAAGGGCGGAGTGAGAGACTTCCTCAGATCTAAGATATAACACTTATTAATATCTATGCTCCCAGTCGGGGAGTGCCAAAATATGTAAAGCAATTACTAACAGAACTAAAGAGAGAAACAGACCAAAACACTATTATAGTAGGGAACCTAAATAGTCCACTGTCGGATATGGACAGATCATCCAAACAGAAAATCAATACGGAAATAACATCCTTAAATGACACATTAGACCAACTGGATGTAATTGACACTTACAGAGCCTTCCACCCCAAAACAGCTGCTTATACATTCTCCTCTAGTGCACATGAAACATTCTCAAGAATCAACCACATGCTGGGACACATACCAACCATATTCTCTGATCAAAATGCTTTGAAACTAGAGATAAACTGCAAAAAGAAAGCAGGAAGAACCACAAATATATGGAGATTAAACAACATGCTACTGAACATGTTATTTACTGGGTCACAGAATATTAACAACATGTTATTACTGGGTCACAGAAGAAATAAAAAGAGAAATCGAGAGATACATAGAAACGAATGATAATGATAATATAACATATCAAAACTTTTGGGACATGGCAAAAATGGTCGTAAGAGAAAAGTTCATATCATTACAGGCCTAACTTCAAAAACAAAAATAAGCCCAAATAAACAATCTAACGTTTCATCTTAAAAAACTAGAAAAGGAAGAACAAATGAAGCCTAAAGTCAGCAGAAGGAAAGACATCATCAAAATTAGAGAAGAAATAAATGAAATTGAAAAAAAAGAAAAAAGAAAGAAAAAAGAAATACAACAAAGAGCTAGTTTTTTGAGACGGTTAATAAAATTGACAAACCCCTGGTTAGATTCACTAAAGAAAAAAGACAAAAAAAAAAAACACATATAAACAAAATCGGGGATGAAAGGGGAAATTATGACAGACACCACAGAAATACAAAGGATCATACAAGAATACTATGAAAAAGTATATAACACCAAATTTAATAACCTACAAGGAATGGACCATTACTTAGAAAAATACAATCTTCCTAGACTTAATCAATAAGATCTAAAAAATCTAAATAGACCGATCAGCAGTATGGAAATTGAAACAATCATCAAAATCTACCAAAAAGTAAAAGTCTAGGTCCAGATGGCTTCACCAGTGAATTCTACCAAACATTCAAAGATTTCATACCTATTCTCCTCAAACTCTTCCAAAAAATCAAAGAAAACGCAACACTTCCCAACTCATTTTATGAGGCCAATATTACTTTGATACCAAAACCTGGTAAGGATAACACAAAAAAGAAAACTACAGACAAATATCTCTCATAAACACAGATACAAAAATCCTAAATAAGATCCTAGTGAACCAAGTACAGCAACATATTAAAAAGATTATACACATCAAGTGGGCTTCATCCCAGGGGCACAGGGATGGTTCAACATACGCAAATCAATTAATGTGATACACCACATAAACAAATTTAAAAAAAAAGAATCATATGATCATATCAAAGGATGCAGAAAAAGCTTTCAACAAGGTACAGCACTCGTTTATGATCAAAACACAAAATCAGTATAGAAGGAAAATATCTTAACATATTAAAGGCCATATATGACAAACCCTCAGCCAACATTATACTTAATGGTGAAAAACTAAAAACCTTCCCTCTTAGATCATGAACAGGGCAAGGCTGTCCACTATCACCACTGTTATTCAATATAACATTGGAGGTCCTAGCAAGTGCAATCAGACAAGAGAAAGATATAAAAGGCATCTAAATAAAACAAAGAAGTCAAACTGTCACTATTTGCAGATGACATGATTTTCTATACAGAAAACCCTAAAGACTCCACAAGAACACTACTAGAAACAGTAAGCAAATACAGTAAAATTTCTGGATACAAAATCAATGTTCAAAAATGCATAGCATTCCTGTACTCTAATAATGAAGTATCAGAAAAAGAAGTAGAAAAAAATAATTCCTTTTGCAATTGCAACAAAAAGAATAAAATACCTAAGAATAAATTTAATGAAACATGTGAAGGACCTATGTAATGAAAACTACAAGACCTTATTAAAAACAATCAAAGACGATACAAAGAAATGGAAAGATATTCCATGTTCTTGGATTGGAAGAATCAACAGTGAGAAATGACCATATTACCTAAATCATTATACAGATTTAATGCAATCCCTATCAAAATCACATTGTCATTTAAAGAAATGGAACAAAAAAATCATCAGATTTGTATGGAAGCACAAAAGACCCCAAAATGCCAAAGCTATCCTGAGAAAAAAGAATGAGGCTGGAGGCATCACTCTGCCTCTCTTCAAATTATACTACAAAACAACAGCAATCAAAACGGCATGGTATTGGCAGCAAAACAGACACACTGACCAGTGGAACAGAATCGAGAGTCCAGAAGTAAACCCATATTTACATGGGCAAATAATTTCTGACAAAAAAGCCAAAAACACATGGTGGAGAAAGGAAAGTCTTTTCAATAAATGGTGCTGGGAAAACTGGAAGGCCACCTGCAAAAGAATAAAACTAGACTGTTGTCTATCACCACACACCAAAATTAACTCAAAATGGATTAAGGACCTGAATATAAGACCTGAAACAATAAAATGCATAGAAGAAAACATAGGAACTAAACTCAAAGACGTTGGACTTAAAGAGGATTTTATGAATTTGACCTCAAAAGCAAAGGAAGTAAAAGACAAAAATGAATGAATGGGACTACATCAAACTAAAAATCTTCTGATCAGCAAAAGAAATCATCAACAAGGTAAAGAGACAACCATCCGAATGGGAAAACATATTTGCAAGCAATGCCTCCAATAAGGACCTAATATCCAAAATATACAAAGAACTCATATGGCTCAATAACAACAAAAAGCAAATGATCCAATCAAAAAGTGGGCAGAGGACCTGAACAGATGCTTCTCCTTAGACGACATACAAATGGCCAACAAATATTTGAAAAGATGCTCAGCATTGCTAGCTATTAGGGAATGCAAATCAAAATCACAATGAGATACCATCTCACATCTGTTAGAATAGCTATAATCCACAGGACAAGTAATAACAAATGTTGGAGAGAATGTGGAGAAAAAGGGACCCTCATACACTGCTGGTGGGACTGCAAATTGGTACAGCCACTATGGAAAACAGTATGGAGGTTCCTCAAAAAACTAAGAATGGATCTACCATTTGATCTAGCAATCATCCTACTGGGTATTTACCCCAAAGACTTGAAAACTCATATCCGAAAAGATATTTGCACACCGATGTTCATAGCAGATTATTCCCAGTGGCCAGGACATGGAAGCAACCAAAGTGTTCTACGATCAATGATTGGCTAAAGAAGCAGTGGTACATATATACAATGGAATATTACTCAGCCATAAGCAGAGAGGAAATATTGCCATTTGCGACAAAATGGATGGACCTGAGATAATCATGCTAAGCGAAATAAGCCAGACAGAAAAAGTTGTAAATCACATATCACTTATATGTGGGATATAAACCTAAAAGCAAAAAATGAACAGGACAAACAAACAGAGACTCATGGGCATGGACAATGGACTAATGGTTACCAGAAGGTAGGGGATGGGGCAAGAGTGGGGAGATAGATGGGGTAAAGGGGGCGAAACATAGGTGGGTAGGGGAAGAGTGAAGTGGGTAAAGGGGATCAAATATATGGTAGCTGAAAGACATTGGACTTTGGGTGGTAAACATATAATAATTCGAATATATAGATGTCAAGTTATAATGTACACCTGAAAATTATATAATTGTATTAACCAATGTTACCCCAATAAACTTCATAAAAAAATTAAATTAAAAAAATAAAGATCTGCGGCTACATACAATAATAGGGAATCTCAAAAACTAATGAATAGAAGATATAAGACATACTCCTAAACTATATATATTATAAAGTAATTCACATAATATTCAAATATGCATGATATATTTAGGAATGCAATTATAGGTGCTAAAACTTAAAAAAATATTATTTAATTTTTTTCTTTTAAAAATGTTTTGTTGTTGTTGTTAATTTTAGGTATATAGTATAATGGTTAGACATTTATGTAATTTATAGAGTGATCTCCCCTATTACTCTAACACCCATCTGGCACTAAAGACAGCTATTGCAATAATATTGACTATATTCCCTATGCCATACTCTCATCACAGCTGTTTTGTAGCTACTAATTTGTACTTCTCCATCCCTTTACTCAGACTCCCAACCCCTCCCCTCTGGCAATCACCATTTCTCAGTATCTGTGAGCCTGTTTTCATTTAGTTTGTTTCTTTTGTTCCTTAGATTCCACATATAAGAGAAATCATATGGTATTTATCTATGTCTAACTTATTTTACCCAGCATAATACCCTCTAGTTCCATCCATAATATTGAAAATGGTAAGATTTCATTTTTTTAATAGCTGAGTAGTATTCCATTGTATATATGTACCATAACTTTTTTAAACAACTATCTATTGATGGGCATTTAGATTGCTTCCCTATCTTGGCTACTGTGAACAACAGTGCCATGACCATAGAGGTGCAGAGATTTTTACAAACTAGTGTTTTGTTTTTCTTTAGATAAACACTCAGAAGTGCAATTGCTGGCTAGGTCTAAAGGTAGTTCTATTTTTAAATTTTTGAGGAACCACCAGACTGTTTTCCATAGTGGCTGTACCAATTTGCAATCCCACTAGCTGTGTACGAGAGTTCCCTTTTCTTCACATTCTTGCCAACACTTGTTTTTTGATTATTGATGATAGCCAATCTGACACGTATGAGGTGATACCACATTGTGGTTTTAATTTGCAATTCTCTGATGATTAGTGACCTTGAGCATCTTTTTATATGTCTATTGGCCAACTGCATGTCCTTTTTAGAGAAATACCTATTTAGGTCTTCTGCCCAATTTTTATTGGATTGTTTGTCTTTTTTTGTTGTTCAGGTGCTAAAACTTTTTTTAAAAAAGCAAGGAAATTATTATCACAAAAGTTAAGATAATGGTTATTTCTGGTAGAGATAGAGAAAAGTACTGGGAGTATTGAATTTTGAGTGTCATTTTTCCTCATACAGGTAATATATTTATATAGGTGTTGACTTTATAATTATTTTTTCTATTCTAACTATTCTTTGTTCTATATGATTTATGCGTCTTATGTTCTTAAAATATAAAAGATACAAACCAACAATATCTTTATATATGTCTACTGGCCTTCATGTGGTTGTATGAACAAAGGACCAAGGTAAGAAGGGTATATATGCTAAGTTGTTATAACTGATTTTGGGGGAAAATGGGAATAGGAAGGTGAGGCAGAAATGATTATTATTGCTTATAAACATTACTTATTGTATCATTTAACTTGTTATAATAAGGATTTATTGCTTTTTAATTTTAAAAATATATCAAGTAAGGAATATGTTAAAAAAATTTTTCTGGTAAGTTAATCTGTCAAGCACTCTCTGATCTAGTCTCTTGATCCTTTCTCTTCTTTTGTTATCCAAGTTCTATAGCATATTTTTAAATCTAAAGGATCCTCTGCTGTATTTGTTTCTTTTTTCTTCCTTTCTTTTTTCTTCATTTTTTCTTTTTCTTTCTTATCCTTTCTTTCAGTTCTTCCCTTCCTTCCTTCCTTCCTTCCTTCCTTCCTTCCTTCCTTCCTTCCTTCCTTCCTTCCTTCCTTCCTTCCTTCCTTCCTTCCTTCCTTCTTTCTTTCTTCTTTCTTTCTTTTTTTCTTTCTTTCTTTCTTTTTCTTTCTTTTCTTTCTTTCTTTTTTCTTTCTTTTTCTTTTTCCCTCACTTTCCCACTCCCTCTCTTCTTTCCTTCCTTTTTTGCTAGAAATATAATGATCAGAATTAGTAAAATAAAAATATATACTATCTGAGTACTCACTTCTGCTCAACAGTAATAGCTTTGTACATTCAGTACAAATATTGAGCAAAACATAAGCATATCACTGTGCTGAGATCAGGAACACAATAGTGAGCAACAAATATCAGTGTCCTGACCCTCGAAGCACTGGCAGTCTAGAGGGGAACACAGGCTTTAATCAAATGGACACCCAAATAAAGGAAAAATTATGTCTAAAACTGTGCCACATTTGAGAGCAAATAACCTGAAACCTGTCCAGGTGTGTTGAGAAGCAAGTTCTTCAGTAGTTTTCGCGTAACCCTGTAAGTGGTGACAATTATAGCCCTTCAGACTTAGAGATATTAACACCCTTACTCAAATCTATGTAAGTGGTCCAAAAAATTCACAGATTCATTTCATCCAAATGCCTTTGCTATTTTATGATACATACCAACAAAAACATTTATGTTTTACCTAATTCTTCACCCAGTCAGGTGGTAAGAGTAAGAAGTGTGGTTAGCAAAAATTCTAAAATATTTCAAAATATATCCACTTTTTTTTCTAAATAAAAACTTACTATTCAGTTTGCTTATAGCCTCTGGCCTCTCCAGTTCCCTCTTCAAAAAGTGGTCAAGAGTTAAATTATCTATGCAGGGTGAAGATCAAACTGTACCTTGGCATGGGCCCTTACTAACTAAAAAAATTAAGTAAAATTACATGAAAAAATGCCAGGAGAAGTGATCAATAAATGTTCGTTTCCTTTCCTTTCTCCAAAATACTTTTTTCCTAGAAAATAAAAGCTAAGTTCTTCGGATTGATAGTCAAGATCTTTAGATGCTTAGACCCCAACTTATCTAAGTTCAGCTCTTTGTTGTTGTTGTTTTGATATTCAGTGTTGCCTTATTAACCAGATTACAAATTTAATTCATTCATTCCACAAGCCTGTCTAGAATATCTACCATGAGCCAAGTACTATACTAGCTGTTAAATGTGTAAGTATATCTAAAACATAGTCCTTGACTTTTAGAAAATTTCAGTCTAAAGGAGGAAAGATTCAGATCTATAATTATTCTAAGATACTATGATGTTTGCTGTCTTTGAATTGTTTTACCATCAGGGGTCATATCTCTGATAAGAGTATATCATTTCACACATAATCTAACCTACTGATAGGTACACAGTACTTCTTGATAGATAACTTTGAATTCATAAATAAATCTTAACTTGTTACTATTTTAAAAGGCTTAATCCTCATTATGTTAATAATCATTAATAATCTTTATTATCATTATAGGTATGTAAATGTAGTATAACCACAAAACTAGCTCAACATGGTCCTATACTGTTTAATGAGTTATATCATGCAGCCAAAGTTTGTGCAGAGGAGAAAACTTTGACGTCCAGCTGCACCCAGGACAAAAGTCTCATCCCCCTCACCCAATAGAACCAAAAGAATGGAACATAACCAGAACCTGAATATCAGCACCTTTTCTGAAACAAAGGGTTCATTGTCCAGGAAGATCCTGTGTTGACACTCCTTACCATGAATAGCCAAGTTCCAAGATCTTCTACCAGCACTTCTGCGTACTTGTTTCCCCTATACCCTTAAAAACCCACCCCAAGTCCTGGATTAGAGAGTTTAGTTTTTTTGAGCATCAGCTTCCCATTCTCCTGGGGAGATGCCATTCATAATGAAATAGCTGATCTTCCTCCAAAGCAAGTCTTAGTGTTTAATGTTTGGTTCTGCTAGCACTGAGTGGACAAACTCATTCTGTTTGATAAACAATAGCTTATTACCTAAAGACAAGCACACATTTCACTTGATTTACATCATGGCATAGAAGTCACTGAATTGTGAAAGCAAAGGCAATTTTAATGACAAATGGAGTAACAAAAGTTATGTGAGTACCTTTGAAAAAATAACCTTGAATAAGACTGTTATGAGATTAGTACATGCTGTAAGAAGGTCTTAACTGTCCCTATTAACTAAACTTTCTGCTGAATTATAGTCATTTTCATAATGGAATAATACTAAGAAGTAGGTAAGTAACTCGTTGAACATTTTTTTCTGCTATCTATGTAGTGGGTATAACAAAAAATATTGGTTAATGATGATGGATATTTGGTTTACAGATTGCTAGCAGTAATTGGAAAAAGATTTGGAGTTTTCATAAAGATTCTAAAGTAACAGCTTTAAGAATCATGTCGGGCTCTTGAGTGATATCCACTTCTAAGACTGTTTATTGTACAGGAAAGATATTTACTGCCAGCCGGCCCTGTATTCTGGAAGAGGCTCTCTTATGCATTTCAGAGCAGCTAAGTCATGGGTTTAATTTCATTGAAATCACTGAAAATAATCTAAGCATGAAGTAGTGTACACACGTCTTTCCTTAATTTATATCAGGAATTGGCCCTCACTTCTTCCTTTTGTGAAGGTGTATGTGTATACACTCTCCTTTGCTATAAGATAGTGTTTATAGAGACACAATTCCATCACTGCTTATGACAAGTGCTAAGAGTATGGGAAAAATCAGAATAAGTAAACTAACTAACCTGATTTTACTCATTGCCGTCTTCAATCCACTGAAAATGGGCTTCAGAGTATGAAAAAAATAGTTGATGTGTTTGGAACTATGAGTCTTGGTTTATATCACATAGATATTCTAAGATGTTATAATAAACATGAATTTAATAATTAAGTGTACTCATATTCTCATTTATAAATTTTTTCTCTGGGGAGATTTTTTTCAAAATAAATTTCCTAGAACTCCTCTATAAATTGAAAAAGTTATATTTGTGAACTATAAAGTTAGGTATATGACTTCAGCCACAGTGACCGTCATCATGCCCAGTGATAATAGTAAGTGATCACCAACCACTCCTAGAATTTCAACTTTATAATAAGTGAAAAAGGAAGAGAAATATGAAATAATTTTTTATTTACCTCTATTGGTAACTTCTTCATATTTATTATTGTTATTTTGTTTGTTTTGGAACTCACGTGCAGAGTTGGAGTGATCATCCTCCTTATTCTATAGGACACTATCACCATTGGCGCCTGCAGAGCTGGTCCGTCAGAACTGCTCTCTCGGTTTAACCTCCCATTGGCAGTGCAAGAAAGTTCCTACTCACCCTCACACTCACCCTCACCATTGCTTGGTGTTATGCGCCTCTCTACATTTGTGGAATAGGAGGAGAACAATTTTTACTTGAAACTAAGATAATAGATCTTGACCCTGAACAATTTCTGGCACACAGAATTTGAGTGTGATCAATAAATGTGAGGAAGTTTTTTCATATTTCACTAAAAATATTTTCATGCACTATTCTCTTATTACATATAGGGAAGGTATATAGAGAAAATGGATTTTGAATATTTCCTAGAAAACATGTATCTTTCATTATTTGGTCAAATCTCTTCATTTAGAGTATATCTGAAGACTTGTTGCCACATGAGTAAATTTTTTCCTTTTTTAAAAAAATTGCAAGTACTTTAAAGCAAAGATAAATTCAATTAATGGACATAAAACTATTATAAAGATACTTGAAATATTCTGGCAACCATCTGAAAATAAAAGAAAATAAATAGAAAATAATTATGTAAAAGAAAAGAAAAGAAAACCATGTTTATATAATGAAGATCTCTTCGTTTTCCAAAATTATTTTCTATATAGACTCTGGTCTTAAAAGAAAAAGAAAAAGAGAAAATGTGTTATATTTTAAAAATTAAACATAAGTAGCAGGTGGTTTTAATATATTAAGACTACCAACCAAAAAAACATTGCTAGGTTAAAAGACAGCTACTGTATGGTAATTAAAAAAATATATTTTGCAAAGTTAAAAATTAAAGACAATTATTTGGTAATGAATAGAAACAACTATCTAAAAGACTCATTTAATTGGCTTGACTTTTGAAACCAAAACTCTGAAGAACTTTAAATCACTCTGTGATTAAAATAGAATTTAGGCTTCTGAACTAATTTATCTGAAAATTATTAGAAACGTCTAATGGTGATAGTACATAATGAAGTTGGCCTTTGCGTTTTCATGAATGGAGAGAGTTTAAGTAATGGATATGGTGCTGAGAATGATTTACTGTTTACCTGTGATCAGCTCTTCTAAAAGAGCCAATAATGAAACATTGTTATATTATTTGATTCATGACACTAAACAGTAAGTTTTCAGAACCTGTTTTATGGTAGAGAAAAATAGAAACAAACTCAAATTCCTTTTCTCAGATCTCTATAGACTGATAATGATGTAAAGATTTTTAGGCAGGTATGAATAATGTATAAAACCAGTTTCCAGTATTCTACTAATGTTGCAGGAAAAAATGCTAAAGAGAATGGGACTAGGCTGTGTTCTGTTTCGCTAATGTAGCTGTAGGCAAATTTTGTTTCAAACTAAGGCCAAAATGCCAGATCTAAATGGAGGAGTCTTCCAACTGGGCAGGAATCATCACTTTTTACTTTTTTTTTTTTTTTTATAAAATCAACACCATTGAGCAGAAGGCTGTCCTTACTCAGCGGACATTATGAAACAGGGCAAAGGAGAAATTGCCCCTGGCTAATCATGAAATGTCATCCTTTCTTTCTGCGTTGCTATCTCAGGTCTTTTCTCCTCCTCTGACTTCAAACAGGGAAGGAGGAACTAGAGTCTCCACAGGACTGATTCCTTTCTTTCTTACATCAGCTAAGAGGGTAGAGAGGATAGCTGTCTGATCACACTTCCCGATTTGGGCCTTAGCCTTAATTCCAGGACAAGCACAAAAGACCCATTTTACATCTTTTTATAAAAAAGAGATTAGATGGACTTGGGAATTAATGTAGCTTGAGCCAGCAAAAACAGTCAATTATGCCAAGAATAAAGATATGTGTAGTTTATAACAGGAAGGGTAAGGAAAAATGAAAAGTCATAGAGAGATCCATTAACATTCTAAACCTTTATCACACTATTGAGAAATAGTTTCTTTCCTAGTAGGAATGCAGGTTAAATCCAGAGTTCTTTGTATGTGAATAAGGTTGTTCTGGTATTTGGAATGACTGACTGTAATATCCTGCAGTGGACACTTAGGAGTAGGGTTACCAGAGAAGAGAAGAGGGGATCATTCATGTTATGGCGCGAATGATTCTGAGACCCACGGAGCCAATTGAGATTAATTATGAGCCTTTATTAGCTGGCCGGCGACTGACTCTCTACCACGCAGGGCTAGAGATCAGCCCCGAGCTTTCAGAGCAGGCAGCTGATAAAGCTCAAGATCATATCCTGGTGGTCTCCTGAACAAGCCAGCAGATTACAGAAGTGGAAGTTGGCTGTTAGCATATCTTTGCCCGGAACAACACCCTTAATTAACAAGTAAATGGATCACAGAAGCAGACATTGGCCATCTACATATTTTATACAATACACTTCCTAAACCACACACAAGCAAGTAGGACAACTTCTGATATCTAAAGATATTTCTTCCCTGTAGCTGACTTAGCTAGTTTGCTCACTTGAAAATTTTTCACCCTTAACATTCAGTAATCTTAAATATGAGATATTTGGATTAGAAACTATTAAAGAGAAAACTACAGGCACTAAATAGCTTCATTTGTGATAAAACCCACAATACCTAAATCTCGATTTAATACCTGACCTAATTTCTGTTTTAACTTCTCCCAGAAACATAATCTTAATCAACCAGTCTGGAATTTTCTGGTCAACATGAGTGAGGAAATCTGTCAGTGAGGTCTCCCCATCCCCCACTCCCCTCACCATAGAAAGAAGCAATCTGCATGACAAAAAACCTTGTCATTTCTTTCCTCCCAAAGAAGATGGTGTGGTCTAAAAATAATCCTTTCTTTTGTTAATAGCTCCCTTGCCCCACCCTTTTTTCTATACAAATCTCTCATTTTGTACAACCCATCTGAGTGCCCTTCTATTACTACATGGGATATTCCTCACTCTGTGAATCCCTTAATAAAGCCAATTAGATCTTCAAATTTACTCAGTTGAATTTTGTTTTTCTTAACAAAATTACCTATACCATTCCAGTAAAATGAGCTGGAGAAGTCATAGTACAAGCCCCACGGGATAGAGTATGGTCACTAGAGCCATTGAGGTACATCATTCACACAAGAGAGAGCCTACTGTGAGGAATGTAGTTAGCTGACAGCATCCAGCTGCTGTACCATGAGTATCTGCTGTAGCAGGAATGCTGAGGCCATGCTCTCTCCATGTATTCCCAGACAATGATGGAGTATGGCGGCCGCTCCGCCCATTGCAGCACTTTCTCACTCTCCTTCCCCTGGCCTGGCCAAATTCTCAGGACACAAAATGAGACAAACAAGAAGGCAATAGCTGTCCCTGGGAGAAAAAACTCAATAACCAATGTTTTTTCCTGTCAATCTGAATTTAGAAAGGAAGGGACAATGTGAAATTTGACCTTTCTCTCTCAACTAGGCACCACAGATAAAGATCTGGGAGAGCTTACCTTTTGCTGGCTTCTACGAATTTCCCCAGGTGTGCCAATGTTCCCAGGATACCACCTGCAGGCTCTTGAGTGAGTGGGGTGTCCCAGCAAGTCTCATCCTGGTCACCAGAAACTGTAGAGGAGAAAAAATAATTTTCCTTCTACCCTTAATAGTGAGTACCTGGCAGACCCTTTTTTCTCTAGGGTCCCTCATAAATGCATAAACTTATCTCAGATAGTTAAAAGTTTTCCACTGTGGCCACTGTAATTTAAGATTACCTTTGGGAAAGTTAACCAACTCGTTCAGTCTTAAAACAAAATTTTATTCAACTGAGGTCTCACACCAGATCCAGTCCAGTTTAAGTCCAATCCAGGCCGGTTTCTAGGTCTGACCCAGTTCATCCACCAACACAGTCCTGTCTCTAAGGTGAACACAATCCATCCCCAGATCCAGAGTGTGGTTTTTAAGTTGGACCTAGTCTGGAAAATAGAAAATAAATTTAAATACAGTCTGAAAGCTCACAACACAAAAGCGACAGAGCTAGGATCCAAGATTTGAGAAGGATTTACTGAGAAAGCATCAAACTCAAGGCTTTCAATTGGCATCCACGCCTAGTTTGCTCATTCTCCTGGTGGTCTTCTTTGACTGAAGAACTGTTAAAAGATAAAATGAGACATATCAAGAATTTTAAGAGTTTATTTTAATAAAAATCTATTTGAATCAGGTGGCGCCAAACCAGAAGTGGTTAGAAAAGCTCCCAATAATTAGTTTTTGATTAAACTCTGGCAAGTCTTTTCTCAGCTTGGGTATGTTAGCCTTAATATGGAGAGTTTCTGGTTTTCTATTGGGTCATATGTAAACTAAAATAATAACCAACAACCAACAGTATCCACAAAAATATTTTGAGAATTGAAGTAACATTCATAAAAATGCTTGGAATCACTAGAAACAAATTTGTCTACTGAATAAAAAATATTGTTTTTTTTAATATGAAACCTCAGTTTCTTCTTAAAACTAATAAAAAGGTTTTTTTTTCCTTTAACGGATGCTATAAGGACGTACATATTTGTTGTAATTTATGAGCTAAATGCTTTATGTCATTTATAGGAAAAAGTTCCAAAGGAGTGCATATTATTCTCATAAAAGTTATTAATAAACAATATTTTTGAAGCAGCTTAATGTATAAGAAAGAATATGAGTAAAGGAATTAACATGAGAACTTTTAACATTGATGAATTAAATTTTATTTACTTTGTATTTCTTAAGGTATATATTTAAAAGCCTGAGCAATCTCACTTAAGTAAACACAATTGAATAATAAACACTATATTTTGTGTCCTTCCCCAAATGCATAGACCTCTTTATATTTTTTCCCAAGCTAACAGCTCTGACTTGAGTTAAGCAAGCAAACAAATACTAACACAACACAACAAAGCAAAAAATGTCTTTCCTTACTGAAAACTGATCCTGCTGCTTTTATAAGAAAACTAAATTTCTTAAAGTCAAGATACCACCAAACCAAATTTTTATTGAATCTTTTCTCTATTTTCTAGAATTTAATTTGGAGTTCTAAATATCATTTAAAACTTTGTTGATGATTTAATTCCTTTTGAATTTCCTTAAAATGATATATATATGTTTATGAATACAGATTTTTATATGCAATCAAAAATTATCATTAGTCCTATATATTAACTATTTGGCTAATTCCAAAGGAACTAGTTCTTTTTTAAATTCTAAAAAAGCAAATATTTAACATGGACCTTATATGATAAACATGTTATGAAAAGGAATTTAATAGCTTGCATATCCTTAACAATTTATTTTTTCTTCTAATTCAAATCCTTCTAAATCTTTTAAATCCTTAGAAACATGTTTTTAATGATTTAAGTATATATAGCCACGTGACAGTCCCTCTTCATATTACCCTGAGTTTTACAATTTAATTACAAAAGTTGTGATTGGTGGAAAAAACAGTTATTTTGTCTTTGGCCCTTGGTCATTTTTTCATCTCATCTCTTAAGCCACAACCCAATGATTTTTAAATCTTGACTAAAAGAATTGTTTCTGCATGAGTCATTATCTTCTGAAAGCAAAGGCATGATATCATAAAGAAAGCAAATTACCATATGTGCTGCCAGGAAATCAACTATCAGAAAGAACAAACAGGGTTTTTTTTTTTTTACATATTTGGACGTTCACAAACTGAGATATTTTAATTCTTACACTTTGTCCTTCTGGTTCTCATATCCATCTGATTTAGAATAGACATGCCTCCTGATAGGAGCATGTAAAATTCTCCCCTATTTGGTTTGTAGAAATATATTAGTTATTACTATTTAAATAGAAATCTGTTTTGCGGATAATAAATATCACATAATCATTTTAACATCCATAGTTGTATAAAGCCAAAAGTGAATTCCTCAACATAGTTTACATTTAATAAAAATAATTCAAATAAACAAAAATGTCCTACTATTCTTAATAAAAGATCTGTACTCAATATATACAGGCATAGTGAATTTTGGAAAAAGTAAATTAATGTTACTAAGTACCTATGCTAGTAGTTTAAAAGGAGGCTCACAATCTATTTATCAGTTTTTGTAATACTGTTCTGAATTGTCATTATTGCTAATGTTCTTATATAACATATAATATAAATTATATCTCTATATACTAGATAAGATTTTGTAGGGACTAGTACTATAGTTCAGATTACAAAGGTTAGAACTAAAATTTTATGTTTTCTCTTCTTATATTTCCTGACAAATCAAATGTATTATCATTGTACAGTGGTGAAAATTCAATGCTTCTCCTAAGGGGAAGTAATTGAACCAAGGCTCAAATTGAGTGAGGAAATTTTACTTCATTAAAGAGATAAGTGTGTCTAGTGCCTATTATGTTGAGAGACCAGGCTAATAACAGATGTTTTAGACTAGACTCTGATGACTCCTCTTAGGAGCCTAGTGGCATAAACATACTCAGGACCTAGTCCTTAGCAATGCCATGCTGATATGGGTGTCTGTTCCGTAGGACTACCTGTTCTATTAGATACTTAAGTTCTTAGTCCCAGCATTTTTAAAATATGGTCTCGTGAGAAATAAAACATTCCATGTGGGCAAGAGTAGTATTGAACTCACATCAGCATTCCATCTCACATGAGGATAACAAAAGGTTCATAGAGATTTTAGCAATTCCCCTTCATGAATTCAACTTTCAGACATCAGAGATAATTTTGGAAATTGTTCATTTCCTTTTATTGACCATTTATATGTCTTTTATCCATAAATGGAGTAAAAGCTCTCCTTTAATGTATATATAAGTTTAAAGCTCCTCTTGGACAAATTATTGAAGCATTAACTCTATATATTTACTCTCCATTGGGTAGAGTAGCAATTATTTTGTTATAGAATCATTGTTAGTGGTGGTGTTATTGTGGGTGTTGTCGCCTTTGAGCTTCAAGAATACCTGTATTCTGGATTTTAATATAAAAGTATGACTCAATGCTATTAATAAATTTATATACTTTTTCATACTCTGTATGAACTTTCTAACCAACACCATTAGGGTAGGTAGCAGGTGTAGGTAGTAGTAAAAAATGGTTGGAAATTGCTCAAGTCAGGAGGCCTGCTTCAGGGTTAGGCAACATAGGGCAGAACATGAAATGGTGAGGTGACTGCTACCAGGAACAACTGAAATCCATCAAAGACTGGCAACTGTCCTATGTAAGACAGAATAAAGTGGCTCTGGTATACTGCAAAGAGAAGGGTAGTAGGAGGCCAGGGATAGGTTGTCTATGAACGACAAATGAGTGAATCTTAATACCATGAATGGTACCAAGTAAACCACTATTTCCTAATCTAAACTACACTTATTAATCTTGATAAAGTGGTCATATTATTTAGAAGCCTCAAATAACTTCTAACACGTAAAGAAAAAGCCTTTATATAACATTGGCGTATAAAAAGGTAAAGAGAGTAACCCAGAACAGATGATGTTATAATCATTAAACTTTCAATCCCAATTTTCACTTGTCTTAAAATATGTTGAATTATTAATTAAACTAGAACCATAAAATATATTTTAACATTTTAGAAACTGAAAATTAAATAAAATATTTTAACTAATTTTACTTCAGTTTTTTAAATTTTTAGGGAAGATATAGGATGCCTTTCAAAATGTGCCAATTTTTAAGCCAAAACAAAGAATGAAAAAATACTTTCCAAAGAAATAAAATTTTACATTTAAGTAAGACACACAATTCAAAAGTTTTTATAGGACAGTTAAGTAACACAATTTAGCCTCAAATAAAATTTCCCACAGTTCTTTTTATTCCCCTCAAAAAACACCATCATCATCATTACACACACACACACACACACACACACACACACACACACACACACACACACACACAAATATGGGGTATTTATAGGGATAAATAAACTAAGCTCTATTTAGAGAAGTCCTGGTATGATGAGATTAACTTATGCTAAAAATACTTTTAAAATTCTACATATATGACACTGGCTAGAAAAAGGTATTGATACTGTGGACTGGACCAAACTTAAAAAATGTGAAGAAAGTTGGATTATAGTAATTATAACCTACTTGACTAAGCTAATAAATCTTGTCACACACTTCAGTCCTCCTGTTCCATAACTCTTTAATTAATGAAGCTCCTGGCTAATTCCAATCCCCTATGTGGAAGAATACCTCCAGTGACAGGTTTTCCTGGCCTTGAATTGCAGTCGCCCAGTGAGTTTGGGACATGTTATTTAATCTCCTAGATCATCCACTGCCTTGATCTTCACTTACATCCTTTTACTTCCTGTAACCGACCCTTGTCTCACATGAGTAGACAGTCTGAATTCTGGACAGTTTTGCCTAATTCTTTCATGAATTATATACCAGTTTCATTCTGCTTGCCTGTATCTTCATCCCACCTTCATTCTTTATTCAAATAAAGATCTCAGCTTTTGTTCCTATATTTTTATTTCTGAGCTCTTACCCAAATCTTTGATTTACTATCCCCAAGCTGAGTCCCAGGCATAATCCCTTGATTATCAGTTAG
Organism: Pteropus medius; assembly: GCF_902729225.1. Taxonomy (NCBI): domain Eukaryota; kingdom Metazoa; phylum Chordata; class Mammalia; order Chiroptera; family Pteropodidae; genus Pteropus; species Pteropus medius. The sequence continues at coordinate 15,345,749 of NW_024356249.1, forward strand.
AAACAATGTCTATTTTTTTCTCTTGCCAAAATTCTTTGTATGCTTCATAATGATGCTATTGCTGATAAAGTACCTCATCTCCTTATATGCATCAGTTTCTATTAAAAAGTATTGTTACATTTTTCATTGTCAGAAAAGAATAAAGCACTCAGTTGTCTATGGCACTGTTAGATGCTTTAAAAGGTAAATTTGACAGCATCAGTTCCTATCTTTCAGGAAATTATTTTATAATATAAAAAGAAGATACAGGCACACATATTTTAAAATAATATTCTCCATTAGTTGAAGGGAGTAATTTGTTATAGTGATAGTCCAAGGGCTTCAGTAGGACCCACCACAGATGATGGATGATGATTCAGTATCATCCTATTTCAAGGAATGTATTAAATGTATCTATCAATATTTTTAGGAGGACAGTGATCCATAGCACAGAAATGAAATAGAACTTTGCAGTGAGTTCCTAAATCTGCCATGCTGCTGATCATTACCCTCACTACCTTTATCTTCCTTCTTCCTCATATTTCCAGAACATTTATCTTCTTAGTTGGTGATTGCAGAATTTTAAACACATGATTAAAAACAATAGTCTTTATTATATAAATATGGTCTTTAATTACAAAGAAAAAGACTCAGAGAATGTTACAGAGATGATAGAGGACTAATATTGCTAGACCATACCATTTCCTAGCCAATGTCACTACTTGATAAATAAGAACTATAGGAAAGAATGTTCTTTTCCCCGCTTAGGGTTATAAGATAAACTAAAGTGTCAGGCTGAACCAGAAAAAAATCAAATTAATTATATACAGAGGACCTAATGGGTTCCATTAATCAAGAAGAAACAGATGAGAGCTTGTTACTGTAACATAAAAAGATCACCAAATTTTCTTCACAAAGAATAATAAAACTGGAAAAGAAATTGACAAAAATAACCAAAGTTCTTGAAATCAATCAAAGGCAGATAAATCGAGAAACATTTATTCTTGAAAATCAGCTAAAGTTTCAAGTAAGAATAGCAAAGAATTTCAAAGTAGTCATTACAAATATGTGCTAAAACTTAAAAAAAATAACATTCGAAAAATGAAAATATGATAACAATGACTCAATACATAGAGAATTTCAATAAATAAATTAAACATATAAAAGAAAACCAAATTGAAATTTAGATTTTAAAGTATAATTACTAAAATGAAAGATTCACAAATGGACTAAATAGCAGATTTAAGATAGGAGAAGATAAAAACAGAGGGCTGAAAGGAGATTAGTGGAAATTATGCAATTTAAAGGACAGTGAGAAAAGATTGAAGAAAAATGAAGAGTCTCAGAAAATTGTTAAATTTTATGAAGCACATAAATATTTCTGTAATGGCAGCTCCAGGAGGAGAGGAGAGTAAAAAGGGGCCAGAATAAATATTTGAGGGAAAAGTGGCTGAAAACATCACTAATTTGATGAAAAAAATTAATGTACACATCCAAGTAGCTCATCAAAGTTAGATAAAAACAAAGAAATTCACACATAATAAAACCACTGAAAGCTAAACACAAAAGGAAAATCTTGAAGGCAGCAAGAAGAAAATAATCTTCATGTACAAGAGAACAACGTATCTGATTAACAGCTGACTTCTCATCAGAAACAGTAGAAATCAGAAGACAGTAAAATGGCCTGGTTAAGATGGTGGAGTAGGTAAACACTGTGCTTACCTCCTCTCATGACCACATCAAAACCACAAGTAAACTACAGAACAACCATCATTAAGAATCACCTAAAGTCTAGACAAACAAAAGTCCTACAACTAAGGACATACAGAAGAAGCCACCTTGAGACTGGTAGGAGGATAAGGGACTCTGAATGGGCTGATCTCATACCCATGTGTGGCAGTTTGAAATGGGGAGGGATATCTCAGCTTTAGAGGTACCCCCCAGAGAAACAAGGGGTCCCAGCCCCACCAGACTCCACAGCCCAGGGTTCCAGTACCAGGAGAAAAAAATCTCCACAACTTCTGTCTGTGAAAACCAGTGGAGATAATGGCTAAGTAAGACAAAGTGCTGCAGAAGTCCCAAGCATTCCTCATAAAATGGCCTGTGCATGGACTAACTTGCTGACGGACTCATTTGCTCTGAGCTCCAGAGCTGGGGCAGCAGCTTAAAAGGTGTCAAGGACATATGGGGAGGAACTGAATAGTATGGCTTTAGGGCTAGGGCTGGAGGAACAGCTTTCTCCCAGACAGAGTGCTGACAGAACTCTTTGTTTCTTTGTTGAGCCCTTCCCTGCCTATGTGCAGATGCAGGCAGCAACCAACTCTGAGTCTCCATCAAAATGGCTAACATTGGCCACCCCATCCTGGTGATTCCCTGAGACCCCACCCCACCCAACTTGGAGATCCACCCAAACTGCTTCCAGTGACTTTTCCATACAAACCATGTTGGCTCATGCCATGGAGTTTCCTAAAATCTCTCAAAATTTTCCTAAAATCTCACACAATCCAAACAAGTGTATCAGGCCTTGGCATGACTCATACTTTTTGCTGAGCAGTCCAAATTCTGCACTAGAGACAGCCAGCTGTGGTTTGCAGCTTGGCCTCTCAAGTCACCTCCAAGAACAGCACAGGTGGTAGACAGCTACAGATTGCTTGTGACTCATGCCAGGTGATCCTGGGCAGGACACAGACTAAGGCTGAATTTGGCCTGTGGCAGGGCCAACCCAAGAGGCCTTGGGCCAGCATGCCTGGTGGCAAGCTTCATACCAAGCCAGAGCACCACCTGGGGCTATATCCAAGGATGACACACACAGAGAGCAGACTGGGCAGATATCAGAGCACTGCTAAAGTGAATCTTACCCTGTAGAGTCAGCCCCTGAACAATAGTTCCTCCCCTGTAGTCATACCACAACCAATCATCCCAAGGGTCAGTCCCTCCCATTGACATGAAAACAGCAACCAAGGCTCAATTACAATGGGAGGGCACACATGACCCATACAAGGGACGCACCTGGAGCACCTGGATCAGGTGACCAGAGACTTTGCCAATGCGACCTACAGCACACCTACTACATGGACCACTCTACTAAGACTGGGACACATAGAAGTTCTACCTAACACATCGAAAAAAAATAGGGAGGCAATCAAAATGAACAGACAAAGAAACGTGTCCCAAAAGAAAGAACAGAACAAAGCTCCAGAAAAAGAACTAAACAAAATGGAGACAAGCAATATATCAGATGCAGAGTTCAAAACGCTGGTTATAAGGATGCTCAATAAACTTAGGGAAAGAGATAGAAAACATAAAAAAGAACCAGCTAGAAATGAAGAATACAATAACTGAAATAAAGAATACATTAGAGGGAATCAACAGTAGATTAGATGAAGGAGAGCATTGAATCAGTGATTTAGAAGATAAGGTAGCAGAAAACACCCAATCAGAACAGCAACAAGAAAAAAGTCAGAAAAATGAAGATAGTTTAAGGGGCCGCTGAGACAACATCAAGCATATCAGCATTCACATTACAGGGATACCAGAAGGAGAAGAGAGAGAGCAAAGAATTGAAAACCTATTTGAATAGAACGTATTGTGCTGAGTAGTGTAAGTCAGACAGAGAAAGACAAATGTCATATTATTTCACTTATACGTGGAATCAAAGAACAGAATAAACAAACAAAATGGGAACAAACTCATGGATAGGGAATATTTTGATAGTTTCCATATAGGACAGAGGTTGGGAGGTGAGTGAAAAAGGAAGGGATCAAGAAATACAAATTAGTTACAAAATAGTCATGGAGATGTAAAGTATAGCATAAAGAATATAGTCAATAATATTGTAATAACTATGCAGAGTGTCAGATGGTACTAGATTTATTGAGCTCTCACTTCGTAAGTTATATAAAAATGTAATCACTATGTTGTACACTTAAAACTAATATAATGTTGTATGCTGACTATAATTGAAAATTTAAAAATTATTATAAAAAGGAAAACATAGAGATAGGAAATATTGAGAGATTTTTTTTAAGGCAGTAAAGTGACATAGGTGAAGTATTCAAAAAGAAATCTGTTATCCAAGACCTTTATAATCAGCTAAATTTTTCTTCAAAAATGAAGGTGAAATATAGACTCACAGATAAAAATTGAAGGAATGAGTTGCCCGCAGACCTTGCCTACAACAAATAGTAAAGGAAATTCTTTAGGTTGAAAGGTAGTGACTACAAATATTAGCTTGAGTGCACAGTAAGTAATAAGAAGCACTAGAAATGGTTAACAGGTAGAGAAATATAAAGGACTGTATATGCATATTTTTTTCTTATTTTCTTTTAAACATAAGATTGTTTGAAGCAATAATTATAATACCTTATTATTGGGGTGTGTGTGTGTGTGTGTGTGTGTGTGACAATTAGGGCAATAGCATTATATTGGAGCAATTTGCTATATTTTACAAATGTTAAGTCAGCATTAAACTCCAATTGATTGAGATAGGTTAAAGAAGTATATTGTAATACCAAAACAATTATAGATAGACAGATGTACAGGCAGACAGACAGATTAAAAGAAATCAACCGTGAAAAAAATAACCATGGAATTAAAATGGTAAATTAAAATTTTTACACAAAAGAAGGAATTAAAAAGGAACAGAGAAAAATTAGATAAAAAATAGCGAGAATAGATGTAAATTCAAACATTAATAATTGCGTTAAATGTGAATTGACTAAACACTTCAATGAAAAGACAGAGGCTGTCAAAATAGATTTTTCTTTTTTCTCATAGTTCCAATAAAATCAACATTTATTTGTTATTTATTATGTGTGTGTGTGTGTGTATATATATATATCCTCAGGTTCTATAATCTGAAAATATCTGAAAAAGAGTGGCTGGGCCCAAATCACTCAGACCGGTGTCAGTTCTTTCATTAAGAGAAACTATCCAGGTTCTAGTGCTTAAAAAAGTGCTTGAATACAAGCATTTACTTTTATTTTTTCCCAATCTCATTAAAACAGCATTAAAAGGACTTTTAAAAGATATGCACCCACAATGATGTGATAAACAGGAGAAAAGAGAATAGCAACAAAATTTTGAAAGGCCTAAAGATAAATAAGTGGATTTAGCATAGCCCCCAAATAAAGTCAAAACAGGCTATAGGGAGAGCCAAGAACAATCTTTAAATCCTTTAAAGGTTTAGGAATTGGTGACACCATCATCTGAAAATAGAAAATGATTGACAGTCTATTTGAGTAATAAATAGTTCTCCACCTCTATTATCTTCAGAAAAATAAATAAATAAGCAAATAAAAAATTGAAATTTATTCTCAAGTATAGGCTCTTTAGACTGCCCAAATGAGAAAGTAATAACAGCTACACTTGTATAACACTTACTGTGTGCCAGGTGTTTCCTAAGCATTTATATTTATTGACTCATTTCGTTTTAACCCCAGCCTTGTGAGATAGATTATATAATTATCCCCCAAATTACTGATGTGAACAGACAGAACCAAGAAGAGTAGTAATAAGTGACTATCTATAGGATGCTGACATACCTTCACTCTCTCCACCTAACCTACTTTCTTCTGCAAGACTTCAAAATACTGCAACCAAGACTTCACCCTCTAGGGCAGAAGGTGGAAAGATTTTTTTTCTGAGGATCTTAACAGACTAAGTAGGAAAGACTTAGAGTTACTGAGAGCAGGGTTTTCCCAACTACGTGACCTAGCCAATCACCTACAGTAAAACCCATAGTCTCCCACCATGAGCTTTAGGTCTCCAATCAAATCCTTAGTACCCCGCTGGGAAATATAAATGAGAGATCAGGATAACCAGGTATCTGAGGGAAACTGCTAAAATAAAAGTTTGAAAGCAAAGCAAACAAAAATTTTTAAAATCAATTAGGAGAAAATAAAGATTATGCAGACAAAAGGAGATGAAATAATTTCTACTCTCCATCTATTACCTATCCATCAATAGAAAACAGAAGCTATTTTAATCATGAAACAATAATATTATTTGAAAAAGTAATACTCAAATATAGAACAAGGTATTTTAGATATATTTTTTCCCACAACTAATATATATTAGTATATATGTACATATATTAATGTGTGTATGTATATATATTAGTGTGTGTATATATGTGTGTGTGTGTATATATATATATTTCCCACTAACTAAAAGTTCAGTAGAAAGGTTGAGATATAAAAATTTAGAAAATCTCACAGAAAACCGTGCCAAAAAACAGAAATAGGAAATACAAGAGAAGAGAAAAACCTGAGAGCCAGTTTAGAAAATCAAAACATTAAGTAATGGGAGGACCCGAAAGAGATAACGAGATTGAAAGGAAATAAATTATCGATGAAATAATTAAAAAGAAATTCCAGAAATGTGGTATATGTAACAATCCAGACTGTTAGAGCCCACTGGCAGAGCTTTATCGGTGAAACCCACACCAAGGCAAATAATTAGGAATTTCAGAGAACTTCAGACAAAGGGAAGAGCTAAGCTTTTGAAGACAAAAATAATTTAAATATAAAGGACGGAATCAGAATATCATTAAACTCAGCAACAACATCAGAAGCAAGAAGTCAACAAAACACAGCCCTTTATCAATCAAGAGGGACGGTAGAATAAAGAGGCTTTCAGGAAAGCATTTTTTCTCTGGAAGCTACTGAAAGATATGCTCCACTAAGATGAGAGAGTCAACCAGTGCAGAAGAAAGAATGCAATGCAGAGAATAGATGAGCCAACTCTCAAGAGGTGAAGGGGGTTGGGATAAGAAATGCACACCAATTTTGAACATCTTTTCATATGTCACTAGCTACTAGGGAAATGCAAATCAAAACCACAATGAGATACCATCTCACATCTGTTAGAATAGCTATAATCAACAGGACAAGTAATAACAAATGTTTGAGAGGATACGGAGAAATAGGAACTCTCATACACTGCTGGTGGGACTGCAAATTGGTACAGCCACTATGGAAAACAGTATGGAGGTTCCTCAAAAAACTAAGAATGGATCTACCATATGATCCAGCAATCCCTCTACTGGATGTTTACCCCAAAGGCTTGAAAACCCATATCCAAAAAGATATTTGCACACCGATGTTCATAGCAGCATTATTCATAGTGGCCAGGACATGGGAGCAACTGAGGTGTCCTACAATAGATGATTGGCTAAGGAAGCTGTGGTACATATGTACAAAGGAATATTACTCAGCCATAAGAAGAGATGAAATACTGCCATTTGCGACAAAATGAATGGACCTCGAGATAATCATGCTAAGCGAAATAAGCCTGACAGAAGTTGAAAACCACATGATATCACTGATATGTGGGATATAAACCTAAAAGCAACAAATAAACAGGACAAACAAATAGAGACTCATGCAAATGGACAATAGACTAGTGGTTAACAGAAGGTAGGGGAGGACGGGGGAAGTCTATGGGTTAAAGAGGTCAAAAATTTGGTGACAGAAAGAAACCTAACTATAGGCGATGAGCACACATGCAATATATATGCCTTATTGTTGAATTGGACATCTGAAACTTACTGGACTTCATTAACCAATGTCACTATAAGAAAAATAAGTTAATTAAAAAAAAAAAAAGAAATGTGCACTGAGCACAGTGGCAGATTCCTGAAGTGATTTCTTCTGGAAGATAAAATTGACAGAATACCTGATACATCTGAACATATTTAGAGCAGAGTGAGACACTTGCCAATGAGATCAGGGTTGGTTAGTGAGAAGTACATAAAAAAACAAGCAAGAAGATAACAGCAAAAAAAAAAAAAAAAACTAAAACAACAAAACAATCAATATCAGGGAACAAATATATGTAGGAAAGCAAAAATTATCATAATTACTACATCGCTTTACCATAAATTTTACTTGCTCAATTATGCTAATGTAAACACAAAATATTTGTCTATCCAAAATTAAAAAGAAATTATATTGGAAAATAAGAGTAGAAAAGGTACCCTTAGGAGGTATAGGTAAAGAAAGCAAAGAGGTTAAAACCTTTTTTTTTTTTTTTCCAAAACAGAAGTCAACAAAAGTCTAAAACTGAAACTCCATAAGATGACAAATAACGTATATTATTTAGGAACACGGAAGTAAACACCAAAATAATTATTAAAATTGGTGAAAGGAGAAAATGTGTGTGTTTGGGGAGTGGGGAGTTCTATTTTTATTTTTTCTTACAAAATTTGCAAATTATTTGAGCCTTAACCTATGTGTATATATAACCATGACAAAAATAATAATTTAACAAAGAATAATAAATAAGCTCTGTAATATCCATGCTGCTCATCTTTCACTTGCTTCATTCTTGACATAGCCTATTCTTTTTAATAAGAGAAAAAGCCGATTGACTTTCTTTCTCAATCATTCTTAACTACTTCAAATAAATTATTGAATTTTAGGAACTTGAATCATGATGCTAGCTATAGAAGAGACTTGAAATTCATTTCTCTCTATATATGTATTTGAAAATGTCAGGTGACAGATAATAATCCAACAAGCTGCAGGAAAAAAAAGAGTACCAAGGCTTGAATGCCCCAAGAGCTACTAAAGATCACAAACCAATTATATAAATATTGAGTGGTAATGATACCTTAATACCAAAACTCTACCTTTTTAAATCTTTTTTTTTTTTCTGAAAGCTATCTGGGGTGGGGAATGGAAGAAAACATATAGGAGGAGAAGATAATGAGAGAAGGAATAAGAACGGCTCACCTAGAAAACCCAGTAAAGACCCTTAACACTTTCACTATTTATTGTCACTGATCTTTATTATGAAACATTTGTGCTACAAATAAAAAATTTGATTCGAATTCAGAATTATTTGTAGCCTGAAATCAAGCTGCAAAAATTCCTCACCTATGGCAGCCACAAGTATATGTCACAAAACCAATCAACTTATGCCCAAGAGGTGGAAATAAGTTTAGACAAAAGAAAGCCAAAGGTGACATACAGAATTCTTACAACAAATCCACTGAGTGCCATGGTCTGAATAGTTGCGTTCCCTAAAATTCACGTGTTGGAATCCTAATAATCAAATGTAATACAGTTAGGAGGCTGGGCCTTTGGGAGGTGAGTAGGTCATGAAGTGGAGACTTCATGAATGGGATTAGTGCCCTATAGATAAGGTCCCACCAAGTCCCCAGCCCCTTGCACCATGTGAGGATACAATGAAGAATCTGTTACCTGGAAGATGGCACTCATCAGACCATGCTGGCACCCTGATCTTGGACTTTCGACCTCCAGAACTCTGAGAAATAAATTCTGCTTTTTATAAACCTCCCAAACACTGGTTTTTTGTTTGTTTGTTTGTTTGTTTGTTTGTTTGTTATTGCAGCCCAAATGTACTAAGACGCTCAGATTCTATACAAGTGGGGATCTTGTTCAGTGCACGGAAAAATAATTAAGGGTAGATAAGACTCTGGCCTTATGGGAAAAGTGGTCATAGGTGTGAAGAATATTAAGAACTTGATTTTGCAATACACTAATATATGTACTAAAAAAAAAAAAGTTAGTCATTGTTCTCTTTAATTTGTAACCTGGCATAGATACGTGAGTGAGAGAGTGACAGAACATCTCAGGTAAACATTGAACAACACATTATTAATAGTGTCATATTTATCTTGTATGTGATCAGAATACAGCATTTTAGGGAGCAGAAATAAGCACTAAAACTATTGTTATACATGTCTTTTGACTCAACAAGTTCACTACTAGAAATCTTTCCTGCAAAATTCCATACATGTTCAAAGTTATATGCACAGGATATACACATCGGTATTATATATAAGAGCAAAACTGAAAACACCTAAACTGTGTTAATTTCAGAATGTCCAAGTGATATGTCTGAATTATAGAGTATTAAAAATCCATTTAAATATATATGTACATACATATGTATATATACGAGTGTGTACATATATGTGTACCTATATACACTCAAATACACAATCTTGAACATGTATATGATAATATATCTAAGATATTTTTAATGAAAACAATTTTAAAATGTTTTACTGTGATCAGTTTATAATATCAAAAGATATGCATGTATGTACTCATATGAATTTCAGTGCATAGAATGGGCCCTAGAAGAAGTGATTACCTCTGGGAGTTTATACAGAAGGGGTGAGGGCTTAGTGAAGTCATGTGGAGTAGTGGTTCAAAGGTACAGACTTTGGTGTCAGACCTCCTGTTTGAATCCCAGCCACTTACTGTATGTCCTCTCTAGATCCTTCAGTTTCCTCATCTATAATGTGTATGTATGCATGTCAGCATTGCTTAGAACAGACTTGGCACATAATTAACATTATATAAATTAGCAAGCATGAAGCAAATGTTCATTAATATTATCAAAGGAGAATTTTAGTTTTTACTCTGTAACTGCTGTTTTATTTAACACTTGTACAATACACCAATAGACCATTTTATAATCTGAAATGAGGAAGACTAAACCCAGAAATTTTGATATTATTGCCCGAACGATGATGAAATTGCATAAAAATGTCAGGGCTTTGAATTCCAAGACCTCCTGCTCATTCACTGCTAAATGAACTAGAGTCCTCAGAGTAAATAATTACCCCTCTACTATCTCAAGGGCAGGAAATTACTGCTCTTTCCCCTTAATGAATCCCACAGTGCTGTCTACACAGCGGGTATGCATTAAATGTTTGCTGATAATGATAATGGTGAGGATGCTGACAGCTGTGACACACTATAAAGCTTAATTTAAAACCCATCAAGAAAATGTAACACAAAATATGGTCCTTCTTAATTTTGCATGGGAAATACAATCTAACATCTAAATTCTGTTAGATTATTAATAAAGTAATTCAGTGCACATTGTACTATTGATTGCTTTTGTACCATCCTTAGTTTTTGTTCATTAGCATGACCTAATTATTATTTCAGATGATTCAGAGGGCATAGCAAGGTCCATTTCCATCATATTAGTATTAAAGTTGGTCTCCTGTAAGCATTTTCTAAATTAAGTGTACAAAATGATGTTATCAACTAAATTATATTTAATCCCTGAAGCAAGATCTGCAGTTGTGTAACTGTCTTCTAGTTCCTTAAATTTTAATGTTACTTTGTTTCTACAATGACATACTCCTTTTCTATGTGTTTAAGTAGCCCATGAATGGAGAGAATGTCTTTATTGGAACAATAATGATGCCTCTCCATCCTGAATGAATTATCCAGAAAGAAAATACACACCAAATCCAGGACAAGAAACCCACTTCTTCCTGCAGCATCCCTCCAGTGTCCTCTATTCGCAATACTGATTATAAGCTTGCTGGCAAAGAGATATTTACAGAGTTCAGTTTCAATATCACAAAGCAGGGCAAAGAACGGTGGATTTTGAGCTCTGAGGCAATAAATTGATAATTGGCACAGTAGGCAATTCTGGTATATTAAAATTTAGTTTTATTAAAGAACTTCTTAGAAATGACCTTCCTAATTTCTTGACCATTTATTCATTAATTTATTAACTCAATCAAGAAATATTTATTGATCACCCACCATATGACAGGTACTATACTATCGACTAAAGATATAATGATAAATAAGAAATATGGCTCCCTGGGGTTCTTAATTTTACCCCCAATTCGTTCAATATTCTTGTTACCCTCTTGATCAGTCCCCTACCCCAGCTTTGTCTCCCTGGTTCCCATCATGGTCCTCTACCATGGCTTCATAAGTACTTTTAGCCCTTGATGGCTAGTCCCAAACGAAATGAATAATAGTCTTAAAAAGTAAAATTATTTTGTTATTTAGTCAAATATGTTTACATAAAAAGCTAGGAATACCATGATATCCTAAACTATAACATTAACATTTAAAGACTAAAAATCAAGAAAAATAGAGAGGTCTTAAGAGACAAGCAACTCCTGATTAACACTTCAATGAAGAGGTTAGGTAGAAAGAATGACAGCCAGATTTTTGTTGTTGTTGTTACAAAACTTTCACCAAGAAATAATGTACAGGAAGGAGAGGTGACTTGAAGTGGGGATTGGGTGGGAAATGATTAGGTCATTTTACATATCTGAAGTCTCAAGTGCATAGGAAAAATGTCCAGCAGGATGCTGATGTTTGCCTAGAGCAGAGGATAAAGTCTGGTAGTCATTGATCGTAGGTGAGTTTTCCTAGTTCTTGAACAAATGACTGAATGAGGAAAGTAGAGAACGGCAAATGTAATATGTTCTGGGGCAGAGGGAAAGGAGATTTTCCGTATGTAATCCATATACCTTCTTCACTTCAGATCTACTTTTGGCCTTCATTCTAGGCTAATGAAGAAGAGCAAGTCATCTTGACTTCATTTCCATAGCCTATAACCAGAAAAAGACGAGAAACAGCACTAAGTCTTTTCTCCTCCTACATTCACAGCCCTAAGAAAAATCACCTACGAGTGATCTGACAATAAGAAATCTGCCATTTTTTTTTGTTTCAGCAGAGTTGATTTGGCTGATTTGCCCTTCCATCTCACATCTGTTTTAGAACTCTTGCAAAGTTGAAGAGAATCCTCCTGACAGCTAAGAAAGAGTCATTCTACAGGAATTAAAAGGGTAACTACTTTCTCTACCAGAATCTCGAAACAAGCTTCATAAAAACAGATAATATGCTAAGAACTGAGAGAGAAGTGAGAGAGAAAATGAGAGGTGAAATAGAAACAGCTCTACTGTTGAGAGATCCCTGCTTCTTTGCCACTTATTTCTGAAGCTGCTTCTGCAATCTTGTAATTACACTTCCAAAGCTATTTCCAATTTTAGGACCACATCCCTCATTCTATATTTTTTAAATTCCTTAATAGTAAACAATGTTAACACACGGGTAAGATTTATAAGGCACTAAAATTAGTTGACTAGGAGTGTGAAGATTTCTTGAGAAAATTTATACTGGTTAGTAATCATAATAATAAGTTACAGTTGCCTGTACTAACTTATCTGATCTAGGAAATATTAAAGATTTTCCTCAATTCCTTATTGTTGTCTCACTCATGTGAATTTATGTCTTTCTGGCCAAGGTCCTCTCAGAACAGCTCTCAGGAGACTTTAATTTCCTCTTGCCTTTAAATCTATCCAGGTCCTGTTCTCGCCTTGAGTAGATAGAGCTCTCTCTCTTTTTCTCGTTATTAATTAAGGTGCTTTGGCTCTGTGTATTAGAAAACTCAACTGAAATAGCTTAAGTAATGCTGAAAATATATGATCTCACATAGCAAAAAGTTTCTAAGCAGGACAGCTCCAAGACTAATTCAGCAACTCGTCAATCCATGTTCTTTCCATTTTACAATGTGTGCTGCAATACTAAGGGGCTTTTTCTCCTTGTGGAGAGTCAGTTGTCAGAATGGCAAAGGAAGGAGAAGAAGAAAGGATGAGGAAGGAAAGTGGAAGATAGCCTGCTCTTGCCCTAGGCTAGAGCTTCAAAACTCAGGAATCTCATTAAACATACATATTTGGAGGACCTTAGTAGCTAAAGGACCTTAAGTTAAAAAAAATGTGTCCCAGTGGTTACAATATGCTGCTGATACTTGTAGCTGTGCAGTAAGAGTTTAGGATTGTATGAACTAGGTTGGTTTGGGTTTAAGGAAGAAGCAGAACTTAAGCTTGGACGTAAACAGTTGGAAAGAGCAAGGCAGACTATTCCCATTAATATAGGAATGAGCATCAAGTGCTCATGTAACAGAACACTATACTTGTAAGGCTTGACTCCCAGCCCAGCATCCTCTCTTTGGTGAGAGTAGGAGCTAAGGTGGATTCAGTAGGCATGAAAAGAATTAGATGATTTAAAGATATATTTAAGCAGCAATTTAAGGTCTTATTGAAAAATTACATTTATAGGAGGAGGAGAGAGAAGAATCAAACAAGATCATTGGAAAATGATGCCATTACTGACAAAAATAGAGACAGGAAAATTAAGTTACAGAGAAGAGGAAAGAGAAATAGGTAGGAATCTGGTTATACATGATCTTACAGGCCATGTTAACAATTTTGGGCTTCAATTTAAGAGTAAAGGGAAACCCTGAAGAATTCTAAACAAGAGAGTGGTGGAATCAGATTTGTATTATGGGTAACTCACTTGCTCTTCAAAGAATGGATTAGAGGCCAATGGAATGAAGGCAGGGAGAACTTTGAGGAGGCTTTTGTAGTAATCCATTCAAAACACTGTGGTCGTCTGAATGTGGAGAGTGTAGAAGTGGGATTAGAACTATATTAAAAGATTCGAGAGCTATTTAGGAGGTAGATTTAAATAGGTTTGATGACAGGACAGAGTAGGAGAAGAAGAAGAGTAAAGGGTCAAAGATCATGACCAGACTTTTGGTTTGACCTTCTGTTAAGTGGAGAACTTAAGAGGAATAGAGACGACATGAGTAGGAGCAGTGATAGAGGATTAGTTCACTCTTAGATGTGTTAAATTTGAGGTGACATTGAGCATGCAAGTGGAAATGGATGGATGTGTCTGAAATTCAGCCTGAGGTGGAAATTCTGTAGGGCCTAGGATTTAGGGAAAGCCAGGTCTGCCTGGAGGCCTGGTGGGATGGCCTTATAAAAACAGATGAGGCCTTTTGGAAAGTCAGTCTAAGATAAAGAGAGTTGTACAACTTTGGTTCAGGAACTGATCCAAAAAAGAGAGATGAATTTTGAGCACTACATGGTTATCAGATTATCCTTTAGTTCATCTCAGGAATCCATCTTGTGTTCTTGGGTAAAAGGACTTCAAAACACAGAATGAATAAAACCTAAATGTGCTTCCCTTCTGTAATTCCAGCAGACACTGAAAATAGAAAGCATTAGTATCAAAAGGGCACCAGAGGCATGAATGACACTCACTGTGATAAAAGTATATTAGCCACAATGGTGGTGCTTTTAGAAATCCCTCCACTAGGGAGCAGTTCCTTGAACCTGAGTTACCAGGAAAATTAGTGATGTTTTTGTGGGCACTGGTGGACAGTGGCCATTTAGATGATTATTATACAAAGGGGCTTAGGAACACATCCCAGTAGTGTTAATTTGTGTAAATATAAGAGGGCCTTATTGAGGGAAAACTTACAAACAGCTAACCAGCAGAGCACATATGATCCCCTCAGCCATCAAGTTCCCATAGAGAGCTGTACTTAGGCCAGGCATAATTGAATGGGCACCATTAAAAAGGCTCCTTGAGGGGCCCACTCCAGTAATGCACTACACAGCTACAGGAACAGGACATACTTACCAATAAGTTATAACAGAAGTTTTCTGACCCCCCAAAAAAGGCTTGTTAGAAAGTCTCTGGATTTCAGTAGCTGGTATTAGCCCATTTTATTAGTTGAGCTAACTCAGACCTGCTGAGCCTGCTCTTTTCTGGGCTATTAGAATAGGAGAAGAAATGAGGCTCCACGGCCTTCCAGATACATCTCTCCTTAATGATAGCCTATGAAAGATATACTTGCTACTGCAAACCTTAGCTTAAAGGGAAGAAAATAATTGGTGCCTCGTGCAGACTAGTCACAGGAGGGCAGGAACAATACCTTAGGAGAGTGAAGACTTCAAATTTTTCTATTAAAGAAAGGTTTAGATGCATTGTTAATGCTTTAGAACCCCCTAGAACTATCTGGAAAGAAAACGTAAGGTAGATTGGTTATTTAAAAAAAAAAAAGGATGTAGGAAAGGAACCAGAAAAATATTCTTTTGTGTGTCTGAAACATGTAGCTTGGGAAAATGAATTATCTGTAAACATAGATAGTTTGTATGCAAAGATACTTAGTTGATCCAACAAAATAGATTACAAACACACACACACACACACACACACACACACGTACACACAGGAAAAAATTAATCATCATGTGGTTCCTCTACCAACATGTTACTACATATAAATCTGACACCATTTTGCTTGCAGTAGGTGATCTTGACCAACAAAAAGGGTCAATATTTTAGTTTTATTTTAAGAGAGAAAATTCAGATACCATGGAAACATGTTTACTGACCTACTTTTGTTTCTGCATTGAGCTGGAGATGAGGAGTAAATACAGAAAACAGAAATCAATGAGAAGAGAGGCGAAACTAACTCATTTCTGTTTCTTTTCATTTTTGTTTCTTTGTTTGTTTATAATTGCTCAGAAGGAACTGTGTCGTGCTGTGTTTTCCTTTTATACCACCTCAAGCTCCATATCGACATATTCACTGCTTCCTTAGAGAGTTAAATTATCTCCAAGGATTAGCAATATACATCCTGTTACTTATAATAAGTAGAACAAGCCCCTATTTATTTGTATGTGTGTGCATGTGCACTCTTGTGTATATTCTTAAATCCTAAATATTTCACTAATATTGTAACAGACACCATCAGTTGGACCCCCACACCATTATCCTCTCTTCCTTTTATTAATAAATCGCACATAGCCCTTCCACAAATTTGAGTAGGCAGAAGGCCACCCAGGTAGAATACATTTCCCTGGCCTTACTTCCATTTACCAAAATCCTGCCAAGGGAATGTGGGCAACAGGAATCTGCATGCTTCTAGGGTACTTCCAGGACCTCCACTTCTTCTCTTTCCTTCTTAGCTGTTTATATAGGGAGATTTAAGGGCACAAAAACTTTCACTGCCTTAAAATTTCTTCTTCTTGTCATAGTGAGCCACATTCTCATTATTAATGGCCCATATTTTTGTTAGAGTATTGCCTTTAGAAATCTCTGTTCAAATGTGATCATGCCATCTTGAATGGATAATATATAACATGTTAGTGTGTTAACAAAGATGGATTTTTAGGATTATCGATATGTCATAAAGCCAGATAGCATGAGGTTTTGAATCATGAGATAGATACATTTTCACAGTAGGGAATAACAACAATATGGCTAAAATTTCCTGTAAAGAATGCTCTAGTTGAGCATTTAGGGAGCATTGCGATATATTGGATTGTGAAGACATATTATTGGCAGAAGTCAAATGGGGTCTGAGAATATAGTAGTAGTATCTCTGCATACAACTGTTTTACTTATTTAAATGGTTGTATCATATATGTGTAGAAGAATGAAGTAGACACTAATCCATTCAGGGACAGCAGGGCATCAGGTGCCAACTGAAATAGTTCAGGGAAAAAAAATAAAAGCTCTCTGTACTAGACTTGCAACTATTCCTTACATTCATAATTGGTTAAAAATAATTTTTAAAAATGTTCAAAAATCAATATTGATAAAAATAAATTAAGGAAAATCTCAATCTCATCAGTGTTATTTCAACTCATGTATCCTTTTCAAGTAATAATAACTTATTTCCTTTACATAATACAATCTGCGTATGTCGACCTTTGATTCAGTATGATAACAGAAGATAAGAGTATAGAACCTATACCTAGATTATCTGTGTTTGAACTTCAATTCTGCCACTTACTATCTGTATGATATAGGCAAATTACCTCACCTCTCTGTTCTTCAGTGTCTGCATTTATAAAAAGCAAGAATAAAATGAATTAACATATATAAACATTAAAGTATTGACTGGTACATATTAATTGATAAATAAATATTAGCTATAGAGTCAACTGTTACATAAAGGATTTTGAGTTGTTCTAAATATACTCACAATATACTACTAATAATTCAACAATAGTAATTACAGTAATACTAATATATTCTAACTTCGTGTCTAACAAAACATTTTTCACAATAAGTTACAACTTTCATTTTCCCTAGATTAAATATTTGGTAACACTATTTTCTCTTTTGGCACTTTATAGGTGTTAGACAAGGATATAGAAACAGCAACATTTTTCTAGGGAAGAATTTAAAAACTGCTTGGAACTGTGAGGTAAGGGCTGTGTGCTTTAGATAATAACACACTTGGGACAGTCCTTCATAGAGGTTATACGAGCCAGCTTAGACTATAAAAGCAATATTAGTAGTTGCCTGGCATCATGCTATTTTCTGGAAAAGCTGTGTTAATAAAATGCAGTCTCAATTTCTTGGGCTAGTGATTTTTGGTTCATTATCAAAGAAATATAGAAGGTTTCCTGCCCAGAACCTTTATGCCAAGAATTAGATGACCTCCACGAAACAGGCTCAGCAAATTCCCATGATGTCAGTCCACTGGGCAGTTTTCCGAGGCAGCAGGTCATGGCTGTGTCTTCTTAGCAATATTCCCACAAAGCAGGGAAAAGGTAGGGGGCGGGGAAGCAACTCTGCCTGCTCTGTTCTCAAAATAAATGAATCACACTGAGTCTGTACAGCACAGCCATGAATGTTTCTCTAATGAAAGAATCCCCAGATAATACAATTTTTCAATAGAAATAGAGTTCTCTGTTTTCTTTCTAGATCAAACTTATTCTGATTTACTAATGTAGATCCCAAAGCAAGAGTTGAATGAGTCAGATGAGGGGCCCACAGCATCATTTTCTGTGAAAGTGCGCCTTGTTAGAATGTGGACTAAGCTCAAAAAGAAGCAGATGGTGAGAGGAAGAATGCTAGCATCGCAGGACTTCATCCTCCACTGAGACCCTGGATTATTATCCATACAGCTCATGGGCTTACCCAATAATGTCTGTTCTCTTTCCTAGATTGTTAAATTTGAAAATTAGCAGGAGATAAACTCACAAGATTGCATAGGAACCCAAATTTGGTTTCATGTAGAGAAAGAAGAAAACTTGAGACTTAGTGAATAGCAAGGATATTCTTACTGTAGCCTAGTGCTATTTCAATTTCCCTCTATACTTACCACTATTAAGCTCTTTGTAAAATGATATCTCCCACTTAGACTGTGGGAGTTAAGGTTAATATTTATTTCTAATACTCTCTATCTAGAGCACATTATCCACAGTGACTAATGCACTGTAGATGCTCAATTGCATACGATACAATTTTTTATTTCATTCATTAATTCTGGTAGTCAGGCCATCAGTCAAAAAATTTTTTCTTTCCTACCCTCTGGGATTATTCGCCCTCTTCTGCTCTTCCTAGACAATTACCATAAGATTCATCAAAGACCTGCTATAAACTATACCTGCCTTTGAAGCTTTCTCTCAAAGCGGAACCAATCAGAGAGGCATTGAGTCAAACATAAGCAGTGTCCATCTATAACTGTTACGCAACAGAGGTGGTGAGAGCCAAAGAATCTTAAGTATTTAGGTGTCATTCCCAAGATCATCTCTACTGTGGAGCTAAATGCGTGAGACTAGCTGCCCCTGATTCTGTTGAATATGCTGTTCACCTAGCTAGCTAGCTTCCTTTGCTTCGATTCTATATTCACTAAGCAATTTTTAAATTATTATTTTGTTCCTCATATAATTCTTCCTATATGAAAAAAATGTGTTTGCTATACAATTCATTTTTTTATTTCTATATTAGTTATTTGCTCACAAATTAACAAATTAATATTCAGATTTCACATATTGATTTTGAAGTTTAATTAATTATGGGTCTGTCCCTGAGATGGGCAGAAGTGCTTTTAAAAAGTCAAGTTTCTGAGGCCACAAAACTGAGAAGCACATCTAGCTTCTGAAATGAACAGTAGCCACCAAGTAAGGTCTTCTGAGACAGGCTGATGGCCTTTCTTAAGTGTGCACATACTCCTCAGCCCATGTGCTTTCCACACACTTGACCCATGTTACGATATTTCTCTACAATACATTAATGATATTGCACTCTCTGCCATTTGGCTTCTTGGTCCCAGAAACAGATTTGATTACTGGCTCGTCAAAAGTAATCTAACCAACACCTAGTGGCCATTATACTACAAATAGACATTTAAGTGGTCATGTGTACTATCTTCACACAAGACTGTTGTACAGATCATCCAATCATTTCAGCTATATTTATTGTGCATACACAATGCTGTGTAATCACTGTGATATGTGAAGCGAACCTATAATTATGTATAGTCCTAACAGTGCTCCGGTCTTGCTGCCTACAAGTGAAAGATGAGCATTTTACTCATTTTAACTATCAATAAGATAGACTGCTCAGAAGAAAAGCACGCAAGATTTTTCAGATGATTAGGAAGCCTTTATAAGAATATAACTGGTTAAATTCCTTGTTATTATTCTGCTTTGTCTTAGTTTTAGTTTCAACAACAATCAAACTTACTATTTCTTATTTATATTTTACCAAATTTACTTATCCTTATGGCAAATAGATGAGGCAGGTAAGGTAGATAATATCCTCATTTGATTGTTGAGGAAAGATGCTTAGAAATGATTAAACCAAGCTCAACACAATCAATAAATTATAGATCTGGAACTTGAAACCAGATCCAATGACCTGTGACAATATGAATCATGTATTAGTTTAAACTTCACAACAGTGGATTTTGCATTTTATTGTACTTAAGAATCAGTGGAGATCCTGTCTAGATAATGGACTAGCCCAAGCTGCCAGCTCATTCTTCCCCAAATATCTGTGGTAAAACAACAAAAGAAATAAAGCAGGAATAAAAGAGGGAACATGAATTTGAATATCCAACCAAAATCTGTGACAAACTTTTGAAGAAACTAAGGTGCTGGGGTTGGGAGGGTGTAGACCTAACAATGGTTACAACTAAGCTTTAAATTTACCCAAATTCAGCAGAAAAGAAGTTTTAGAAAGGACATAGAAAAACAAAATATTAGCAAACCTAATTCAGCAATACATTAAAAAGATCACACACCATGATTAAGCTAGATTTATTCCTGAGATTTAAGATTGGTTCAATATCTGCAAATTAATTAATGTGATATACCATACAAATAAATTAAAAGATAAAAATCATATGATTATATCAATAGAAGCAGAAAAAAATGTTTGACAAAATCCAACATCTATATATGATAAAAACTCTCAGCATAATAGACTATGGCTATAAAAACTCTCAGCATAGTGGAAATAGACTATGGCTAAATAGGCAATACACCTCAACATAATAAAGGCCCATAGCTAACATCATAGTGGGGAAAAGCAAAAAGTGTTTTCCTTAAGACCAGGAACAAGACAGGATGTCCATTTTTACCACTTTTAGTCAACATAGTATTGGAAGTCCTAGCCACAGCAATCAGATAAGAAAGAGAAATAAAAGGCATCTAAATTGGAAAGGAAGAAGGAAAATTGTCATTATTTGCAAATGACATGATACTATATATAGAGAACTCTAAAGATTCCATCAAAAAAAAAACTGTTAGTATTGATAACTAAATTCAGTAAAGAAGCAGGATACAAAATTAATGTTCAGAAATCCAGTTGCATTCTTATATACCAATAATAAACTATCAAAAAGAGAAATTAAGAAAAAACAATCCCATTTACAATTGTATTTAAAAAAATAAAATACCTAGGAATAACTTTAACCAAGGAGGTAAAAGACCTGTACTCAGAAATTATAAGACATTGAAGAAAGAAATTGAAGAAAATACAAACTAATGGAAGCATATACTGTGCTCATCGGTAGGAATAATTTATATCATTAAAAATGTCCATATTACCCCCCAAAAATCTACAGATTCAATGCAATCACTATCAAAATACCAATGGCATGTTTCACAGAACTTGAACAAATAATCTTAAAATTTATATGGAACCATAAAAGACACTGAATAGCCATGTTAATCTTGAGAAAGAAGAAAAAGTTGGAAGTATCATACTACTTGAAATCAAACTATACTACTCAGCTATAGAAATGAAAACAGCATGGTAGTGGTATAAAAAACAGATCTATAAATCAATGGAACAGAATAGAGAGCCCAGAAATAAATCCATGACTATATGGTCATTTAACCTATGCAAAAAAAAAAAAAAAAAAAAAAAAAAAACCACCAAGAATATACAATGGGGTAAAGACAATCTATTCAATAAATGGTGTTGGGAAAACTGGACATATACATGCAAAAAAAATTAACTGGACCACATTCTTACACCATATACAAGAATAAACTCAAAATGGATTAAAGGCTTAAATGTAAGACCTGAAACCATAAAACTTATAGGAGAAAACATAGGCAGCAAACCCTCTGACATCGCTCTTAATAATATTTTTTCTGATATATCTCCTTGATCAAGGGAAACAAAAGAAAAAATAAACGAATGGGACTATATCAAAATAAAAAGTTTTTCGTACAGCAAAGGAAATCATCAACAAAGCAAAAAGACAACCTACTGAATGAGAGAAGATATTTGCCAATGGTATATCTGATGAGTTAATGTCCAAAATTTGTTAAGAAATCTATGTTGCTGCAGGTTTGAGGTACCAAGGTAAGGAGTATGAGGCTCAGGCAGTTGGAAGAAAATGAGGGGAGCCGTTGGCAACTGTGACATAGCTCTTTATTCCAACAACGGTACAGCAAGCCTTGCAGGGTGGCAGCATCTTTATATACACAGGTTAAACAATAGTTGCACAATGCCAAATAACAGAAACCCGTGCATGCATACCAGACACATGGTTACATAAGGGGAGAAGTGCTGAGTCACTTCTATCTGGAAGCTGCTAAGAGTGTCCGGAGGAACTCTGACTACAGCCATCTTTCTTTCTCTTCACAAACTCATACAACTTAACACACAAAAACAAACAATCCAATTAAAAAATGGTCAGAGGACCTTAATAGACATTTCTCCAAGGAGGATATACAGATGTCTAATAGACATATGAAAAGATGCTCAACATTACCGATAATCAGAGAAATGCAAATTAAAATCACAATGAGATATCATTTCACACCTGTCAGACTGAGTACCATCAATAAATCAAAAAACAAGTGTTGGTGAGAATGTGGAGAAAAGGGAACCCTTGTGCACTGATGGTTGGATTGTAAATTGGTTCAGCCACTATAGAAAACAGTTTGGAAGTTCCTCAAAAAATTAAAAATAGAACTTACCTTTGACCCAACAATTTCACTTCTAGGTATTTATTCAAAGAAAACCAAAACATCAATCCAAAAAATATGTGCACCCCTATGTTCGCTGCAGTGCTATTTACAATAGCCAAGATTGGAAGCAACCTAAGTGCTCATCAGTAGAAAATTGGATAAAGAAGAAGCGGTACATAGATACAATGGAATGTTACTCACCCATAACAAATGAAATCTTACCATTTGCAACAACAGGGATGGACTTAGAGGGTATTATGCTAAGTGAAATAAGTCAAATGGAGAAAGACAAATACCACTGATGTCACTTATATGTGGGATCTAAGTAATAAAATATATGAACAAACAAAATGAAAACAGACTCATAGATACAGAGAACAAACTTGTGATTGCCTGATGGGAAAGAGGATTGGAAAGCTGGATGAAAAATGCAAAGGGATGAAGAAGTACAAATCGTTAGTTACAATATAGTAACAAGGATGTGAAGTACAGCATAAGGAACATAGTCAATAATATTGTAATAACCATATACTGTGCAAGGTGGGTACTAGATTTATTGGGGGATCACTTTGCAAATTATATAAATGTCTAATCCCTGTGCTAGACACTTGAAACTAATACAAAATAATGTTGAATGTCAACTCTAACTGAAAAATTAAAATTTTTTAAAAAAGGAATGAGTATTTTGGAGAAAAGACTGACTCTGAAGCTGAATCAAGGAGAGTACAAGATGAGTTCAACAGGAATTCGTGAAATTAGACATTCTGGGGAATGTTATATCTTGTAGTGCCAGGCAGTAAGAAAAAAATAATAATAAGCCTACCCAAGAGAGGTCTCCATAGCCAAAGCTAGAACAATTTGAGCACTCAAATAATGATGGTATTAGCTTTACGACAAAATAAAACAAATATCATGAATCCATACTGATATAAATAAATAATTGAATAAATATATAAATAAGGGAGAAGGGACAAATTTTCATTAAAGAAGAATTTCAATAATAAATATAGAAAGAATGGGAGAATCAAAATTGAAGGTCTATGCCACAACAAGAGTTGCTGCAGGCAAGATCCACTACTGAATGCTAAAATCAGTGGGTGAAACTTCTAAGAGAAACAGGATATTTGAATAGCTTCAAAGTATTTCTCCACAGATATTTATTAATCATGTGGTGGCTTTAACATAGTCCACAAATATTTTGATGCTCCTTCCTTTAGGAAGTGGAGATTAATTCCCTATCCCTATTAATTTGAACAGATTTAGTGAATCGCCTCTAATACATAGAGTATAAAAAGGAAAAAATGATAATTTTACAATGGAGAACCTAGCATACACAACCTTAGTCAGCCAATCAAGGTTAACATCACCAGTGATAAATTACGTTGATATTATATATATCCTGATAAGATGCAGTGAGAAGCACTTCACCTCTCTGCTATTCTTCTCCCAAATCTCTAACTTCAGACCGATCATAAGAAAACACAAAAACCCAAATTGAGAAACATCCTACAAAATATCTGAACAGTACTCTTCAGAAGTGTCAAGATCATAGAAAATTAAAGAGCAAACAAGCTGTCATACACAAAGACTAAGGGACTAAGGAGACATTATGGCTAAATGCAACATAGTATCCTGGATTAAATCCCAAAGCAGGAAAAGGACATTAGTGTAAAAACTGATGAAATTAGAATATAAGTTAGTTAATATCATTTCAATGTTAGTTTTGATAAATGTGCCATGGTTACATAAAATGTTAATATTAAAGGATGTTGGGAGAAGGTATATGGGAACGCTAATATTTTTGCAACCCTTCTGCAGATCTAAAATTATTTCAAAATAAAAAAGTTTAAAAGCCAAATAAACTCAACGAATATAAGAGCACATTCAGAATATATGTATAAAAATATATAATGTAAGCAGTATATTTATTCTAAATATATATGGCATAATCTTAGAAATTGTTAAATTTTAATTTTTCTATTTTTTCTATTGTTAATTAAAATGGACAAATATTTCAGACCATATATCCTTAGAGGAACTACTTTTCTTTCAACTTACCTGTATCCTTTTGACAAATATATATATATATATATATATATTTTTTTTTTTTAAATTGTTAAATACTTTGTCTCTGTTATTTTTTGGATATAGATAATGGATGATCATAAGCATTCTTATTCACTTGCAGTAGAAAATAAAAATTTCTCATTAAAAAAACAGAAAATAGGAAAAAAAAGAACTATAGAGAACAACAGTAGAAGTGCTGAAATTGGGATAATAAGCATTACAGAAAAAAAATAAGGCAAGAAGGAAATATTTGAAAAAAATAATGAAGATAAATATTACTGAATTAAAAAATGATAGAAGACTTCATATTGAAAGTCCTTAAAGAGAAACAAGAGGAAAAAGGAAAATCCCACTCCCAGACATACTATTATGAAATTTCAAAACAAGAAAGAAAATCTAAAAATTTCTGAAAGGACAGAAAAATTCTTAGAAGGTGATTCAGTGGGTCAAAAAACATATGGAACTGTAATATTAATTGATATTGGCATATTATTTTCCATAGAAATGGCATCAATTTATACTCCAACCAACAAAGTGTGAGAGATGCATATTTCCCTGCAGCTTAGCCAAGACAGTTGTTATCAGACTTGGAATTTTTGACATTTTGATAAATGGTATTTCAGTGTATTTTTAATTTACAATGATCTCATTAGAGTGAAATTTTACATATGTTCACGTTTAAAAGTCACTTGTATACCCTTTAATATGAACTGTCTATTCATATCTTTCACTCACTTTACCACTGAATTTTTGCTCTTTATATTTTTTCCCATTTTGTCATTTTTTTTTGACTTGGCATATGGGCAGAAATGTCTGCTCTTTACATAAATAAAAATTTGAATAAATTTATCTATCCTTTATAATATTTGAATTTTTTGATGTTGTAGGGAGGGTCTTCCCACCCCAAGGTTAGAATTCCCAGGGAAATTAAAAAAAAAAAAAATTCTTAAGTACCTACTTAGGAATTTCTGGTTCTGTATTTCTGGCATAAAGCCAAAACTCTACTTTAGAAATTCTGACCTAGCCTAACATATCCTTATGGTAGATACTCAGTAAGTGATTATTGGTGACAGTAACCCAAATATCGCTAGATATTAAACCTTTGCTGAAGGTATAGCTCTAATTCTCAAAAACTATTAATGCCCAAAAAGAAGAGTTGTGATCACTTTGAGTACTTAAAACATTCACAAATGCATAATGTCAGAATTTGTGGGATTAAGAAAAGGAAATATGTGAATGAGGCTCCTTCCCATGACCCCCTTGCAAAGATACTTCTCACCTCCATTGTAGCCATTGCTCTTTGTAGATCCTAGGCCACTGGACACAGATGGGTTGAAAGAGCAACTCGGGCCATGCGAAGGAAGAACAGAGGCTGGTAGTTCTAGAATGAAGGAGTTTCTTCTTCCGTTGCCCCCAGTGATTGTGTTCTCTACACTCATTTATTCCATCAATTAGAGATTCATCAATTCATTTAGCAGAGCGAGCTCCTCCCCCACTTCTCTCTCTCTCTCTCATTCTTTTGAGTCTGTAGGCATCATTAGTTCAGTGGTTCTCAACCCTCACTGTACAAAAAAGTTACCTCAGGAGCTTTATAAAACCCTCAATGCCCAAGTCAATTAAATTAGAACCTCTGGAGGTAGTTTCCAACGTGCTATAAAATCTCCTGAAGTGATTCTAATATGCAGCCAGGATTAAGAACAGCTGACAGTTCAGTTCACCTCATCTAGTTAATCAATTAACAATTCATGTATGGTAAATAGAAAGCTTAAGGATGCACTGAGAATTTTGATAAACCTTGACAAGTGATTTTGGAGAATGGCACATTCCCAAGGATACCACTTCTGGATTGGGTATTAAAGTAAATAATTTGTTTTCCTAGAGAACAGTTTAAAAAAAAATTAGGAAAATTTGACATTTTGCTTTATTATTCAGAATGCCCTGAAAGTTGTTTTCTCTCTTTTTATTTCTTATCACTCTAAAAAACAGAGTGAAAGTTAAAAATGATCTCCCTTTCATCTTATCTCTTATTATCACACTCTCCCCTCCCCACCCAAATATACATCTTTTTGTTTCCCGTGTAGCCTACTTTCCAGACATGACATAGCAGATATCCGGCAGCACAGAAATTGAGTAGGATTCTTTTTTTTTCAATCAAATGCATTTTTGTAATATTTAAAGACATTTGTCATGTCGAAGCAATTTCCCTCTTACTTCCTGTATGTTTAAATATGAATGAATGGGCTAATATGTAACTTGTATTCTATCTCTACATACTGGCTGCTGATATTTATAGCTAACCTTCTAGACAATAACTGTCATTCCCAAACCTAACAATCCCATTCTGTTTACCACAGTCTTACCCATACCAGATGCATATGACCTGAAAATAAAATTTTCTTAATTCTAGTCATTTCTCCCATATTCTCCATTTTCTATTTTGACATTAAGTCTTTCTTTTCTCTCTTCTCCTACAAAATAATTTTGCTCATATTACTACTGAGCAATTCCAAATAAAGTATATCTCTTAAAAAATAAATTTTATCTGCACAAATTAAAAATATAATTGTGTTAATGACAGCATTACTTTGGTTATTGCAAAAAAAAAAGAAATTGATATCCCCTATATTTTTGGCCAAGTGTACATTGTACATATTCTTCTTTAATTTTATATTTTTTATATTTTCATTTTGTATCACAATAATAATAGATTCCTATTTAATGTGCATATAACACATTTTTGTATTGGGGGCTCTGACTATAATAATTTAAGATAAAAAGCTTTCCTAAAAACTAAGTTTTATTGACATCAAAAAAATACATACATTTAAAAAGCTGTGTGTTCAAAATAACCTGATTGTTTATATCATAAAACAGTGATATAGATTACTAAATTAACATAGAGCTTATCAAAATTTTTATTTTACTCATATAAAATGCGATTGTGAACTGGTAATAATAAAACAACAAAATATTTCTTTTACCATTAAAGATAATTTGAGAATTTGGGGAAATTTTATTTTATCCGCTGGTAACTAGCAGCAGAACATAATTTCTTCACTAAAAAACAAGCAAAGTTATACAAATTCAGATGATTGAGAGTTTTAAAAATTTCCTCAATACAAAAATAATTTGCTAATATGTTCTCAAACATATCAGAAAGATATTCCACATTTATGTCCAATATTTAAACATAAAGACCTCCTGCTTACCTTATCCTTTTGCTTAAAGCAGCAATAAGTGGTAAAAATATCAATTATAAATCATTTTCTTGAGTTTTTTCCCAGCCCATTTGAATGTCTTTCTCCTTGTTTTATATTCTATTTTCCATGTCACTTTCCAAATGAGAAATGCCAGTACTGTGTAGCTTTAACAATGTGTGGCTCTTAGCATTTAGGGTTAATTGGAATTTTCTGTGTGGTTACACTCTCCAAATTAAAGAGTCAGTTTATCAATAAAGAGTCAGTGTTATCCCTTCCATTTGCTCTGTTCCTTAAATTCAGTCTGAGTTTTATCTTTCATGAGAATGACGGCCAAGTGTAAAATTCCTAACTGTGGAAATTTTCTGGGACATAAATTTTTTAATGAGAAACGTATGGCATCTTTAAATGTTTTGCAGTACTTTTAAAAATAAATATTATGTGACTACAAAAATTAAATGGAAAAGTTTTCATAGTTAAATAATTAAATTACCATACCAAAAAAAATGCGCTTTTTATCCTTGGTTTAATGTCTATGTCTGTGGCTGTGCTAAAGAATCAGCTGAATTAAATAGAATGGAATTTACAGGAATGTATATTATCTTTTCTGTTTATATTTTTACAAATATTTAACAAGGACTACACAGTACAATTTGTGGGGGGGAAAAGACTTAGAAGTTGTGTTAGACAGTAAGCGTAATGCAAGGACACAGTAGTAGCCTTGAAAAAATGTATGTTATTTTACTACTTTAATAAAATATTATCTTAAGTAATCCACTCTTCTCTTTACTGGCGAGGTTACACCTGATGTGTTCTGCTTAATCTATTCATCACAATTTATGTCTTTTAAAAAAGATACAAGCCAGGGTTTTTGCACAGTATTCCATCAAAATATATTTCATTAATAGCTATTGCAGGGGAAAAGAGGTTCTGTGGTCCATCACTGTATTAAACAGGCTACTTTGTGGCAGGACTTCTAAATGCTTTTAATATTCTAGGGATGTTTTGCCTCTTTGAGAGGATATTGTATGTATATTTCTTTCAAAATGATTGACGATAGAATTATTTTTTCATAGTGTCTATTAACATCTGGAAAAATAATTTGAGGAATAAGTGAGTTCTACAGAACACAGTTGAGAAAATGCTGATATGGTCAATTGAAGCTTGATTAAAGAAATATAACTAGTAAAGCCTTCCTTCACTCCTCACCTGACCTCATCAGACCGGTCACTCCCTTCTGGTCTCTCTGTGACTCAGACACTATATAAGTCTGACTTATATTCAGATTAATTATATATATATACACATATATATGTGTGTATATACATATACACACACATGTGTGTATATATATATATATACACACACACACATATATACATATATGTATGTATTTCTTATCTCAAGAAATATCTAAAGCACACACAAGAACAGATTTCCTTACCAAATTTAAAAGATTTATAATTGAAGGTCAAAACGTATGCAACTGTCAAAGGTGACATATTTACGTTTCAAATGTTTTCCATTAATGTGGAAAACTCCTATTGGAATTATCGTATAGAGCTAGAGTTTGTTATTGAATATCTCATAGCTTTATATCTATAGAAATCTAAACATTTCAGTCAAATTTTCTTTGAGAGTACATAGCACAGCAGAAAACTATCATTAGCAATGTACAAAATAAGTCCAACAGATGCCAGATAATATTTTAATTAGCAAACATTTGTATTTCCCATAGGAAATACAAAAGATACGGAAGCATCTAGGGCTATAGAGCACCTCAACAGCCAGTCAGTCCAATCATTTATCTGGTGATTTAATTTCCTCTACATATTAAATGGTTTGGTAACTAGACAGAGGACAATTCCCCCCACAGTGACAGTTTCCAAGCAGTTTCCAAGCAGAGGTTGAAGGGCCAAGGCAGAAGTGCAATAAAACGTTGCGTAGGATACTCACTTAAGTGATCACCCAGTCCCCTCTTTTCTAAAATGTTGTAACTCTGATGTAAAGTTTGAGTTCATTCAAAATATTAAATAAAATATAATACAATTTTACATATTGCATTTAAATAATCTTACAATGATCTGTAAAAAGCAATTGTTTGTGTTATTGCATTACTATTTTTTTAAAGAAGCTGTTTATAAGACTGTCATTCCATTTATACCACCTATACACACCCCAGAGGGGAAATGCTTTGGAGGGAAAATGAAGAAGAGTTCATGCTTGACAGATGTCCTGTAATATGAATGGGGGATATGTTTTACCTTTCCTTGTTTTCTGATGTCTCATGAATATCTGGTCTGCTGAGGGCATCTGTAATGTTGAGAGCTTCCTGCCTAAAGTTCTGCCGCCTTCAACTTAGCCAGTTGGCAGATCCTGTTACTCAATTCCCCTCCCACCCAATGTTTCACTTCTTGGGTATTTTCAATAATCTTGGAGACTGCTTGGGATTCCCACTTATATTGGAAAATTGTGAACAATAGAACCTCCAATAAGTTCGAGGGATCTGGAGCAGAGAGAATGTGTGCCTTATGCGACAGGATATTAAAACAGTTTGAGCATCAGCTGAGACACTAATTCAATAAATACCATATTTCAAAGTGAAAAGCAAGGTTATGATATAGAAATTGCAGAGGAGATGTTCTAAAAGTCATTGAATGACTTTTAACCCCTCACCTTTATCCAGGTTGGATAAAAAATTAGAGGGATCTGGATTTTGAGAGAGAAGCTAGTGTATTATGAATCCTTTCCTGCTCCTCAAGTGGGGAGATGTAAGAGTGTTTCCCTTTCAACCTCAAGTCAGTAAAGAGCAGCTTCAGGAAATTTCTCAAAGATCTTCATATGTGTCTTTCATTTAGAAGATACCCTGGACTGGTGACTAACCCCTTCCTGAGAAATATAAAGGGGCAGAACTATGTTTGATTTGTTGCCCTAGTGTCAAAGCAAAACATAGTTGTGTTAAGTACAACCAGCTTCTCAGAGTTTGTTATGAAAAAAAAAAAAAAAAGGCTATGTATTTTTCCCACTGACACCCTGACTGAATACAAGAGAGTGCTGGCTCAGGATCGTCTTAGACACTTATCCCAGAGGCCTCTCAGAGGGACAGACGGTTCAATCAGCGAGACACTCAAGGTATCAGAGGATGCCTGGGGTTAAGGAAGACAAAAGAAATGAGCCAAAATAGAGATGGACTGTGTCTCTTCAAGAAAACTTCAGGAGAGAGGCTCCCTAGGGATAGGCTAGGGTGAGGGTATTGAAGAAGCCGTGAAAGTTCACCCCACCCCTGACCCTGTGACTGAAAATTGAGATTTCAATCCCAAAGAAAGCCCTGCCAGCTTGCAATACTAATCACATAAGCTCTTGTCTGCTCTTCTTTTTCCTCTTCCTCTTCCATTTGTTCTGACTCTGGGTAGGTCACACATCATGGTGGGGTAGCTCAGGGAGGAAGGCAGAAGCATAGACCTGAGATTAGAAAGTTAAAAAGCCAATATCGTAACCAGGATACTGATATTTGGTACAATCCATCAATCTTAGTTAGATTTTCTTGATTTTACTTGTCCTCCATTATGTGTGTATATGTATGAAGTTTTACACAATCTTATCACCCATGTAAGTTTGCATATCCTCTGACACAGCCAAGATAATGAACAGTTCTAATACCATGAGGATCCCTTGAGTTGCTCTTTCATAGTCACACTTAGCTTTTTCCTTCCTAGTCCCAACTCCTAACCCCTGGACTCCATTTCTAAAATATTATCATTTCAAAATGTTCTAGAAATAGAGTCATACAGTACATAAAATTTTGGGATTGAATTTTTTCACTCAACATAGTTCCCTAGAGATTCATCCAAATTAAGCTTTTTCATATGTCAATCATACCTTGATAAAGTGATTTAAAAATAATTGCTGCTTAGTTCATGTTTGCTGACTAGGTAAATATGTGCATATTGCCCTAATGCCCTCCTTTTTCCCAAAAATATTTGGTTTAAACATATTTTGATATATATTTTCTATAATATTTCATGCTTCCTGATTTCACATGAATTGAAAATACTTGTAGAATACACTTTCTTTTATCACCATGACATCTCAATACTTAAACATATAAGGATGAAAACAAGCACTTCCATGGGAAGAATTACTTTGTAGTGTCCATCCAAAATCTTGAATGAAACCCAGCTGACTGACATGTAGCAAGAAGGCAAGGAAGATTTCAGATAAGGAATCCCAGACTTTATCTTTATACACCAGGGTTCTCAACCCTAGCTACACAGGAGAATCATCTGGTGAACTGTTCAAAAGCGTTGATGCTGGCGCCCCACAAAAGATCAATAAAATCATAATCTTTGGGGTGGGTTAATTAAATATAGAACTAATATTCAGTCAAGATGATTGTTTCTACTTGGCATCAAGCATTCATTTTGATTGGACAGTGCCCAGGTCTTTTCAGTTTTTAAATATTTTGAATATTACCTCTAAATATATTAAACATTATATGACATCCTGGAATTTAACAGATTATTTGACCCTAATTCTGAAATTTATATCAGAAAATTAAAATAGAATTCCGATGTCTTTAGTAGACGGCGGAACAGATAACATAAATTGTAATGCCTCTCTATATAAACCACCTAAAGAGGCCCACACCAAGGGACATAATGAGAATGCTCAAGGTTAAAGACAAAGTGAGAATCTTAAAAGCAGCAAGAGAAAAGCAGCTGCTTATCTATAAGGGAGCTCCCATAAGACTGTCAGCCGATTTCTCAAAAGAAACTTTGCCGGCCAAAAGGGATCAGCACAAAATGTTCAAAGTGATGAAAAGCAAGGACCTACAACCAAGATTCCTCTACCCAGAAAATCTATCACTTAGAATCAAAGGAGAGACAAAGAGCTTCCCAAACAAGGAAAAGCTAATGGCATTCATCACTACCAAATCAGTACTGTAAGAAATGCTAAAGGGACTCTTTTAAGAAGGAGGAGGAGGAAGAGAGGTAGGGGAGAGGGAGCAGGAGGAGGAGGAGGAGGAGGAGGGGAAGAAGGAAAAGAAAACTAAAAAGTATATATGAATAATAAAATAGCAATAACTACATACCTATCAAGAATCACTTTAAATGTAAATGAATTAAATACACTAATCAAAAAACATATTTGCTGCTTACAAGAGACCCACTTTAATCAGGTCACACACAAGCTGAAAGTAAAGAGATGGATAAAGATAGATCATAAAAGTGGAAACAACAACGAAAAAGCTGGGGTAGCAATACTTACATAGACAAAATAGACTTTAAAACAAAGTCTTTTTAAGAAGAGACAAAAAAGGACATTTTGTAATGATAAAAAGATCGATTCAACAAGAGAATATAACTCTTGTAAATATTTATACACCATAAATATAAGAACACCTAAATATATAAAGCAAATATTGACAGACATAAAGGGAGAGATTGACAGTATTAAAGTAATAGTAGGGGACTTTAACTCCCTATTCACATTAATGAATACAGCTTCTAGGCAGAAAATCAACAAAGAAATAGGGGCCTTAAATGGCCAACTAAATCAGATGTACTTAATTGATATTTTTAGAATATTTCACCCCAAAGCAGCAGAATATACATTCTTTTCCAGAACACACAAGTATTTTCCAAGATAGACCACATTGTTAGGACACAAAATAAGTCTCAAGAAAGTTAAGAAGATTGAAATCATATTACTCATCTTCTCTGATAACAATATATAAAACTAAAGATCAATTACAAAAAAAAAACCCTGGAAAACACACAAACACGTGAAGGCTAAATAACATGCTAAACAATGAATGGGCTAACAACAAAATCAAGAAAGAAATCAAAAGATGCCTTGAGATAAATGGAAATGAAAACAACACAACCCGAAATCTATGGGACTCAGCCAAAGTAGTTCTTCTTTAGAAGGAAATTCATAGCTGTGAGGGCCTACCTCAAGAAATAAGAAAAATCTCAAATAAACAATCTAATCTTACAACTAAGAACTAGAAAAAGAACAGCAAAGCCCAAAGGGAGTGTAGAAGAAAGGAAATAATAAAGATCAGAGTAGAAATAAACCAAATAGTCTAAAAACAATAAAAAAGATCAATGAAACCAAGAGCTGGTTTTTTTAAAAGATAGACAAGTTTAATAAACTTTTAATTAGACTCATCAAGAAAAAAAAGAGAGAAGACCCAAGTAAGTAAAAACGACTGACCTCAAAGAAATACAAAGGATTATAAGAAAATACAAAGGATTATAAGTAAATACAATGAACAACTATATGCCAACAAATTGAACAACCTGGAAGAAATGGATAAATTTCTAGAAAAATACAATCTTTCAAGACTGAGTCAAGAATAAACAGAAAGTCTGAACAGACCAATAACTATTAGTGAAATCAAATCAGTAATCAAAAAAATCCCAACAAACAAAAGTCTTAGAGCAAATAGTTTCGTGGGTGAATTTTAGCAAACATTCAAAAACTAACATCTATCCGTCTCAAACCATTCCAAAAAATTTAAGAGGGAAGTATCCCAAGATCATTTTACAAGTACCTTGATTCCAAAACCAGACAAAGATATTACAAAAAAAAAATTTAGGTCAATATTCCTGATAAACAGAGATGCAAAAATCCTCAACAAAATATTAGAAAACTGAATTCAGCAATATAAATTTAGCACTATATTAAAATGATCAAGTGGGATTTATTCCTGGGATGCAAGTTTGGTTCAATATCCATAAATCAGTTAATGTGATCCGCTACATCAATAAAATGAAGGATAAAAATCATATGATCATATCCATAGAAGCAGAAAAAACTGACAAAATCCAGCATACATTTATAAGAACTCTCAGCGAAGTGGTAATAGAGGGAACACACTTCAACGTAATAAAGCTCACGTATGACAAATCCACAGCTAATAACCACACTCAATGGTGAAAAACTAAAAGCATTTTCCTTAAGACCAGGAACAAGACAAGGATGTCCACATTTAACACTTTTATTCAATATCATATTGGAAGTCCTAGCCACAGCAATCAGAGAAGAAAAGTAAATAAATAAAAGTAAAAGTCACTATGGCAAACAGTGTAAAGATTTCTCAAAAACTTAAAAATAGAACTACCGTATAACTTAGCAATCTCACTTCTGAGTATTTATCCAAAGAAATCCAAAATATTAATTCAATAAGACATATGCACTATTGTGTGCATTACAGTATTATTTACTATGAACAATTTGAGGATAAAAATAGTGTCTTTTTAATACTGGTGGTCTACCCTCACCATCCAATACATATTATATATTCAATAAATATTTGTTAAATGAATGTTGACTGTCAGTTATCCACACCTAAAGGAAAGCAAAATGTAGATTAAACTTTTGTAAAGTAATATAATTCCAAACCTCAAAATCTAAGAAACAATTCTATTTGTCTCTGGAATTTTCAGGAGAGTTCCAAACCTCTTAAGTAATAGCTAACATTAATCTTTTCCTTAGGCATGTATTTACCCATCTTTGATAATTTGTGCATACATTTTAGCCAGAATCTATGAATATATACAAATGTAGAACATATAATCCCTTCCAGTTACAGGAAAGAAAAGGGCTTTCCTGATTACCACTCTCATTCCCTAATTTTTTTCAGGCACTACCCTCGATATTTTAGTTTGGGCTCCCCACAAGCAGGCTCTGAAATAAAGATTAACTGCATGTAACTTAATTTGGAGGTGATCCAGGAAGTACTGGAGTGGACTGGGCAGTAAGCCAGGGAAGGGGTCCGAAAAAGGGTGCGCTCTCCAGCAAGTTACCATGTGGGCGTCTGTGGCTTAGTCTTGCTGGGCAACTTTGGAAGATTGTGTGACACCTGACTGAAAATTATGCTCTTAAATAGGGGAAGCTGAAGTATTTGATCTTCAGCTTGAAATATTATCACCTGAGGGCTTCTCCAGAGATATTAATGTTTTGGCATTTCTAGCTTGCTCACACCTGGGCTGAGAGAAAGCCCTCAGGTAAAAGTTGCAGATGTTTGCAGAAGGAAGCCTTGGGCATGAACTGTAAAAGTGAGAGCCAAAGGGTATGAGTGGGCAGAGAAACAACATCTGCCTCATTAGATAAACTAGGATACAAGTAAAATAGCATGTTCTCTAATCACATTTCAAATGTTCCAAATAATCAAAAGGTATTTTTCACATGTTGTGATTTGGATTCTAGGACAATATTTAAGTAAGGATGTTAAATATTAAAGTAAGGACATTTAAGCAAAGGATTGATAGAAGAAGAGCTATACTGGGAAGACTACTTAACTGGAAAACATGTGCTTGAAGAAAGAGTTAGGACATTTAGAATGAACAGGAGAAAGCGCAGAGCTCTCATCAGATTCCTGAGTGTTGTACAGGCAAGTCTTTGTGGACTCAAAATATAGAACAAGGACTTAACGTAATGTAACCAGAGTGTAGATGCCTGCAGTCTGGGCACAGTGTTTCTCACCCCACTTTTCCTACCCCCACGGCCAGGTGTATCTTATAACGTACTCAAACTCCTTCATGCCCAGGTTAGAGAAAGTCCTTTCCCCTTATTTCTAATGCTCATCAGAAACATTTCCTGAAATAAACACCTAGACCCAGGATAAACATTCCCAGCTCCCATCTACTAACTTCATGCAAAGGCTAGCTCTCTCCATTCTGCTAAAATTTTTCAAGAGGGTTATTGCCATCTTATATCCCTAGGTCTTAAACCGAGGCATTTAAAAAATCCTCCTAAGTTTGAATCTCAAGAAGAAGCTGTTGGATATCTTAGATCTCCTTACTTCTAGAAGGCCCCTAAACCTACTCTGTACCAAGCCCTCCTCTGAACATCCACGTCATCAAAAGAGGAGCTTTTATTAAATCTTGAAGTGGCGATGAATGTCCTGTTATTCTCTTTCTCTTGGAACATTTTTTGAAATGGTTATTGCCATCATGATTACTTGCTTTTCCAAAGATGCCTCTAATAATAAGAAATGACTGCTTTCGTTTCTACCACTTGAGAGTTTCAAACTGAGACTACATAACACTTCTCAGGAATGTTCTAGAAGTGATTTATATACATCAGAAGGTTGAATCAAATGACCGATAATCTTTCTTTTCAATTTGGAGATTGTGTCATTCTATGAGAATTTTCTGGCTTTTTAAAAACATGTTTACTTTGGGGGAATTGTCTCTGCATTGCGTTTTATAAGCAATACTTCCATTAGGCCAAAACAGTACTTTCTCATCACAGCATTTTTGTAAAACTAAGGTATCCAAGGGGAAGTGGTGCCTCATTAGCTGAGCTTATTATCTTAGTCCTGACCTCAGCATTAGCTTCAGAAATACTTGTGTGATTGTGCTGGGGGTTGGCAGATGGGCTGATAGGCGAATGCCCAGCTGCTTGTTGCGATTCTAATAAAGGAAGCCGGGCCCACATACATATTCACACAGCCGGCCTCCTGACTGCAGGAACCACAGAGCACTGGACATGGCACCTGCCTTTCAAACTGCCACATGCTGCAAATATGAAGGTGGAGTGGAATGTTAACACAAAATTTTAACCAAATGCCTGGGTGAAATATATCATATGCATTAAATTAATTATAGCATACATCTTTTAAAATTAAAAAAAAAGAGACATGAGGAAAGACAGAAAGAGAGAATCAGAGAAAGACTAAAAAAGAAAGAGGGAGAGGGAAAGAGAGAGAGAGAGAGAGAGAGAGAGAGAGATGTGAGGGCAAAGTCAGTTGTCTTGGAAACAATAGGCTGTGGTGGTTTTATTGAATTGAATCCATTTTGTTTCAAGTCTAAGAGTACATAGATTCAGACTTCGTGTTGCTAATGCCAAGCCTATTCTTGAATCTTGAGAGATAAATTAAGACATTCAGAGTTTAGGCATGTACTTCAAAGTTTGTTCGAAAAGCTATGTATGATTTGTGTCTAAATAATACCAAGGACTCCTGATATCAGCCTCTATCAGTGGTCTCCAAAGAACATGAATATTAGTAACTAGTGTAAATATTGCTTTGTCCAGACTAATTTTAGCAGTCTACAATGATTTTTCCTTCATGTATATCTTATTTAAAATTTACTCGGCATCTATTCCTCTTACCATTAAAATAATTCAATGTTACAGCATTAAACATCTACTGTAAGTTTCATTTCACTAAAACAAGATTACATTACAGTTAGAAATATTTAACAAAACACTTATATAAGAATATTTTTAAAAGCCCAATATTCCAAAAACGTGCTACAAATTAATCTACCATTCAGTTATTTTGTGGAAAGATACTGCCTCGCCTCAGACATGGCTAAAAAAACCTACCTTCATGTGAAAATATGATTGAAATTTGTTTTGAAACTTTTTTTTAAAGCTTAAATTGAGCTCATGGGCATTTAAATGAATTCCTAGGAAATACAACTAAAGTAGTGGCTACCCAGCAGAACGACAGAATTAGAAAAGCAAAACCATACAGGCCAATTTAACCCTTGTATTAAAACAGGAGAGAAAACGCCCTCTCAGCGGAAGGAGGGCCTGCATTTGAAACCTTTTTCAGGGGTTTTCTCCTCTGTGCAGATTAACCTTCCACTTATGGACTTGGGTAAACAAAATGTCATTACCACTGAGTCTGGGTTTAAAGTTAAGCGTTCGATAAATCCCTGATATGGTGGGTGGTTCAGATTTTCTTTACTGAGATCCTCTCCCCTCCGACGTTGACGGCACCCACTTTGTTGTACCTTCTATCCCTTCACTCTACTCCTATCTTATATTTCTGCCGGGGCCGGGACCACTACCATATTACCTCGCTGCCTCGCCTCATGGCACAAAACTCAACTACATCAGAGTCTTTTCTTGATGTTTTACAAACTATAACAGGGACAAGATATTTTCTTTTCCCATGGCAGGAAATCTGGGTTGATGTGAATTCTGAATTTGTGGGCAGCTGTGCCTTTGTGCATAAAGAAGGCTGATGAAGAAATAAATACAAAACACAGAGAAGACAGAGAAGAGAGAGAGAGAGCAAGGATACTCATTCCTGAATTTCTATTTCCTTGGAAGTCCTGCCTTTAATGCCATTTGGCTTCCTGATAAAAATTCCCCCTTTTGGGTTAAGCTAGTTTAAGTTAGTTTGCTGTTACTTGCAATCAAAGTTTATGAAAGTTCTGAGCGGTATTCTTTGTGTGTGATGATTGATTGATTGATTGGAACATGGCACAACTTGGTCAGACAAAATAAGTATACATCCAAAAACATGTGCTATAGTCATTTTTCATGTACCTTATTATTTGTGACCCACGTAGTTGCTCCATCTATTATTGTAATAATGACATGCTACATTAATATCTCAGTTGCCATCTTCCCATCTATTGGGATCGTTGTACAATCCTTTATGTCAGATCATTCTGCTAATCAGCTCTTAAGTATATCTAAAATAACACGACTCTAATATTTCAAAACAGGTGGTCTAATGCAACACTCAGGATTTACTGAAAATGACCCTGAGACTTTCTTGGGGTCCCCTGGGCAATGAACTATCCAAGACTTTGGCCATTGGTGGTAGTGAATGAGCCCAGACTCAGCTTTCTATATAACTGGTGACAACCGACCCCTAAACTCTGCTTGCCTAGCACCCAAGTGGACTGTAGGTCCCCCACACTGGAAAGGTTGCCCTCACACATGCCCTCTAAGGGGCAGCATCTCTCCCCTGCAATGCATCCTTATGGTCTGTCCAGCATTGCTCCTTGACCTCACCAGGCTCTCTCTGGGGATAATAAACGATAGATCGTTTCGCACTCTTTCTTTTTGCTAACCATGCTTTGTAAATTTTGAAACTCTGTTCCTTCACAGACACTGTGCAGTATTGTGGGGTGCATTGTTGCACTGCAGATGGCAACCAAAGAAAGACGCACGAGCTCTATGTATCATACGATGAAATGGCGTACTCTTGACAGACATCTTCTTAACCATTTATCCTCTCTGAATTGTATGCAAAGA
The DNA here is from genome assembly GCF_902729225.1 of Pteropus medius. Lineage (NCBI taxonomy): Eukaryota > Metazoa > Chordata > Mammalia > Chiroptera > Pteropodidae > Pteropus > Pteropus medius. The sequence continues at coordinate 15,385,828 of NW_024356249.1, forward strand.
ATGAGTATTAGCCTAGCTGATATTTATGCCTGAACTTGAACAGAAAAATTCAAGGACTATGTCGTCGCCGATCTATGTAAATAAGGATTGAACTAAAGGAATATGCTCACATCTGCCATCTCTTGGCAAAATTGAGTATCTGCTCTGTTTAATTCAATTCAGCAACTATACTATATCTCTGTTTTGCCATGCAGCATAGTGCTCTAGGCACGTCAGGGGTTAAAAAAGGAGTCTCAGTCTCCATCTGTAAACAAACCTTTGAATGTTCACAGATATTATATTCTTGCAACAGCTAGCTTGTTTTATGGTTTTCTTTTCTTTTCTTTTCTTTTTTTACTTCAGAAAGACTAATGCTTAAATTTTTCCAAACAAATAGTTCCATACTTGGAATTAAAATATAAACCTAACAGCTCAGTAGTTGCCTCACACTTCTCAGAGGAACCAAGTGGGCCCTGCTCAGATACTGATGGCAAGTTTGGATCTTAGGAGCCGAAACTAAAGGGACACACTATTGTGCTCAGAGGTACCAAAAACACAAGAGGAGCCTGAAGCTGAAGATGATCCAAGTCTGCAGGGAGCACCCAAAGTCCGGATTCTGTAAAGTCCTTCAGTCTTCGAAATCAAAAGTGAAGCACAGAGCCAGAAAGGAACGACAAAACAAAAGAGTCAGCAGGACTGACACTCGGCGGGGGTGGTAGGCTAGAGAGAGGATGCAGGGATTGAGGAGCAGAGGCAGGAGGTCTAATCAACCACTGCAAACAGAGCTGTTTTTGTTTCCTAGAGGACTAGGGGGCACATGAATCAGTCCGGTTTAAAAGTCCAAATCCAGGGCAGAGAGCAGTAAATGAAAAAAAAAAAATTATTATTCTTGCATTTATATTGTACCGGAATTATTAAATGTGCTTAAGACTGATTCCAAAACTGTTGATATCACAAAGAGGTGCTTTTTGTTTTATCCCCTTGAAGAGGGCAGAAGCTATCGGCACGAACCATTTTTTAAAAAAATTTTCACATAACAGAAATGAAAAGTATAAAGCAAATATCTTCAGTGAACGGCGAGATAAAATATTTATCTCCGAAGTGGAATGTGAAAGCTAAGGTATCAAATTTTGAAATGATAAAGCAATTATCTGATAAAAGTTTTACAAAGTGTTTTTCAGTAAAGTGACCTTGTATGTCTCTGGTCAAAGCCCGTTTACTCCTTTTCGTGCCCGTTCCATGAAATGTTTTGAACTAATAATGTCGGCTCATTAGCTCCCACTCAGGGCAAAATTGTTCAACCTCTGTTTTTAAAATATGTCTCACATATTTTACTTATCTAATATTTATTCTCTCCCTAGGTGTCAATCTTCTAATCTTCTATTAACATTAAAGCTTAATTTTATAAGTTAAAAAATAATTGTAATAGCCAAAATTAATGCAAATAACAGCTAAAGAAAAATATCATCAATTATAAAAGAAAAGAATTACAGTGGTACTCATTTTAACAAGTTTTTATTTGCGTATGTATGCCAGGCACTGTTCAAGGCCCAGAGAAATCAATGGAGGCAGATAGAGTAGAGGAGGTGAGACATTAATGATACATATATAATAATAGTAAACGTCTGTAATAATATATAACTATGTAAAGTATATGATATATCTAATAATTTAGAGCATATGCTAATGGTAAATGTATTATGGTAAATGAAGGAAAAATAAAGCTAAGGGAGATGACAAGTGATGGCAATGCCATTTTTATATTCATTCTCTGTAAAGAAAACGTAGAACCAGTGTTGCATAATGGTTAAGGACTACAGATCTAGAGGCAAACAGACCTGGATTTTTAATCCCGACTTGATAATTCATTAGCATTGTGCTCCCAGGCAGGCTTATTTTGTCTCCCTCAAATTCAGCGCCCTAATCTGTAAAGTTGGAATAATAAGGGAACATTCTTAAAAGGGCTGTTGTTAGTGCTGAGTCCAATGCCTAGCACATGACAATGCTCCATAAATGTTCATTCTGATTACCTAAGATTTGAAAATATGATTTGTTTTAAACACACACACACACACACACACACACACACAGCATTCATGCTGTGCATCTGTATTAAAATAAGGAAGCTTTTTCAGCTATCAAAGCACCATGATCACATCTAAGGCTCTACCAAACAGATTGGAAGCGAACTGCCTGGATCTCATCTTATTACTCCTCATTTCTCCAGCAGTCAGGGGATCCACTGTTTCCTATTGACTTTTTTTCCTTTAGGGTACTCCTCAGTCATTTTTACTGACTGTCTCTACTCTAGCAAAATAAAGTGTATAATTGTTTAATGGCCAGAGGTTATATTTGCCATTTTATTTTCCTATTTGGCCCCTATATGTGAACATTTTTTTCTACCAATTTTCTAATCTATCTTCCAACTTGATAATGCTATATCTTACACTCAGTGGGGATAATTATAATAAGACATGTAAAGAAATAAAGTGGCTTGCATTTAAAAAGTCATCTCCACATATAAAAAGAATTCCGTTTGGATCCTTAGCAGCATTGTCACAGATAACAGATGTGACCTTTCTGAATTGATGAAGCTTTTGTTTCCTGCTTTTACAGACAAAACAATCTGGCAATGATAGGAGATCATTGCAGACACAGCCCCTGCCTGTGACTCTTATGACTGATTTCACAGGCACCCTGACACCACATCACCCAGGAATATTCACCTTGATTGCATACTCCTCAAATCCCTTCCCAAATGACCTGGCAATTCAGGTTACCTGGGGGATCATCCAGAAAACTACTTTATTGCATAAATGAGAGAAATGAAGTAACTTGGGCCAATTCATCATTGGTGACAGAACTAGAGCTAAAAATCAAGTTGCCTGATTTCTAGTTCTCCACACCCATTCATTTGACACTCTCTTTCCCTGCTCAGAGTGAATGGGACAAACTCATCCTACAATATCAACAAGCAGGAATATATTAACAGAGAAGAAATTGATTTTTACATAGAGTATGGATTTTTCTACAAACCAGCCACAAATGCCATCAACACAAATCGTATATAGTTTGTTTAATGTTATTTAAATTCATTCTACTTTCACAAAAAAGTATAGTAACACAAAATAGTAGTCTTAGCATTTTAATCAATTTGAGATAATGGGATCATATGTACTGAGTAATAGCACCAAAGACTACAACAAATCCCATAAAAAACAAAGCTTGAGCAGAGAAATTGGAATGTGTCAGTATGCTTTTAGTAATTGTATCGTTCAAAATAAATCTCTTATGGGATAAAGTTTTATGTAGAATCCATCTGGTGCCTGAATCCACAATGGCCTTTTATGTTTACTCACATGTGTGCAGAAATTGCTATGCATCTATATCTATCGAAAAAACTCATTATGAATTCCTGATGATCATTTCAATAGGGTAAACATATGCAGGAGTCATCAATCATCACAAATAAAAGCAAACCAAGAATTCAAACTTCATGTGCCTCTACACATATACAGTTATTGACAAAATTCATTAACTTAAATATTGGTTGAAAAATATAGGTTAAAATGTTATTTTTCTTTATTTTAAAATAATGAATGGCCTTCATTCAAAAACATACTTAAATATTGCCCTTATATCCAAGCAAGGGGAGCCTCTGGCTCGGGTCCTGCACTTTAGCTAGTCCTGCATAACACAAACACATAAAAAAATGTAGATGTATTAAAGAATACCTGAGTGCCACTGTCACTCAGAATCATTTGGTGCTACAATAGCACAACCTATAACTCTAAACACCCATTCTAATGATTAACATCATTCAGGTCTCAGACACAGTTATCCACACCATTTGCCTTGTATTCCAGAAATAAAAGGCAACTGCATGTGAAGGCTCTGAGGTTTGTGGTCTTTGCCACTGCAGATGCTGGTGATGAACATTAAGCCACAGAGGAGAGTGTGAGTGCTGGGAGTGTTTGGGTAAGAGAAAAGACAAACCAATTTACTACTGAGATCCTTCCTCTCAAATACCAGGAATGCAATAGAGTCTTACCTAAACAATTGCAAAACATCCACTTCTAGAAATATATTGTAAAGCAAAAATTCAGAACATAATTTAAAAAAATAATAAGTACAAGAATTTTCTTACTGGAGTACTTATATTTTTAAAAAGGAACAACCTAGATTTCCAACAATAAAAGTATGGTTGAACATAAATATACATTAGCATAATGGAATATTGTTACCAAATTTTTAATTATGTTTTTAAGAAATATTTATTGACTTAGGATAATATTCAAGGGGAAAAAAGCAGAATACAAAAATGGTGTGCTTCATGTGATCTCAAATTTTTAAAAGTATTTACATATTGTCAAAATAAAATTCAGAGAACTGTACTTGATATATTTTATCAAGCAAGAAATGAACTACAAACAGGGCAACTACTTTCAAATCTGAAAACAGTATGAAGTTCAGAGACATGACATTATAAGATAGCTTATAAACTAAAAATGAGGAAGTTGTTTAATCTTCGTAATTACTACTTATTACAGTGGAGGTCTCCAGATGGTAGGGGATGGTTAAAAGTGATTATTTTAGGAAGATGACTTTAGTTTCATTTATGATTATCAGAGGCATTGATAATAAATAACCTAAGTTTTGCTCATGTTTATGAAATTAGCTAGACTAACTTTTGCTTATGTGGCTTAAATAGTTTTGTCTGCATGGGGGATCTTCAAGCCTGGTCTCCATTTTATTTTAACAATATGAAAAGAAATACATCAAAAAATGCTCATAGTAGGTGTATCAGTTTTAATGAGTTAGGGTCAATCAATAGAACTGAGTTAACAGCTACTAAAACAGAATATTTAATGATAATTTAACAAAAATTCTAAAGGTAAGCTATCATAGCATTAATTCAACAGCTTAACTCTATTGTCGATGATCAAAGTTCTTTCTAGTCTTCTATTACGTTGTTCTTAGCGTGTTTGTTTTTGCCTTCAGCTTGTTGCCCGTGGTTGCAAAATGGCTGCTGCAGCTCCAAGCCTAACATACTCACAGGACTGCATTCAAACAAGGAAGTAAGTTGGATGTTAGCAAAAAAGGCTTTCCCCTAAAATGCAACCTTTTTTTCAGGAAGCAAAATTTTGCCAAAACCCTCAGAAGTCTTCCTTTGTTTCTCAAAGACCAGAACCGAGTCACACCCTTAAACACAGAAAGAATAATGGTATTGTTTGTACTTGTTTTTAGACTAATCACGAATCACCCCTTGAGGCTGGGCGTATGCCACTTTTAGATGTGAAAAAATGGAAATAACCATTAGATAAGTAATTAACAGTATCTCTCAATAAGAATTATTATTGAATAGCAAAATTACTTTTTGTCTCTTTGTATATATATATCCAAATTTTGTACAATGAACATGCATTACTTTAGAATAAAAGACTTTTTTTTCTTCAAAAATACCCACCCCAAACATTGTAAAGCTCTTAAAGAATTCCTTCAACCTGTTGACAGCTGCATAAATTAATGGCCTAAGAGAGTTCAAGGTTCACAAAAACATAATTCAATAAATATGCAAAAGCCTATTATGGCTGCACTGCTGTTTATGACCTCAAATAAAATTGATCTGTTCAATATGATTTAGCTTCTAGCCAGGGGAAATGTTTGTCTTGCTAAGCTTAAGGAACAATAAAAAGGACAGGATAAATGTGAATCTAAGCCTAGTCAGGCAAGACCACTGTTTACACCATTAGAGGCCCCCAGTTCATGTAAATTATATCTCACCCAGCTACTTAGTCTTTCCTTCTTTGATGGCTGATATCTCCAGGTTCCAGATTTCTCAGGCAATGTAGCCAATTTTTAAGTCTAATAAATGTTTTTAAATATAGCCTTAAGGAAAATAAAAAGAGAAAAATCCCAGAGCAGAATTTCACAGCAATATTAAAGCAAGACTTCAGTTTGAGTTCCATGATCTTTGCTGCCTTTCGAATAATGGATTTGTTATTTCTAAGAGCAAAGGAAAGATACAAAAGCAATTAAAAATTTATTTTGTAAAAATCTATTGGAGTTTCTCATTACAATGTTAAATAAAATAAGAAATATGGTTGTATTTATGTTTTTAAATATAATATTTTTAAATACACCATGGCATATATAAAAATTAACATACATGTTCTGCCAAGGTTAATATTTACCTACTCCTTAAATTCATGAGCCTGTTACTGCTGAATGTGAATTTCAGTCATAAATGTGATTGAAAAATAAAGTTAAGTCACTCTAGATTTTAGAAAGACACTATATGACAGTGGACTGTTCTTTCAGAAAATTTTAGAAAATAAAAAAGCTTTGTTAGCAATTATAGTATCCAATCTGCTATTTTCATGAGATAGTAAATGACATATATGTATATAATTAAATTAAAAATATATGAAGTGATACTCACCAAACTGCAGTGGTTTTCCCTGGGAAAAGGGAGTGAAATAAAAAAAAAAAACTAACTTGAATTTTCACAGTGAGTATATATTTAAGTATTACTTATGTAATTGAAAGTGAATTGAAAGAGTAGGTGTTACATGTAGTTTTATTTTGTTTTCTACAGTTAAATGGCATGTATCTAGTGCCATAGTTTTCAAATTGCAGGCGGCAGTGTGCCAGAGAGGTTTCTAAGACACAAAATAAACATGGTGGATTTAATCTTTAGTGAAAAATTTAGCCTTATTTTTATGTTAAAGCAGGACTTAAAATATTACAAAGTAAATAGGATGCAAAAAATGCTGAAATTATTAATGTAAAACATGAGGCCTCAATCAATGTCGTATTTGCTGTGAGCCACTTAAGACTAAAGTACTAAGTCTAATCTTTGTGTTTTAAGGGCTGAAAATGAAACTTGGATAAGCTTAATGATTATCTAAAGTGTAAGCTACTCATAGCCATTGTTAAAGAAAAATTATTCCGACACTCATTAAAAATGATAAGGAAAGACTTTATGTAAGACTGTTGCTGTAGGGAGAGAAATTGAGTTCAAGTCTGATACAGCAAAGACAGCTAGGGGTTTATAGCCAGAGTGGGAGGGTCAGCAGATGGAAAAGTACTAAAAGAAGATTTGAAGGGTAGGGGGATTCTTGCTAAACGGGCTTAGCAGGGTTTTTGTCGAAGGTAGGCCAAGGTGGAGGCATAGCTGAGAAGTGAGTTTGGAGGAGCCTGACTGAAGTTTGGTCAATTGAGAGTCTTTATCACTCTGGGTTCTATTTTCTGTTTTGTTATTCGCCTTTCTTCCAACCCATAGTATCTCCCCCCAAGAGTTTTTTCTGGCTAGTTGACAAAACCAGTGTTTGGTGGGGAGAGTAAAAATGGTAAGTATGGCAGAATTTAAAATAGTACTGTGAACTCTGGAAGATTTTCTAACAGTTAAAACAAAGAAATAAAATATGTTCTCTGACTTCTAAAAATATTTATAGGAAAACAAAAGCATGCTTTCCATGAAATGGTTAAAAAGACTTTTTAAAAATAATTGTCCTTACACACCTGTCAGAAAATTATACAAGTTTTGACTTTAATCCATCCACTTCCTACCCAAACAGAAAGTATAAAATAATGCTTCTGCTAAAAATGGTGGACCTTTGTTTTAATCCTTCTTCTCTCAGTTTTAAAAACAAATTCAAAGAGGTCAAAAAAAGCATATTATTTTGAAAGTGTAGTTCGTTTTTCAGAGATGCTATTATTTTCCTCATTACACAGTATGAGGCTTCATATAGTAGCCCATGTAATTTTTATAGCTAAACATAAGGTCTGAAGACAACACAGTCATGGTCCATAGCATTGAAAGAGTAGATGTTAGACACCCCTGTCTAGAAAGCCTAGAAACAACATTATAGCATCCATGCTTCACTTTTGTGGGCTGATATTGATGTTTTGATATGTCTAGGAAACTGTATGATAAGGTCTCCATGAGTTAAGTATTTGGGGCACTGTTTTTCAAGGAAGCAAGTTTTTAAAAAAATTATGTAAGGTTTATTATCTTTAAAAAGATTTAGTGTTAAAATCCTGGTTGCCAATTTGTACCATATTGATGCTTAGATATGGAAGAGTTTAATTCTCACTTTATGCACCTTGGCTTCTGGTCATAAGACAGTTACCCATTTTTTTCCCTTGGAAGAGATGTTGGGATTTGAGATTTGGCCAAGAAAAGCTAAAGAGGCTAGGAAGCACTTACAGATGGAGATAATTAGCATATTAAAATAGGCCAGCCAGATTTTTTTTTTTTTTTCTTAAATCAGGAAGTAGAAGGGTAAATGCTCTCTCTGGCAAGACTATAGAAGCTGTGTGGACAGAGGAAATGTGATTCAAACTCTGGTATGAGAATGGTATTTTACTTGAACCAGGTTTCAAAAGACTGGAGCAGGAGTTCCTTTTACTGGAAACCATGGAGTTGGCGGGCTTTGTAGGGGCCTCCCTTGAAATTCTGCCTCAAGGCCGCTGTTTTGAATTTCGTTTGAAAGTCTTAGAATGGGAGACGCTTGGTTTCTGAAGATGCAGGATAAACATCGTGAACTCTATTGCTTTCTGATGCATGGTAGCGGAAGTGGCATTTCTGATACCTCCTCCCATTGAAAGAGGATTACCGAAGAAGGCAGTAGGTGGGAACCGCGGCCCCAGAACAAAACTGCTTGGACTCCAGTTTTGTATTTTGTCAATCCTAAAGCAAAGCCCTGAGGCTGATCTGGATTCGGGCTCTATCAATGGGATATGTTTAATTGCCAGATAATTCACTGTGGTTTCCTGAAGGTCTGATTTAGAGTCAGCCTTTCAGATCATAGTTTCACCCGTTTTCTGAAGTCTACTGTTATTCAAAACAGACTTAAGGGGTATCTATCCCAGAGCAGGGCTTCTCCAAGGGGGGTATGGTCACTGATGACTGAATACAGAATTGTCCTTGTGGGCCAGGGAATTTATAACAATTATGAAATGTTAACAACTCCTCAATTCTCATGGGCTTTCGGAAGTGTAGTTAGCCATCTTCTACAGATGCTACTTGCCATGGATTTTACAAATACAACATGTTAACAATTGCTGTCTTGTAAAGTTTTGAAGTCCATGGAATGTGGTCAGTTTCTTCTCTCCTCTTATTCAGTGCTTCTATTCTTCCTCTTCTTTCACCTGTTCAAGTGTGGAGTGGCTATTGCTAGAGAGAAGGGGAGAGTTAAAGAGGAATGAGAGTTCTTTGTCTAGTCATGTAGTAGCAGCACTCCCTGGGCTTTGCTGCTGCTTAAGGCTGGTTCTGTTGAGAAATACATCGGTGGGTTATTTTGAGGACCAACTCAATTGCTCAGAAATAGCTATGGGAAGTTTTCTGGACCTGGGTGCCTCTATACTACTTGGTTACTTATGTTTTCCTAGCTGCTAGTAATCTAGCAATATGTCCCTCCAACTTCTCTCTACAGCCCTTTTGGAAAGGACCTGGGATGCCTGCAGTTCTATGCTTTCTCACTAATGGCTCACATCACACCCACAGGAAATACTCACCTGTCGTTAGCCCCAGTGAACTCTAGGCATCCTGGTGGGTCTTAACACCACTTCTCCTTCAGCTTATCTCAGTGACTCAGCCAAACTATTTTGCTGGAGATTTCTTAGAGGAAAGTCGGATACCAGTCTACAGTGTCCTTCAATCTTGGGGAACACATATCAGACTCCTTTGGAAGTCTGGTTAAAAGTCTGGCTTAAAGTGAAGTATCCCTCAGAGCTTGTCCTTGTAGAACACATGGACTCTCAGTACAGCTCTTCAAAGAAATCCTCCAAAGAAGTTATATTTCAATCTCCTTCTCGACCCTTTTATATTCCTGAGAAGGGTGAGTAGTGTGAGGATTATCTATTAGTTCTCAGTCTCTTACTTCTTAAACCTGATCCAGTACTTCAACTGGAATAATTCTTTGTTTTTCAATCAGATATTCCACTCCACCACCTTGTTACAAAATATTGCATATGTTGTATATTTAGTATTTTCCAGTTTGACTTACTTATAACCCAAGTTCCCCAGGCCTCACCAGACTGGGAGTATAAAATAAAGTTACAGTCTATTTATACACCCAAACTATGATGGTAAGAATTCCAACTGGTTTGATGACTAGTAATTAGCACATCTCCAAGTGTCCCCAAGTTATTTCGGGGAGTTCCCCAAAAGGACACCACACACATGCCCACAAACCAGTCTGTAACTGCATGGTGTCTGCTTTTCTTCCTTGTCTACTCTGGCTTATAATTTTCTACATTCTCTGTCTGCAGATTTGAGGAGTGTCAAATCACTGCTTGTTTCCAAGGGGAGGTAGATTGGTCTTCTCTCCAATTGCGTGCCATATTTGGTGCCGAGCACTCTGAAATGGCTCTTCTTTCCCAGAAATTAACCTTTAGCCATCTCCTACTTCCCATAAATCCTCCAAATCATCCCTAAAAACATAGTGCCATTATTTTCTTACTGCTACTTTTCTGACTTTGGGCACATAACTCAGTCCAAGGTTATTAATAATAATTCCCATCCTTAGCTCCACACCAGCTACAGATACCATCACCCCAAAATTCCTTCCTTTTCTTCCCTCATGCCCTACTCCAAAACAGAAGACTACATGCATATTAATGCATGGAAGAGAAGAGGAGGTGGAAGTCTCACTGGTAACTTATGGGCCTGTGCTCTGTTGGCTAAGGATATCCAATGTTGTTTTTCTTATACATACTAAATTTAAGAACCATTCAGAAAAAAAAATAAAAAAGCAAAGTAGATGCAATGTATATAGTCTACTACTAATGGAGGGAAAATATAAATATAAACAAGTATAAATGCAAAGAATACCACCAGAAGGACCCACAAGAAACTAACGACAGTGGTTTCTTCTAGGGTGGGATCTTGGTGACTGGGCAGCAGAACACTTACATTTTGCTCTATTTCATTTTGTAGCATTTGAATATTTTAAGTGTGTATGTCTTCTCTATTCAAAATGAAGTTTTAGAGAATACTCAGTAAAAATAATTTTTAAATTTCAAATAATTTTTTAAATTATGGCCTGAATATTTTTGATACATTCATTGAAAAAATGGTGCAATGAAAAATAAATTCTTCCCTCTTCTGTGTGTGATCATGTTTTTCAAAGCAAAAACATACTTTTCTAAAAAGCATTGCTCTCAAGTTGTTCCTCTTTTCCAATGTTCTAACAAAATATAAGTTCTTTCAGTAAGTCTCCTTGTCACTGAGGAATTTAGACAGTGAAAAATTGCAAGCAGTGACTGACTCATGTATTTGTTCTTGGTATTCTTTGTAATGTGGATTCAACATCCCCTGCTGAATTCTGCCGATATCCTTTTAAATGAACGAATGTCAAAAGTTTCGAAACCAGAAGCAGAGATCTCAACAGTATTATCTCATACATTTTTAATTTAGCAATTCTAAATTTATGTATAGCATATCTTGAGTGTACTTATACTTTCAATGAATAAATGAATCACGTATTATTTTTCTCTCAGGTTCTTTTTGCACAATAGCACAAAAAGTATTTTATCTGTAAAAAAAAGAGACTGTAATTTTTTTGTCTTTATGACACTAAAATATTTTCACTGACAATGAAAAGTAACCTAGTTTTCCCAGATCCATATCAACTGGAAGAGGGCATGAAAGAAAGGTAAAGATAGTAATTAGGTAAAAAATGAAAACTGGATCCATTTTTATTTAGGTAGCAGTCCCTCCTCTGGCAGGCAACATATGCTGTAGTGAAATGAGCTGGGATAGGTCATTTCTCTCCATTTTCTAGGTTCCACAAGAGTAAAAGCACAATATGTATCTTAATGCTCTGTCTCCCAACAGAGATTCTGGTAAGTCTGTCTCAGCTGGAAGTCACTCTTTGCACATGTCTCAGGATTGTAATGAAAATAATCTCTCCCCTGGAAAATAAAAAGCATCTAATGCAGAGGTCGTAAGTACAAAAGGGAAAAAAAGTGTCATTAACCATCTTGATTCCAACCAGTTGAACCCTCTTACCCTCATAACTTCCTTTCTTTCTTCTTTCAACCTAATGCTAGCTGGTTCAAAGATTTGGGGCAATAACACCATTAGAAGTACTTTAGGAATATGTAATTTACATGCATCAAGGATTTTAATGCCATTGAGCTCTATAAAATATCCTGTGAGAATCCATATTCTCGAATACATTAAAAGAGCGATATTTTGGCTTCTCTTTTTGAATTTAGTTTTAACTATAGAATCTTTCTTCTCTGTCTCTTGAAGATTGTCCTGGACCTGTGCCTCAGGGAGCTGTTCCTACGCATCACCATCTCAGCTGTTTTCACCTACCCTAGGGCTCCCATGAGATTCTTCAAAAAAGAATCTCAACTTATGGTACATATATACAATGAAATATTATTCAGCCATAAAAGATGAACTCTTACCATTTGCAATAATCTAGATAGACTTAGAGGGTATTAGGCTGAATGAAATAAGACAAAGAAAGACAGATACCATATGATTTCACTTATATGTGGAATCTAAGGAGCAAAAGGAATGGACAAACTAAACAAAAACAGACTCACAGATACAGAGAACAAACTGGTGATTACCAGAGGGGAAGGGAGTTGGGAGTCTGGGTAAAAAAGGTAAAGGGATGAAGCACAAATTGGCAGTTATAAAACAGTCAGGAGGATATAGAGTACAGCATAGGAAATATAGTCAAGAATATTATAATAACTACGTATAGTGCCAGGCAGGTATTAGACTAATCAGGGGAATTACTTCATAAATTAAATAAATGTCTAACCATTGTATTGTATACCAGAGACTAACATAAAATGAAAAAAAAATTTTAATCTCAGAATCACAAAATTTTAGAAGGGACCTTAAAATGCTTTGTTCCAACTGCCTCATTTTATTATAGATAAGGAAACGGTAGCCCACAGAAGTTAAGTGATCAGCTCAGGATTATAAAGATAATTAGCCGCAGAGGAAGGTAGAGATTTAGGTCTCCTGATTCCAAATTTGGTACTCCTTTCATTATACTACACACTGTTTCAAATGAATCAGTAAATTTTTTTGTAAGGCAAAGACTTTTCAAACAATATGACAGTATCGGAGCAAACTTTCCTCTCAAGAAAGCCAAAGCCGTCTTACCAAGACTCCAGGGTTCTCTTTGAAACTGAAAGTCTGTGACATTAATAGCAACTATTTGTTAAAGGGCTACTGATGGCCAAGTTATTACACACACGTCAACCTTCAAGCAGCCTTGAAAGTAGCTATCAAAATTCCCATTTTGATGATGAAGAGACTGAAATAATGAGAGACTTAAGCAAGTTGCTTAAGTTTCTAGAGCTGAAAATAGCAGAGCCAGATTCAAACCCAAGTATTAAATCCTTTTTGCAAGATGCTAGATCACTTCTCTTTCCATGATACCAGGTCTTAACTCCAGGGAAAAAGTGATTTATCTATGCTGCTTTTAAAAAGTCAGAAAAAAGTTTATGATTTGCAATAAAACATAGCTATAGTACACTGTTCTTGTTTTTATTCATTCATTTATTCATTCATTCATTCAGTAGGTTAGCATTGGAAACACGGGTATTAATGCAACACTTCAGAAAGAAGTCTAAAGTAAACTTACCAAGATATTAGGCAGAGCGATCAGATACTCACAGACTTTGATCACTTACTTAATGTATGAAATACACCTACTTACTATGTTGTTCTGGGCTGTACACTTAAGAAGAAGAAGAATTTAGAAAGGAACCTGAAGATAGCAAATGAGTAAATGATCTAAAAGCAAAGAACTACACAAAGAAGGGAATTATTTTAGCAATTCAAGAGAAAACAACATAATAGTTTTCCAATGTATGAAAGACGGTTATCCTGACAATGGTGAGAGACCATTCTCTAGTTCCAAATAAAATGAGACAAAAAGAAATATAACCAAGCATGGAGGGTTTGGCTAAATGTATTCAATAGTCAGCTGGTCATGAGAGATTTGAAAATTTGGCTTAATTTATGGGGAAAAAAAGATCATGGTATTTCAAGAGCAATGGAATCTCTAATCATATAAGACTTTATAAATTAGTGATTTACACATGATGAAGCTATGGTTTTCTTTAAGTAAAGTACATGTGGGGAGAAGAATGGGACAAAATTGAATTTAAAATCTCTAACATCTCTACAGTTCTCTAAACTGATGTATTTTAATATTATCATACAAAATGTCTAATTTTACCACTTCCCACCTAAAATTATCATATTTATTATTGCAAAAGGGCTAGCCAACATTTCCATGACTATTAATATCTTGGTGTCCATAGTGCCAGCCCTCTTCTGCCTCTCATCTGTATATTTGGAGCAGGTGGTATGTGAAGAGCCCCTTTCCCCAATCTTCCCTTAGGCAGGAACTTTAAAGCTTTTTAAGTATAAAGACCATCTGGATATTCACTGGTGCTGACTCACTATCATGGGGCCCAGATAGGACTGTGGAGAGGAAGTGGGGAAGAAAAAAGAGAAATCAGTTATAAATTTTGAAGGGAATTTCTGGGATGACACTTGAGTAGGCCTTATATCTTGTAAACTCTTATGTAAGTCAACTGCTGTGCTGATTAGTACCTATTCATAGTGTTGTGAGAATAAATTATATATACATACCTTACAATATTGTCTGGCATAGAGTAAGCCAAATATTAACTATCATGAATGTTATAATTATGACAGTCATAATACTTTTCTTAGGTTGAATTTCTTAGAAGTGGACCCTGAGATAAGGATTCCTGAGCAAATAGTTCAGTAAGGATGTTCTCTCAGGAGAAACCAGTTAAGGAGAGAGGGTAGCAAGGCAGAATAGTCAAGGAAGTCAAGCTCTAGTGGACTTCAGGCAAAGTCCCAGTTCCAGCCTGATTCTGTGAGGAGCTCTGGAACATAAATTATACCTCAGCGTTTGTCCTGCCTTGTGACCAAGGAGTGGGGCTTTCACGCTCCCACACCTTAGTCATCAGCTACTGGCTGCCCTGGACACTTCTTGCTGTCTGCATGCTAGTAAAGCAGCTCCAATAGCTCAAAGCCAATCTCTGAAGAAGGTCATAGGGTCAAGCAGTTAGAAGTACAGCACGAAGTAGCTAGGGATAGACACACAGAACAGTGGGACCTGGTGTTCACTCCAGTACACCAGTGATATTTTGCAGTGTTACCAGTTTTCAGTGATCCATCTTTACTATTTGACCTATAATCAATCAGTTAGATAGTGGTTATGCAATAAATGTGTGCTTGCTCAGGCATCACTTTCTTCCCTAGCTCTGTTCCCTAATGCTGGAAAACTGACTTGACTTTTTCCACCAAAAGCATTACTGTTATCACAATACACATAGTTTTAAATAACAGTTGCTACTTCTACAATTCAAAAGCAAAAAAACTCAAATAACTTGACTAAAAAAGTGGGCAAAAGACGTGAACAAACATTTCTCCACAGAGGACATACAGATGGCCAACAGGTGTATGAAAAGATGCTCAACATCATTAATCATCAAGGAAATGAAAATCAAAACCACAATAAGATATCACTTCAAACTAGTAAGGATGGTTATTATAAAACAGCAAGTGCTGATGAGGATGAGGAGAAAAGGGAATCCTTGTACATTGTTGGTAGGAATGTTAATTGGTACAGCCATCATGGGAAACAGTATGGAGGGTCCTCAAAAAATTAAAAAAGGAACTTGCATATGATCCAGCAATCCCACTCCTGGGATATATCCAAGAGAGCTGAAGTTAGAATCTGGAAGATATATCTGCACTCATGTTTTTATTGTAGCATTATTCACAGTAGCCAAGACAAGGAAGCAAACTAAATGTCTACCAAGAAACGAATGAATAAAGAAAACATGGCATATACATACAATGAAACATTATTCAGCCATTAAAAAGAAAGAAATCCTGCCACATGTGTGAACCTAGAGGGCATTTTGCTAAGTGAAATAAGCCAGACAGAGGAAGACAAATACTGCATGACTCCACTTATATGAAGATCTAAAATGGCCAAACTCACTGAAGCAGAAAGTAGAATGTGGGTACCAGGGACTGGGTGGAGGAGAAAATGGGGAGATGTTAGTCAAAGGGTACAGAGTTTTAGTTATGTAAGATGAATAAGTCCTAGAAATCTGTTGTAGAACATAGAAACTATAGTAAACAGTATTTTATTGTATGCTTAGAACTTTATTAAAAAGGTAGATCTTACGTTAAGTGTTCTTATCACTAAAAATGATGATGAGGAGGAGGAGGAGGATGAAGATGATGATGATGATGATGATGATACAGAGTGTGGGAGGAAATATTTGGAGGCAATGGAGATATTCATAGCATGGACTGTATTGATGGTTCTAAAGATAGATACTTCAAACTCATCAAATTGTATACATTGTATATGTGCCTTATGTCAATCATACTTCAATAAAGTAGCTTATTCCTTTGGATAACCTCAGTTGTTGGAATCAGGGTAAGAAAAGAATTAGTGAAGGAAAGGAAAGGCAACTAATTGAGATACAGCTGTGACACTGAGCAGTGACAAATCTACCTGGATAATGCCGTGTACTTGGGCCTTCAGAGAGATACAGAAGGGGAATAGAGAAGGGAGCCCGGAGCCCTGAGGAACATTCTTAGCTCCTCTCTGCTCTATTTTACTGTCCTTTCTTTTTTTTTTTCTTTTTCTTTTTAATTATTTTATTTTATTTTTTTTAGGCGAGGCAACCCTTGGTTGATCTCACAGATTGCAAGGACCTTGTCAGCTTACAATCCCTTACTTTTATTTTTTATTTTTTACACCTACAGCACCTGGTCCTCCTAGGTGGTCTCCCATCCAAGTACTAACCAGGCCCGACCCTGCTTAGCTTCTGAGATCAGACGAGATTGGGCTTGTTCAGAGTGGCATGGCCATAGACTTAATGTCTTTTCTGGCACAAGAGTTTCCACAAAGAAAGGAGTTGGAGCTCAAGGGTTCAAGATATTGAAGATGAAGAAAAGTCCAAATTAGAAGTGGGATAAGTGCACAACCACAGACCCACCTATTGCTAATTCTTTCTTACACACAAAAGAAGAGAATTGATTCATTAAACTATTTATAATAAAGCTAATTTTTCAGATTCTAGATTCTCTATACCTTCTAACTCTCAATCTACCACCCATACATTTCACTGGTTTTCTAAATGAAGTTGTTTCCTATGAATAATTATATGCTAAAAAATGTTCGACTTTTCAAAATCAATTATTAAGTTAACTATCCCCAGAGCACCTAAATAATTGCTTATCTAATAAAAAAAAATATTTTTATGCTCTCCAATAACTCAAAATTGGCCACACTGAAATTTTATCAAACTTTTCAAAAAAAGAGAACCAATCAGTTCTGGATTGAAAATAAGAATTAAAATCTTAGAGATTTGGGGAACAAAAAACAAAAGTTCTTTCTCAACCAGAGCATATTCCTGTGGGGACGTGATAATAAAATGTTCACAGTAACGGAGACAATAGGTCTACTGGATGCGATCTGAACAATAGAAAAGAAAACTATATTTTTGGAAGCATATTTGTTTGTCCAGACATTTAAGTCTTTCTTTAGACAAACACATGTCACTTTTTATTGATTATTAAATATTGAAGTGATTGGATTCAATCTTTTAGTTTGATCTTGTTTTACAAAATAGGAGGCCTTTTCCCTACAGTTGAATAAACCAAGGATGGATGGCATGTATAATTTGATATTACGCTTGTTTTACAATGTAGCTGAGCTAACTGACATGCAATATCTAATTCATTTCCCCACTGTGTTTAAATTTAAAAGAGAAAAAACTGAAAAGACTTAAAGCCATCTGCAAACCTAATTAGAATGAACTCTAAGGAATTATCTCAATTCTATTCATATTAGAATGTTATTATATTAAGTATTATATGAAATAAGTGGGATATAACTAAGGCTTAAGAACAGTTTTTGGTATTTGGAAATTTTCATTGTTCTAGTGGAATTTGACTTACAATAAAAATATAATTTAGTGTAAAATTTGCTGTTTTTATTAGCCAAGAAACCATTCATTAAACAGCTCCCATATTAAATTTACAGTGGCAGGTTAACAAAGGGACATGCGCAAAATACCAATTTTTTAAGGAACAAGAGCACTTGTTTGATGGTTTTCATTTATTTAAAAGAATCTTTCCAAAATGAGGAAGGGAAGCTTAGGTTGCAGATGAAAAGCTCAAATATATAATATATGATGTAGTTAAATATATATATATATATATATATATATATATGTGCCAATATATCATAGCTGTATGTGATAAACGTGAATTGGATGGCCAGATAATAAAATAAAAGAGTCCGGAAGAAGTGATTCCTTCACATTCAGGTGGGAACAATGTAATCTTCCCTCTAGGAAATGCTTACCTAAAGAGATGGAATTGATTGAGACTTTAAAATGAATACCAGAATGGTAGAGAGAATCTGACTCTAAATAAATTTAGGCTATCCCAAAGCAGAGAGAAAGTGTGTCTTATTTCCTGGGGTGTAACCCAAGGAGCATGAAAGCATGGTGACAGAATTGCAGTCTCCAGAGTTGATGAGTGTGGTGCCCAATGAAAGGCTCAGAGAGTATGCATGACCTAGAGCTGAGCAGGAAAAACAGTCAAAGTTTTCTTGGCTCCTAAAAAAGCACAAAAGATGCAGATTTAAAGGAGTCTAATTAGGGGTGAAGACAATGCAGAGTAATTCACACAGGTTTTTGAATGAGGCTACATTAAACTGCACTTGTCCTAGTATATCAGGTTTAAAGGCGGATGCCCATGCCCAAGGACCATAGGATCATTACAACTCAATGGTGGCCAACAGATGCCATGGGATGGTTGAAGATCTAAGGTTTTCTTACCTGGATGACACTTAAGCCTCCCATTATTCAGATCATTAGATGGATTAAGGGGAGGAAGAGAAGTAGAAATTAAGTTATTTATTTGTACAGTAAGTTTTGTGGATATAAAATCTATCTATATTGGTTAGACATAATAACACAATGATCCATTCATTCATTCAACAGCATTTATTGAACTAGAATTTTAAAACATATGATATCTATCTGATGATAGTCACCATGATAAGTTCTAGGAAGCATACACTTTAATAAGAAAATGACCAACCCTGTCCTCAAGCCAGTTACAAACTAATAAAATAGAAAAGTATGTGAACAAATCATTTCATTATAGAGTAATATGGGCTTTAATGATATATAAGCAGTACTGTAAGAATATAAAGGAAGGCATAAACTTCTCAGTGGGATAGATAAGAAAGCCTCAGTGTGGAGGAGGTGTTGAGTTGGTTTATTTATTTTTTTAGCAGTTTAATAAGGGATGAAACACTTTACCAGACAGAGGGAACGACAAAGAGTAAAACATACATGTTTATCACAACATAGAGAGTAAAAAAGCAATGTAAATGGTTTAGACTGGATGGGGAGTACAGACTCTAGTTGTGGAAAATAATATTGAAGAGGGAGGCACAGACTAAAATTATGGAAATCTTACATATCTAAGGAGTTTATCTTTTGTTTTTTGTTTGGGTTCATTTTTGTTTTTTAATTAAGGAGCTACTGAAGAGTTTTTAAGCAATTGATAAATTATCAAGTTTATGTTAAATTATCTATTATTTTTTATTACTCGTGGCCTGTTTTAATCACCTCCTAATTACTGTATTGGTGAGGAAGGGGCTCCCACCCTAGAGTTATGGGATGGCCAAATACTTGACACCCAGCACCGGACAGATGAGATCAACAGCCGTGTATTCATCAGTGTACTCGTAGCCTAAGAGAGCAGAACATCACACACCACGCAGGGCCAGGGCTGCATTTGGGTAGAAAGTGAACAAGCAGGGGCTGTAGGAGGCAGGCTTTGTAGTATCGTGACAATGGGGTGCCCCCTTGGTTCTGGTGAGAGGATGTATTTGGTTTGTTTGACTATTTTCGTGGTCTGGCAGGGAACTGAAATTCCTACTCAGAGACAAGCGGGAAGAGCACCTGGTCTCCTTGATAAGGAGGGTTGTTTGATTACGGGACCTTATCCGCAGGAGCAGACAGAGTAGAGAGGGGAACTTGCAGTTAGGCCAGTCGAAGTCCTCTTTATCTCGCTAGATGTTAAGACAGCACGTAATATTGGGTCTTAATTGTAGATCTCACACCACATGGCCCTGTTTAACTAAACACAATTTTAATAATTAATTAAAATTAAATTTATATCGGGCAGTGATGTTTTTATGTGGCATGTTCCAAAATTCTAGTACATTATCTGGAAAGAAAAGGCACATGGTATGTACGCAATAAATGTTACCTTCCCTTGCCATCTTTTCCTCTTGATCTCCCTATGGAATAGTATTTTTTTCTTCTTTGAAATTGCATAACACTCTGTATTTCCTTTGCCTTCCGCCCCGCTTCTGTTCTTTTTTTTTTTGGGGGGGGCCTTTATCCTATTCTGCTTTGTCATATGATTATTTTCAACTTATTTATATCTCAAGAGTATAAACTCCTTAAGAGAAGACGTAGCATTGCATATATCTTAGGATTCCCTACACTGCTGACAGAATGCCATGTACATGGTAGCTACTCAATAGATTTATCAAACTCAATGCCAAAGGGTCAAGTGGTTTGACCAAAACCAGAAGTAGCAGAGCCAAATCCCTTGACACCAAGTACATCCTTTTTCAATTCTGTAATCTGCTTATATTAGAGATTTGAATACTTTCTGTAGAATTAAAGAAGTTATTTTTCACATTGTCTTTAGCAAAATATTACCAGAAAAAAAAAGATGTATTAATCATTTAAACAGGCTTCTCTAGTAGACATAAAAGGCTATAAACATGCACAAAATTTATTACTAAATCGTGACAGAACATTTTTTACCCTTAAATGTTAGAATTTGATTAGCACTTGTATAACCTCTTAAATCATTAGTCTTTTTCTCTCTATTGCAAAAAATATTGCTGCATATGATATTTTCCTTCTTAGTTATACATTTGTTAATATCTCCCTCTCAAGTCAACCAATACAATACTGATTCGATGGAAAGCATTTGGGCCCATCCTCAGAAACCACTTTGGGTGGTCTAAGGTAGGTTCCAGGCCCATATCCTTATCCTCAGGACAGATTTTACTGAGATTCAGAGCCATATATCCAAATGCCACCTGGACATTTCCACCTTTGGTCCCACAGACACCTACAATACTTTTCAAACTCATTTTTTTTTTCTTCCATACCGGTTCTTTCTCTATATTCCCAATTAAAGATAACCATCCTCTTTTCCAACCACCTAACCCCCAACCTCCCTGAGCAGGCAAACTTGGATTATCTTTGATGTCTCCCTTTTTCTCACCCAACATTTACCACAGTCTATCCTCCACAGAGCTACTAGAGATTTTAAGGAGAGAATTTTATGGAAAATTCAAATCAGAGTATGTTACTTATTTCCGAAGACTCTCAATGGCTACCCTTTGACTAAAGATTCAATTATGAGGCCCTCGGTGTCCATCTTTCCCCTCTAATTCTTTTTTTCAAGTCTCCCATTCAATGCTTCCACACTCATTCTAAGCTCCAGTCATGAAGAACTATCCTGAGTTCCTGGAATTCACTCTGCAGTCCAGATATTTTCATATTGCAACTTTTGCTAAGGTATGTCCTCTACCAGACACCAAGTGAATGAGAAAGATCTCATGCTCAGACTACAGTTACCCCAGGTTACTACCTGCAAAGAGTTTCTGGGAAGGGGACCCAAACCAGAGACTGGAAGACTTGCTTAATTGAAAAAACAGAGATGAGAATTTGGGAAAGCCAAGGGAATAGAATTTGCAGCACTCCATCCATTAAATAATTCAATTAAACATTTCCAATTGATTTGGAATAAAATGCAAAAAAAAAAATTTGAGGATTAATTTTTTTATTTCAATACCATTGTAAATACTAAAGGAAATCGATACGGTCAACATTTCAAATATCTAGTTAATGATAAGTAGCAAAGAAAAAAGCATATACTGCTATAGTAATATATTTTTTATTCAACATTAACCTCATCTCAAAAGAGTTTACTTTAGTTAATCAATTGTGTGTATATAAAAATATGAGTAAATTTCAGCAACTATAGCTTTTGATTAATACAACATAAATGATTTTCAGCCAAAACTGAGTTGAGTTTGCATGGCAATTAAATCCAAGTATTCTTGCTTCATATATTTCTTATTTTATTGATGATACTATAGGAAAGAGGCATGAGAACTACACAAATTGACTAAATATTAAACCAGATTGTGTCCAGAGCCTGCTAAGGGCTGCTAGACATGGGGGCCTGGCTGATCTGCATAGGGCCGGACCACAGGAAGATGCCTGATGAGATGACTATGCCTTTAACGCTGCATACCCACACCCAGAAAGGAATTTGTGGAACACTCCCGGGTCTTAGCCTCTGGCTTTGAGAAGACTACCTCTCTGTCTATTGAACATTATTCTTTCTCTAATAAACTTTCCTTTGTCTCTAACTCTGGTTCACTCTTGAATTCTTTCCTGTGAGAAGCCAAGGACCCTCTCTTGGCAAACTTAGGTCTTGAGACACAACTCAGGGAGATTTGCCCTGTTCTGTGTCAATAGCATTGTTTTTACTATGACTCTGTCCTCCACAAATATTCTATTCATATTATTGTGTCAAAACATATCACTTGTTCTTCAATGCTGAACTTTTGATTTAATTAATAGTATTAATCATGATAGTGGCAGATATTTCACTTTCAACTAAATGAAGTTCTGAAAGCATTTCATTGTTTCCATGAGTTCAACAAGGAAAAAAAAAATTTGAACCATTGGAATTATTTTACCTGACTTTCTATTTGAAGCATTTGATATCATTGATATAAAACAGGGTTTATTTAAGTTTTTGTAAAGTTCTGATGGAGCCAACACATTAATTGCTATTGTTTCACGTTCTGTACATGTTTTTAAAAAATAGACATAAAAATGTGTAAAATAATTTCAAGACTCATTTGATTTTAATGAAAAGTTATGCATAGTCTTCCAAAAATAATTATCTACTACCTACTTCTGAAGTAGATGCTTATGCATCTTAAGCATATTTTTATTTTTCAATGATATCATGCATAGCTTCGAAGGCTTTTTTTTCTTTTCTGGAGCTCATTACTGCTAAAACGATTTATTGCTAAATAAAAAGTACTAACCCAAATAATAATATTATGTTTATTATTTTATATATTACATATTACAATATTATAGAACATATTACAATATTATTATTATTATTATTATTATTATTATTATTATTATTATTCCCTATGTAATAAATGACTAAACCTCTGTGGCAAGAGCATTCAGATCACTTATACACACTTCACAGAATAACTACTCAGACTCTACTTCTCCCAAATACTTTATGTGCATTTTAATTTGTAGTTTCTCATGTTTCCCAGTGGTACTACAGATTAGCAGCAATTGTCTCGATCCTTCTTTCATTGCAAAAGAATGCTGTAAAACTCTCTTTGTGAAGACCATACTATCAAACAGTCTGCCTTCCTGTCAGAGATTTCTTTTCTGAAAGTGGAAATCCCATGGTAAGCTAGGTACAGGCTTGCAAAAGGAGGCACTGCGTGTTGGCATCTCCTTTCTTCTTCCCTTTCCAGGTAATGAATGACTGAGGCTCCTCTATCCTTCTCCAAATACTCTTAATTTTCTGGTAAGAGGTATGACAGAACCTTAACAAGACTCCTTAGGTAACTGACCCTGGAAAATGGGACTCTCCTCAGACTCATTTGAATCCTGTGGCTACCCCTAGGAAATTACTGAGTAAACATCCCGCTTCCTTGTCCTCAACTTTCTAAGCTTTGAACACCACTCAGAGATCTGAACTCTAGGCATAATTTTTTGGTCTCCACTAAATTTTAAGTGTTGATAATTCTGTAAGCAATATATGGAGGAAAACACAGTACTTATATCAGTGAAATGACAATCTTTACTCCATATTTTCAATCTTGATATTTTTTCTGATTTATGAAATGCATTTGTTTTCTAATATTTTGGTATTTCAGATTTCTTTCTTTAATTAAAAAAAGCAGTTTTGAAAAAAATATTATTTTCCTAGATTAAAACTTACACTTGTTTGTTGACATTCAACCATTCACAGGTTGAATTTTCTGGATCAATGGAATGTGCCTAAATTTAGTTATATTGTTGTTCAGTTGAGTGTTGTGTATTACTTTAAAAACAAACAAAAAAATAGATCGTTTAGCAAGATTTCTGCTGCTGAGAAAATATTACAAAGTAGTTCCTCTAGATAAATTTGGCTGGAGTGTGACACCTAGGAGCTGCCTTTCTCAACTCTGGAGCACCCTCACCTGATTCACTACTTCCCATGAAGGCTTCCCATGAAAATTGTAATGGGCCTGAAGGGAGATGGGTCTAGCAATTTGGTTCCATAGTTTTATGTAAAATTTGCAAAACTGAAATACTTCAGCTGAAATTGAAGTATAACAGAATTATCTCTTTTCACTCTTATCTCCTCTCCGCCATACTCCCGTTCTGCTGAAGATGTTGGAGGGGCCACAGCATTTTTTTAGGTTGAAATAAACAGAGATTAAGTTGGGAATATGACACTCTAACTGCAATTTGTAAATATATTTTGGAATATTTCAGTCAAACAAGTTAGAAATGACAGATTTCCAATTTTCTTATATAAAAGAGGTGACTTTTTCACATCTTTAAATTTATTCATCAAATAAATGAGAAAAATTAATAGAACATAAAGCAAAAGACATGAAGGTAAGTAATGAAATCAAGAAAAATTACTCCGTCAATGAAAAGTTAATTATAACAAAAAAATCAGATTATACCAAAAGCAATAATTCATTAAGAAAAGGAGATAATATCCAAGAGAAGTAATAAATAGACTCTTAGATTTTTTTATAATCTAAATGATGCAGAGGAACAAATTTTATGAAGATGTTGTAAAAATATTTAAAATTCTTTCTTACTTGACATGAAATATTGATGTCAATGAGTGTACAGATGTGTAAAATCACCTGGAGTGCTTCTGGAAACACAGATTGTTTGGTTCTAACCCCAGGGTTTCTAAATCAGTAACTCTGGGCAGGTGAGGAGTGGAGAATGGTGGGGAGATAAATTCTTATCTTTAGAATTTCTATACAAAACATGTTTACTGCCACATATTGTCCTGTATCAATTAATTTCTGACCTTAATAGGTGCGTATTTGAATTCTAAAGAATTCAGATGAAAAATTACTCCCATGTTCAACATTTTCAAGAGTTTGTATAAAACTATTTATTTATTTTGAATTCAAATGATAAAACAAAAGCTGAAAGTCATTGCATAATGAAAAAGCTTTTTGATATGGTCAAAATGAGCATATGACCTAGTGTGACTATTATGTTTGCTGAGGGGGTAGTTACATTTTATGAAATTGAGGTTTGGTTAACTGTTCTAGAGAACCCACAAGAGTGAGTAAATTTAGGACATTCAAGTCATTTTTACTTAGTTGACAAGGTGATAATCGATTCTGAATGATTTGGCACATGTAACTGTCCCTGGCAAATTTCTGGGTTCTACCAGATGTTAGGCACTGCTTTTGGAATGCTCATGGACAGCTTCCCATGAGCTGTGTGTCCCTCCACTACTGAAGGGAAACAAAACTCTCATGTTTCATTTCATCAAAATGCGATTCCTTGGGCATCTTTGTCTTACACAGTGCATTTCTTACTCTCTGATGGGGAGAAAAACCAATTCGTTGATCTATGCAGTGGTTTTATGTCATTGATTTAAACTCAAAACTGTAATTTAAGTAGATTGAAGTAAAAACTCATCTCCTTTCATGGCAAACTAATTTCCTATTTTTCATCATTAAATTTTACCCATTAAATATATGTTTTATAAAGGAAAATGAGAAATGTTTAGTGATTCTTATCATGGAGAAATCAGGTTTCGCTTGCAATAAAGTACCTTCCTGATATGGTACTGAATTTGATTATTGTTTCCAAAAAGGACTTTTCAGAAGTAAGTAAGGGACTTGTACTTCTGGGAAGAAGTACACCTACTCTTCCCTATTCCTCTTGCTAAATGCAACTAAAGCCCTGGACATTATATATAAAAAAAAAACTGAACAGTTGGGAGAAGAAAGCAGACAAGATAGAGACCTCAGGACCCAAGAAACCGTATGGTGATCAGTTCCATGAGGCTTTTCTGTTGTGTTTTGGGGTTTTGTTTTTCATTGTTGCCTCATATATCACCAGACTTGAAGCTAATAAAATAGTTACCTGGAAATGCCAATGGATACAGACAAAAAAAAAAATCTCCAACAAAAGCCTATCTCTCAGACAAAAGTTCAAAAGTCCAGGTAAGGGACATTCTAGAAAGACAGGAAATGGTTAGACCATAACTACTCAACTTCATGCAAACACAACAGAAAAAAACTTTGGCTCCACCACCACACACGCTGGCAAAGGCCAAGAGGAGAGCCTAGACTTGCACCCCTCCCCCCAGCAGGGATGAGGCATGGGCCAGATTTCTCCTGGGACAAGTTGGTGTCTGTGCAGTCACAGGGGCCTTGCACTCAGAAGGGCTCCACACTTGGCTTAATGCTCTATTGTTGCCATCTTGAAATTCTTAATAATTTTTTTTTAAATAAGGGGACCTGCATTTTCATTTTGAGCACCACAAATTCTGTAGCTAGACCTGACTGTGAATATTACAGTGATATATGTGGTAAGAACTTTTTGCGTTGATTAACAATATTACTCTGCCAGAAAAGTGAGAGTAAATGTTAATCAAAGAATGTCTGGTCATATTTCTTGAATCTCAACTTTTTAAGCTTGCAATGCAAATCATATTTATACCACCATTGCTGTGATGTTACAAACATAAATATGAATATAAGTCTAGACAATCATGCATTATGAAAGGTCCCAATCAGAGGACACAAGCCCAATTCACTTATTTCAAAAAGTGTTAGGAACAAAATTGTTGCTCATGGAGAAGACTGTCAATCAGGTCAGGTTTATTCTAGAATCTGCCCAGCTTATTCTCTTGCACTTTCCATCATGAACTCAGTCTCTCACAATTGAAAACTATTCTCATGATAAAGTCTCATATGTCGTTTTCACCTTACAACGAATTTTCTCCAATCAGTAGCTAATTCTGAAATATTTTTATTTTGTAAATTCACTTCTAATTTTGGAATGCAAAATCCTCCCAGTAAAGAAATTATAAACATCAGATTTGAAAATGATAGAGACTTCCTTGAGGTCTCTGAAATTTTGCTAACAGGAAAGGTCTAGACCTGCTTAAATACTATGTTTATAAAGTAGAACTTTTTCAAAGGGATATTTGCCCTGATTACTTTAAATTAAAAATTTTATAAGCTATAAAAGAAAGCTGAAATCATGTTATTAACATAGTTTGACAATAGAAATTTTTTTCTGATTTTCATACTTCTGGATTTTTTTTGTTTTTTTATTTTTTGGAAGTTTTGTTATCTTCTTTCGTTTGTTTTTATAAACGATGAGTATTACAAAGTTTTAGACTGATATAGACAATTGGGTTATAAATCTCTGTTTTTACTGGATCGCTTTACCTAATTCATGAAGAGTTACTCTTCTCCACTCACAGGTACCTCTAAACAAAGAAGAAAACATCTAAATTTATGGTATAGCTGCTGGCATAATGTCACTATCTGATCAAATTTTGACCAGAAAAATCATTCTATATTTGTGCTAAAATAATAAACGACCAATAAATGCCTAAATGCATGAAATCGCACTTTTCTCAGTAGCCTGTTTTGGTAGGTGGAACACATGGAGGATGCTCTGGCTGTCCTCTACTGTTCCGACAGCTCAGGGTCACCCAGACGTTGATCCTGGTTCATGACAGGTAGAGTTTGTCTAAGAAGGAATCAAAGGCATTTTTTTATTTCTGTATATTTCTGTCTCAGGTAAATTTATATATTATATTTAAATAGCACTTTGGGAAAAAATTTGTGATATTAGAAATCGAAACACTAAATGTTTTTACATCTAGTACCTATTCTCTGGCTCTCCTTTTTTTTCAATCTTTTCAAAGACAGCTTAATCTTCCTTTTTAATGTGCCTGTGCGCTAATAGAAATATCATTGACACATATCAAGGGTCTGTTTTCTAAAAGAAAAAAAGTCCTATCTTTTTCTTCCATAAGGATTGCAATGTATTAGTCCTGAAGAGTTAAATAAAATATTTTTTTCCTAATTTCCATGTTACCACATGCACGTCAGTTTAATTTTTAATCTCAATTATTTATTCTAGCCTTCCATTGACTTCAGTGGGAAATGTATGTAAAATGTATTTGAAGAGGAAATTGTACCAGAGGTAGATAAACATTTCAGAGACAAAGGTACAATTGAAATGTTTGGTGAGATCTATATTTTCACTATTCAATTGATGTTAAGTGTACATCAAAGTTATACAATGATTTTTCTTAGTGTCTTAGATGCTTAATTGTGTAAGTAGAGATTACATTTATCTCCTTTTCTGCAGAGAAAGGTCTGGATGTAGGAAGCATTTGGGTCAGATATTGTTATTGCTTCTACATATCACTAGATGGCAGCAGGAGCATCTAAAATAGCTGAGTACCACACACTAGCGTCCTGAAATCTTCCTTTATTTCAGCATTTCCTTACACTGTAGAACATTCCATTTCTGACAGCATTTCCTTAAATTATAGAATATTCTATTTCTGAAAGAAAGGCCATTTAAACAAATGCTTTCCTTTCGATGTTAAAAAAATAATCACAGAATTCCATTGGAAACTACGTTTTTTGCCCACTTAAGCATTGCTATTTCTTTTGAAACTGGTTTTTTCTCTGCTTATGAAACATTTGTGATGATTACTCTACTTAGCAGCATTCCACCAAGCTACTAAGGCTGCATTTATAGTCCCTTAAAAGCTTATTTTTCAGAATGCATAAATGTCTACAAGAAAATTAGAAATAGTGGCAGATGGAAGGTAAAGTGTCTTATCTAAAGTCAGTTAAATAAGCCGAGAGTCACGCTGAGCCCGATTTTTCAGAGTACACAATCAGGAATCATTAAATTATAGTTTTTATGACTCTAAAACATTGCACGAAGCTGTGAAGTGGGTTGGCAAATTATGGCCTCAAACAGTGAAATCTTTCATCTGCTGATGCTGAGAAACACTTTCTAATTTCCAGACTGCTGACCCTCCATTCAATAGTTGAAGTTTGTTGCTCTATAATTTCCACTAATATACAGGACAGACTTTTTTTCTGCTCTTTTATTTTTCAGTGTTACAGATAAAGTGAACGTGAAGGACTAGATGTTCACAGGGCTGGAGTGAGCTCTCAGTCAGTACAGGTAAAAGGATAGACCAAGAAGTGGAGACAGGAGAGAGGAGCAGAGACAGACCCACTCAGTCAGACTCACACAGTCCAGCCCAGAAGGATGTTCAAGACAATAAGAACTGACATTATCATTTGAAAGCAGCAATTGGACCAGATGACCTTTCGCAGTTGCCTCTAGGGTGTCGTGCAATGCCTTAAAGCCAAATGCTTTGGACACAATGTATTTTTATTCATTAATTCCTATTGATGTTTTGCACAGAGCTGTCCTGGAAAGAGAAAGTTTCTCATCAAATAAGTCACATAATTAAAATCTTATTTTGTTTTCAATCGAAGATTTTTATTTTGATTCAATTGCTCATTTATCCTTATATTTACTTAATAATCTGAATGCTGGTTTGTGTGAATATGCAAAGCAGTGAAAACTATTTTTAAAAAACTATTTTTAAAAAATTGTAATATTTAATAGGTCTCAGAAATATATACCATATAGGTAGAAGGCAAAGATGTGTTTGGCCTAAGGAGTGAGTTCTACATTTGTAGATTATTTACTGATTTCCAAAGAATTAGCTTCGAAGGCATATCAAATACTGAGAAAGCATAATACTATCAGGTACCAAGTGTGTGATCCTAAGTGGGATATTAACACCTCTAAGCCTCAGTTGCTTTGTCTCTAAAATGGGGATAATACCTACCTTACACAGGTCATTAAAAGAATTAAGTGAATGTAGATGTCTAGCCCAGGCCAACATCTATTGGATGCTCAGCCAACATAATTTTCTCTCTTCTAACTCCCCTACTTAGAGTGATAAGGTGTAATTTAAAATGGGCAAGCATGCACTAAGTCAATAGTATTTTAAAATAATGTAATAGTCTTTATTTTAATCAATGAGTAGATTAGCTATAACTGAGTAAAGTAAATGTCTTTAAAAACTTATAATTGCCTGCTTTCCGATTGCCTGCTTTCTCTAATGTAGAAATTATGCAAACAAAACATGTAAGTATCCCTCATAGTCTTATCTGATGGTTCCATAAGCTGATAGTTTTTGCCTCCATTTCTTTTACTTGTCTGGAAAGTGAAAGAAAAGGAAATGCAATTGCCACTGGCATCCACTTCCCCATGCCACACCACTAATTCCCGTGAGAACTGTACAAGACAAAATGAAGCAGACAGTTAAGGAGATGATTTCACTTATGCCACTGCAATAAATAGAGGCCCTCTGCTCTACTTACTGCGATAGTATGAATGAATCATCTCCTTGAGGAGATGAGAACGTCTTGGAAGGGTGGTTTTGCCTTTGACTTTCACAGGGAGGAGCAGACAAGTTACAGGAAAGGGGATTTACAGCTGAAATTGATCAATAAAAACATGCAATCATTAGCTGAACAGGAAATGTTTGTCTGTGTGTCTAGCTAGTTTCAGGACAAACAGTTCAGGACAAGCTTAATTAATCAGTCATAAGACAAAGAACAGGAAATTTGCTAAAGAGGAGAGGGAAAGGATTTGCATTTGGCTTTCTCAGCAGTTTTGGATGAAAGACAAATTGTTTTTGGCTACAGGTAAACACAGGAGTCACCTGTGAGTCATAGGAATCATGAGAAAGAATGGACAGTTATTCTTATCTAAATCATTTGTGGAAGGATGGTTCTTTCCATTAAGCTGTTTTTCAGGACACAAAAAAGGTGAGAGATTTCAAAAAAGCAAAAAGTTGGAGAGATTTCTCAACTATCACTATTTTCTGGAAGGACAAGGCTCAGGTAAAATTCAGCACTGTCAGTAACCCTCTCCCTTTTAGTTCAAGACAAATGAATATCATTCATTTCTGAACAACTCAGAGGTAACCATAAATCTCCTGAGTGAGGTGAACCAGGGTCTAAGAAATATCTTTGGGAGAACTCTTGTTGGAATACTGCCTATGAAATTAATTGAATCATCTATTGAGAGGTAACGTGTAAGGTCAGTTGTTTTAGAGTTCTGGAGATCAGGCATCTGAAAAGAGGATACCTTAAATGAAAAATAGAAATGTTAATATTTCTATTTCTATTAAAGGCTAGATTGAAGCAAAGAGCCAGGAGTTAAGTCCTGAGAATCTTTGGTCCAGTGGATTCCAAGAGTCGGTGGATGGAAATGTTTTGATTATGCAGCACTGCTCATAGAAGTTAAGATGTCAGTGTTCTCTATAATGCTGTCTAGTCTTGGTGGATGGACAAGCATTTCTGGGCCACCAAACAAGTCATTCCCAAGCCTTTCACCGGACTTCCTTAGTGGCCCAGACAGCAACTTGTCCAGGGAGAAATCTGGCCCACGCATGGTCTGCTGTAGTGATGAGTCTCTCATGTTGGATATCGAGTCATCAGACTTGAGCTCATAGTGCTTCTTCAGGTTCTGGGAGGAAAGACCATCAACAAAATAATCTAGAGTTTACTTAAGAATCCATGCAGTCAAGTGTTTGCTAGCAGTGAAGCAAAGTCAAAAGGGAGGAAGAAATTTGGCAACATCAGTTGGCAGGCCATAGCCAGATAGTGAAGGAAACAGGATTGAAAATTTGGTAAGGGCTGACAATTTGTGTAAGATAACAACACTCAGTTCAGTTACAAGTAGGTAACAAAACTATTTTTTCCACAGTGGAGATGAAAGTCAATTAAATCTCAACCAAACAAGACAGTTTGTGTATCCTTCAGTTACCTGCTATTTACAAAGAGATATAAAATAGTTTAAGATAAGAAACATATTGTTGCATCATGATCCTTATTCATCTTAAAGCCTTCACTTTGAAATATCCATCTAAACTGAACTTCAAATCCTCATTTAATATCAGACCTTGACTTTGCCTTTTGAGACACAGCCAAAGCTCTGTCAAAGAGATGTTTTCTCTTCCTTGTCACAATAAGCAGTAAATTCAGCTTTGTCTCATCAACAGATTATGTCAGTAATACATTTATTATTATAGTTAGAAATATATTTATTTATTATTATGTTATTATAAATATATTGACAATTGAATACCAAATTTTGTTAGGTTGAGGAGCTGGGTGGCTTTTGGGTACCAACAATGAAAGGAGCCCTGAATATGAGATTGGGTCAGTTGTTCAACTGAAACTTTTTCCAGATCTTGAGTCTTACTTAGTCTTAGAATTAACAGATTTGAGGCTAGTGCCAGCCTGAGAAACAGATAAGGTTTAGTATTTGTATATCAAATAAAATTTACTGAAGTCTTTAAAGAGTTAATTCATTTTAAATTTGTTTTATGCAATGTTAAACATGCTTTGGCAACCTTTTCTATCATGGTTATGAAAAGGAATCTCCAATCTGGAACTAATCACAGTGTCCAAACAAAAAAAATTCTGACTTTAAGTTTAGTAGCCATTTATGTTGCATTTAATTATGTTTAAAATCAACATAAAACTTCACTAAAGTTAGTTTATTATCATCACTATAAAAATTTGGGAAAGTAGTCTGAATATTTTTTGAAATATCGAGTAATATTTTAAAAATATTTTCTGACTTTTTGAGGTTATAGGAGACTTTAAAAATTAGAATATGTAAGTGTAAACACTCTCCAATTTCTGCATCTTATGATTTCTTTAATTAAGGTTTTTATTCCCAAGTTTGATTGAAAGTAGTTTAGGTAAAACTTAAAAATGAATGTCTATTTGTCACGTGAACGGACCTGTGCAAATATATGCTGACAGACAAGAACACGGATGAAATTTTAGCATATGGTCATTGGATTTCTTAGTATAGTGCTTCCTCATTTTCTAGGTTTCTTTGAGTTCTTGTATATAAAATGATAACTAAATTTAGACTATAATTAGTTAATTTCCACTCAGTTCAGAGCCAGTTTCCTCACGGCTTACATGCCCTTTTATTAGCTTAATCTAAAAGCTATAGTTGAAACACATTTTGCATCGAAAACATCTGTGACACAGGAAAGAAAAGGTGATTTTTAAAAAGATGAAGAAAAGTAGAAAAAAGATGATAAAAAAGATAATAAATTAGAGATACCAGCACGTAGTTTTTAAACCAAGACATTTTCCAAAAGCATCATAAATGAGAACTGAAATTGGTTCTTCCTTAGTATAATCACAAACTAGAAAAGTCTTTAGCCATTAAATTGTCCCTGATGTTCCCGATGTCTTATCGACCTTGAAAAACAAACAAACAAAAACAACTAAATAAAACATAATACAAGTATAGTTGGAGGTGTGTAGAAATCAATAAACACATTCGGAAATTAAAATCTGTTTTCCGTGATGTTTGTACATCTAAAAAACAGGAATATGTTACGAAAAGATAATTCCCCTCCTCTGCTTCAGGCTTTAATTTGTGTAATTGTAACTGTATTTTGACAGACAGGTAACAATTTACATTGGTTTTGAAGTTATCAGTGAAGTACAACTGCGATTAAACTAATGGAAAGTACACAAGTAACACTTATGAGACTTATCTAACCATTGTGTTTGTAAATGTCAAAATGAGTTATTCTTTATCATTTCTTGGGTACAATCGATACCACTAAAGGAAGTTAAACACATTTTAACTGTGGCACCCTTGCTTACTTCATCTTCACTGGGAAGTATATTTTGCTTCTTTCTAATTCTTTTATTTACCTCTTTTATTTACATGCACATAATACATAGCTATATGTGTATATGTAGACCTCCATTCACTGCTGACACTGTATTGGGTGCTGGAGATTCAGCGTTAATGATCAAGATCTGTTCCTGCCCTCCTGGAGCTTCCAGTCCAGAGGACAAAGTTACAATACAAGGTAATAAAATGGAGAAAGTTCCATGTGATTTGAGAGCCTTCAGGAGGGGCAACAAACAGCTTTGGGAATGGAGAAAAGAGAAGTAAGAAAGGATTCTATGAAAAAGTAGCAATTAAGGTAATAAATATATAAATAGGAATCAGGCACATAGAGGTGGGAAGAGAGGACAGTCACCAGCAGAGATTTTCATGTGCCTTATATATTCATAGGCTGTAACTGAAATTGATCAATTCCAGTTTGTGAGCACTTTCAGATCAAGAAATCTGCCTTATTTATATATGTAACTTGGCTGCCTAGTTCAACGGTTAGCATTTAATAGGT
This sequence comes from Pteropus medius, assembly GCF_902729225.1. Lineage (NCBI taxonomy): Eukaryota > Metazoa > Chordata > Mammalia > Chiroptera > Pteropodidae > Pteropus > Pteropus medius. The sequence goes on from NW_024356249.1 coordinate 15,420,302, forward strand.
GCACCATAAATGTTCAATCAAAGAAATGAAGGGAGAGATTCAGAGAGTTAGGAAAGCTAACAGGAAACCATGAGAGCAGGAACGAGCAAAAAGCAAAAGGTTAAAAAAAATGAGAAAAATATACAAAAGTCTTTGAGCAAGAAGTTTAAGATAAGTGGGAATGAAATGATAAACAAGTGAAGGAAGAACAAAATACAAAGCAACAGGAAATAAGATTTGAAGATCCATGCCAAGTCAAACTCAGGAAAAACACAAACACAAAAAGAAATACCTATCAGACATACTAACTTGGCTAACCTATCAAGGCAATAAAGTCCTTTGACTAGAAAAAAAGTACCTTTTTATTGTGACAGGAACCAAGAGTTTTTACAATATTATCGAATCAAATGTTTGTCTGATAAATGGATGTTGATAATTTTCAAAACTATTGTCCTACTTTTTATCTTTCAAAAAAGATTTTTTCCTAACATATATTTATGCCATCTGTTTAACCACAAGTAAACAGTTAAATTATTTTGTTTATAACCTCAAACCCAAAAGCTTGTTCAGAACAGAAATATGAACCAGAAATAAATTACATAGTAAATCAAACCCTCATTTTGAGGCCGGGACACTATGCAAAGTGGCTTACAATTTGTTCTTTGCAGTGTAAATGAAAACCCCAAGATTTTGGCAGGAGAAGAAACTTTTTTTTTCTTCCTAAATTATGTTCTTGTATACGTGAGAAACAAACTTTACAAATAGAAATTTCCCCATTTTCTAAAAATTTGAAAGAAAAATGACCCTTGAGAAAGTGATGATTTGTAAATATATAAGTGTAATATTTAAGAGAAACTCAAATTAAAACTACACTGAGATATGACTTCTCATCCATCAGGTAAGCAAAAATCCAAAAGTTTGAAAACCCATTCTGTTGGACATTTGTATGTCCTCTTGGGAGAATTATCTGTTCAAGTTTTCTGCCTATTTTTAAACTGAATTGATTCTTTTGTTGTTGTTATTGAGTTGTATGGGTTCTATATATTTTAGATATTAATTCCTTATTGGGGTGGTGAACACATAATGCCATATATAGATTATATATTATAAAATTGTACACTTGAAATCTATATAATTTTATTAACCAATGTCATTCCAATAAATTTAATTTTCAAAAAGCAATACTTCTTCTAATTTAGAGCTGGTGGAACTGCAAAATGTCACAACCTTGTGACATACGGAGAGAAATTTGACAATATCTTTAAAAAGTACATATGCATTTACCTTTTAACCCAGCAATTCCACTTGCAAAAAAACTACTCCAAAGATACACTGGAAAAATATGAGCATATATATACTTATAATATAAAATATGAATATATATAATATATTCCATTGTCATTCTACAATTATAGTTAAAGTATGGAAATAACCCAAATGTCTGATTAAAGAACTGGTTGCATAAACTGTGATGCATCTATACGATAGAGTATTATGTTTCTGTAGTAATAATAATAAAAATATGTAAAAAATAGGATTTTCTATATAGTTCAGTTTTGCTAAGATATGTTGAATTAAAATAGTAAAATAAAGAAAAAGGATGCATAATATGCTACTCTTTAGCTTAAAAGGGGGATATGAGAATATTTCTACATTTTCTTATATTTAAGATAATGGAAAGATAATCTGCATACATATTTATTTAATTATCTATAAGAAAATAAAGGAAATAGGGTGAATATTTATTTAATTATAAGAAAATAAAGGATATAAGATGGAAAAGATAGGGATAGAAACTACTTTTCTTAGCATATACAATACTTTGTAGATTTAACTTCGAAACCATGTAAATATTTTACTTAATTATTAAACATTTTTTTTAATCTCTAAATATTTAAAGCAAAGTGAAACAAATGAAACTGAACCTGTTGGTGGCATCATCACACAAAGTAACTTTAAAATACAGTAACTTAACTGTACATTTGTAATGGTAAGTAATATAAGAATAGAAAAGGTCTGCAAAAGAATATTAAACTTTGCTTAACGAACATTCTATTGGCACAGTAGCACTTGAGACTAGTGTGTGTATTATGGAATAAAGTAAACAATTAACAGGGATTTTCACCATAATAGAAAGGAGATACATATACAAGATCATGAAAGTCAAGTAAAAAAATCTCATCTTAAATTTTTTTGGAAGCATCAAGAGTCAATATAAACCATAATGTATTTTAATGGACAGGTTAATAAGCTTAAAGTCAAGTAGAGAAACTATACAAACTTAAACAGAGGGGGAAAAAAGACTAAAAAATATAAACAGAGCCCAGATGACCTCTGGGAAAATATAAAGCAATCTAATATCAAACATACGTCTAATTGGAGTCTGAGGAAGAAAGGAGAAAATACAGCAGGAAAAAGTTTTTAAATAAATAAAGGCACTCACTCATCCCAACTTAATTTTTAAAAATGCAACCAGGAATTGAAAAGCTAGTCAGTCCCCATCCAAGATCTAGGCCTATCACAGTCAAATTGCTGAGCCCCAAAGAAAAAGAGAAAATCTTAACAGCAGAAAAAAAATACGCTACATTTGTGAGACAATAAAAACAATCATAGACTTTTCATCAGAAGTAACGTAGGCTTAGAGAGTAAGGAAATCATATCTTTAAAGTGCTCTAAGAGAAAAAAGAAGGCATTGTCAAAGAAAATATCCTTCAAAAATGGGGGCAAATGAAGATATGTACAGATAAAAAAAAGCTGAGAGAACTTACTACTAACAGATAGTTAAGAGGAGTCCTTTAAGTTAAAAAAACATAATACCAGATAGAAACATGGATCTAAATGAAGAAATGAAAAGCACAAGAAATGGAAAATATACAGGTCAGTATAACAGATTTTTTTCCCCCACAGTGTGATTATTTTTTAAAAGACAACTGACTGTTTAAAGCAAGAATAATAACTCCATAATTTGAAGGTTTAAGATATTCAAAAATAAAATGTATAATAACAATAGGAAAAAGGGAGAAAATGGAAGCATACTGGAGAATTTTATATTATAGATAAAGTAGTGCAATATTAATTCAGGAGGAACTATAATAAATTAAAGGTGTCCATTATAATCCCTAGTGAAACCATTTCTTAGAAAAAGAGTTTTAGCTAAAACGTCAATGGAGGAGATAATAATAGACTACTAAAAATAAATACTACATAATTCAAGTCAAGAAAAGGAAGAATGAAGAATAAGAAAGGAGACAAATATAAAAGCAAATACCAAATAGCAGACAAACCCAAATATATTAATAATTATATTATATTAAATATAAATGAAATAAAACTCCATTAAAATATAGAGATTGTCATATTGGATAAAAAAAAGACTAAACTATATATTTATGAGATAAACTTTAAATATGAAAAATAAACAAATCCATTATTATGGTTAGATATTTCAACCCGCCTCTCTCAATAACTGATATAGTGACAAACAAATCAATGTAGATACAGAAAATTTGAACACTATCAACCACCTTGACTTAATTAATATTTATAGAAAACTATAGCTTAGATTAGCAGAATATGCATGTTTTTAAGTGCTTGCAGAAAAAAGTATGTATTAAGTGCTTATACTGATAAAGGAGATAAGTCATACTCAATTATATACACTTCCCCCTAACAAAAATAGAAAAAGAAAATATTAAATCCAAAGTAAGCATAAGTAACTCATAAAGTTAGAAATATAAATCTATGAACTTGGAAACAAGAATAATAGAAAATCAATGACACTAAAAGCTTTTTCTTTGAAAACATTTATATAATTGATAAAGCTCTGGTCAAACTGAACAAATAGAGAGGAAGAAGAAGGAAGAGAGGAAAAGGAAGAGGATGAAATAAGAATATGGGAAGAGAGATGGAGGGACAGGAGGGAGAGGGAGAGAATAAATTAACAATATCAGGAAGGAAAGAGGGGGCTTTGCTACAAATCCTACAGAAATTTTGAAAAATTAAGTGAGATATAACAAATATCTTTATGCTAGTAAATTTTATAACTTAGATGAAATGAACAAATTCTTTAAAAACATTTTTTCTCTTTTAAAGAAATAAATTAAAAATTATGAGCCTCCCTCCAGAGAAAACTCCAAGTCCAGATGGCTTCAAACATTTAGGAAGAAACAATACCAAGTTTACAGAGGATCAAACAAAATAAAGGAAAAGCTTTTCAAGTTATATTATGGCACATAAAGCATAATCTTAATATTAAAACCGTATGAAAACATCACACACACCTCCTAAAAAAATTTAGAGACCAATGTTACACATAAACATAGACATAAAAATATTTTAAAAATATATTTCTAAATTAAATTCACTTATTTATAAAAAAATAATACATTGTGACTAACTAGGGTTTATTCTAGTAATGTAAAATTGGCTTGATATTAACTCATTAACAAATTAAAGAAAAAAATCATATAATTGTTTCAATAGTTATTTAAAAAGTATTTGACAAAATTCAATATCAATTAGTGATTTTTAAAAACTCCCAGCAAGCTATACAGAAATTTTTCTGTCTATTCAAAGCCACCTTCAAACAAACAAATCCCCAAAACTATGAAAAGTGTTCACACCTAACTATGAAAGGAGAAACACTTCGCCTCTAAGGTTGGAAACAAGGAAAGGATGGTCACTGCCACCACCTACTTCCAGCGATACACTGGAGATGCTCTTCATGATAGGGGTGGCAAGGCTTTTCTCTCCCTGCAGTACTGTAGTGCATCCAGCCGTCTGTCCCAGGTAGATCTCTGTCTACTGAAACTTTGACCAGTGTTCATTTAGAACATTTATACCCAGCCCAACACTGTGAAATAAGACTTCAGGGAAATGAATGTACTGTAATACTTCTCTGTTTTTAAGTTATCCCCAATAAAGCCTTTATTATCTACACTGTATAGTGCTAGTAGTATATGTCTGTGATTTCTTTGCATAGGTATTAAATACATCTTAGAATTTACCCATTTGGGTTTTATCTGTATGTGTTCTAAATTAAGTTTGTGGAAAGTTATCATCTGATTATTTTTAGTAATAGCAAAATTTTAAAACAATCCAATTATCCCATAATAGAGTAGTGGTGAAATAAATCGTGTTCATCCGGAAAATAAAGTGCTAAATAGTTATTTTAAAAAATGAAGAAACTCACTACATAGTTACATGTAATGATCTCCATGACATATTAAATGAAAGGATAATGCAAAGAAAATGTATATGATAAAAGATGATGATGATGATAGATAGATGATAGATTAGATCGATGATAAATAGATGATAGATTAGATAGATATAGATAGATGATTAGATAGATAAATAGATAGATGATAGAGATATAGATAGATAGATAGATAGATAGATAGATAGATAGATAGATAGATATGCATTTACTTGTATATGTATAACATACCTCTGTGGAGATACACAGAATATATTTAATATTAGTTAATTCTAGAGAAGGTAGTTTGTTGGCAGGGTAACAAGAATAAATGGGAGATTTCTTCCTTTTGAATGTTGAACCATCTTAATGTATTAATTAATCCAAAAGTAAATCAGATTTAAATTTAAAAATAAAGAAAAAACTCACTTCTTTGAATCGTAGTAATACATATTTCTAGACTTATCACAAAAGGTGTCTCCTGCAACAGTCTTGCGTAGGACAGGTTGAGATATGATAGTAAGGTTAGAATATAGACAAGGAGATAGAATAGTGCAGAGAAATATCATTACAATAAATGTTATATGCCAAGTTTTTCACACTGTGGAGACAATCCTCAATATATGTGAGCCAAACCTAAATTCTTTTATGTGAGCTGTGCCAAATAGGCATGTAGGATTCCCCTACAACCCCTACTTTTTTCTCCACTGAACAACAATCCCATCCTCCAATTCAGTACTATTGCATGTAAACACAGCTGTCTCTCACTCCTCCCCACCTGAGCTCATTTTATCTAATGCATTAAAATCCCACTTCATGCAATCAAAGTGAGGAAAGAAGGTATAGTAGGATTTGAAAGGAAATGAATAATAGAAGAGAAAGGAGGAAGAGAGTTTCTATGATCAAATTTGGGAGTTAACCACCAAATTATAATATGTTTTATGTGAGAAACCTCATTTTTATTTATAATACGACCAGCATATATAAAAAACAATTTGCTTGGTGATGTGTTGTTTTGTTTTTCTATTTGACATCACAAAAAAAAAGACAACAAAAAAAGAATAAAGTGAGACTACATCAAACTAAAATGCTTCTTACAGCAAAGGAATCCATCAACAAAATGGTAAGGCAACTTATGGAATAGGAGAAAATTTTTGTAAACCACATTTCTGATAAGAGGTTAATATCCAAAATGTATTAGAAATGCATACAACTCAAACGCACTATGGAAAATAGTGTAAAGATTCCTCATGAAATTAAAAATAGAACTACCATATGATCCAGCAATCCCACTTCTAGGTATCTATTCAAAGGAAAGAAATCACTGTCTCAAAGAAATATCTGTGCTCCCATATTTACAAAAGCATTATTCACAATAGCCAAGATATGTAAACAAAGGGTCTATCAACAGATGAATGGATAATGAAAATATGATATACAAACACACAGGAATATTATTCGACCTTAAAGAAGAAAATCCAACCATTTGTGACAACATGGATGAAACTGGAAGGCATTATGCTAAATTAAATAAACCAGACAGAGAATAAATACTGCATGGTATGAGTTATATATGGAATCATGAAAGAGAGAGAGAAAGAGGAAAGGAGGAAGGAAGGAAGGAAGGAAGGAAGGAAGGAAGGAAGAGTGAGAAGGAGAGGGGAAGAAGAAGGCAAGAAGAATGAAAGAGAGTAGAGTTGTGCTTATATGCGGCTGAAAGTGGGGGTGGGGATAGGGAGAGGTTGGTAAAAGGATACAAAGTTTTAGTTGTAAAATGAATCAATTATGAGGATCTAATGTTTAGTATGGTGACTATAGTTGATGATATTGTATAATTGAAATTTTCTAGGAGCGCGTATATGAGAATGCTTAAGATACACGCTCTCACACAGTAACTATGTGAGATGAAGAATATGTTAACTTGATTATAGGAATTCTTTCACAATGTGTACATATATTAAATTACCATGTTGTATACTTTGATTATATTATAATTTTATTCGTCGATTATACCTCAATAAAACTGGGGTGGGGCAAAACTTTGAAAGATAACCTGTTTGTAAAGTTAGAGAACTTCTATGTTTATATTCTCATATGGAGACATAAAGAATGAAGGTCATAACAGAAAATAAAAATTAGATCTGATATTTAGACTCAGTAAGTAAACATTTTTTAAAAAACAAATGTTATACTGAACCTTATTTATGTGTAGATGATACCAGTCAGTTTGTGGAGCTTGTGGCAGAAGCAAAAGATACGTTAGTACAGACTTCAAGGGACAGCAGACAATTCTGAGGAGCTTCAAGTTGGCAACTCTAAGTTTTTCCTCATATATCTCTGACACAAAAATATGTGAAACAGATGGTACTGCTTGGCTATTTATAGTTTTTGTTGAAACTTGTTAAAGACAGTTTGGATCATGATTTAACAAATCTTATCACCCCCTTCACTGAAACATACCACAGGGTTTTTCTTAGAAAGTGTTAGAAAAGCAGCTGACAATAGCAATGTTTCTTCTTTCTACAGATGCAAAAACTAAATTCACCAATGGGCTTCTGTATGCAAGCAAATATACATAGAAAATCATGTACGAAATTGGGAGACAGCCATGTCTTTTGAATAAGCAGGTGTACCTGGGATTCCTGACACATGATAGATGATAGATAGATGATAGATAATAGAAAGATGATAGATAGATAGATAGATAGATAGATAGATAGATAGATAGATAGAAGATAGATGATGACGATGATGATAATGATGGTGATATATCAATAGACAGATAAACAGAGAGGTGGATGAACAGACATACATTCTATTTTGATGTATCTTTTTCTTTGAATGAGTCATAGCCATTGATGTATGTGAACTTTTGAGATCAGAAGTATTCATTTAGAAAAGAAGAGCTAGTGACAGATTAATGCAAGTTCATAGAAGAGAAAAAAAGCACAAAATAATTCCCTAGTACAGATAATTGCTATTATTCCACCTTTCCTCTCTTCTCCCTACTTTCCTCCTTTTGTCCTTCTTTCATCTCTCCATCCACCCCCCAACTTCCTTCCTTCCCTTTCCATTTTGTCCTTCAAATGCTTTGGGGTTCTGTATATGACATATATGCAACAATGGAAAGCATGTATGTGGAAGCACCTGAAAATTAGATGAGTGTTGAGGGAATGTTATCATAATTTTTCAGAATCCTAACCCATGGAAGTGATAAACACTCTTCATCTTCCATTTTCTACCTTTCCCATGTATGTTTAATTAGAATTCTTTTTCCTGAAAATGAGAATTTTTAAAATCCTTACATCCATTTATGTGCACTTGTGTTGTAGGGAACACCATTAACTATGTGACCTGTGATCATTGTGGCAGAAACCACAATGATCTGTCTCCCAAAATATGCTTCCTTTCTTTGTGGCCACACAACCAACCTTGCAGTTAGTTAAATATGCCTTTTGACTATGTTCTCTCTAATGATATGGGCCACTTCCAACCATAAAACATGTCCCATTGGGCTACTCCTAGCACTTTTCTTCTTTTAGATCACTGAGAGAGTAATCATTAGGCTGATCTTGAAATCAATATTTTTAGGATGACATAGCTACCATTAGTCTAGGTTTTAAATGATTGTGTGGAAGAAAAAAAAAAACCCTACTGAACTAAACTTTCCAGGACTAAGTGAGAAATAAAAGGTATTTAACCATTGATATTTTATGGTCTATTTGTTACAGCAGCCTATCATAATTAATATATTAAATTAATCTCAGTATCCATATTTGTAAAATGAGAGAGTTAGACTAGATTACGTCTAAGATTACTTTTTACGATAACATACAATGATCTTTAACTTTAGATTAGTAAAGCATTCTATAAATATTAATTTGTTTCAACCAGTAGAAAGGTACTCATTAAATAGAATACCTAAAATCCAGACATTAGAAAAAAGTAGATAAATATACATAACAATACTATAAAAAGAATCAATGAATCTAAGAGACTAAAAGAAAAAGGTTGAGGTGGGAAGGAAGACGCGGGAGAAAGAGACTACACAGTGTCTAGAATAACCAAAATTCTGTTTGGCTTGAAGTCTGAAGTCTCTGCTCTCAAAGCAGAGGAACCTTGTGCCCACAAAGAACAAGGGAGTGTGGCCTGATAGCGTGACTGAGGATAGAATCTAGGTTAAACCAAGGGGGGAAAAATGACTTGAGGAAAGTCAGACAAGAAAAACCCATGTTCAGGACTGAAATTAGAAACCCAGTTAGAACCACTGGAACCTAAGAACGGCCACTCTGAGTCAGACCAGGGGATCCAGCAGCCTACTTTTCTTTTGCCATCATTGGCCTCAGACATGTGCATTCTTTGCCTTTTCTGGTTTTATTACACTCTTTTAAATGCACAGCAACAAAATGTGCCAAAAAAAAATAGAAACCAAATTCCATGAGAACATAAACAGTGGTTTTATAAAGATGAAATAATGGTTCCAGTTTGTTTGCAAAAGCATTTGTTTTATCTTGAATGGTCTGAGAAATGGTGAGAGTTGGGATGTTAGCCAAGTGCAGACATTGAGCAGTGATGGCAGAAACTATCAGAGAGGAAGTTAAAAGCAGAGGATAAAGAATCAGACAAAGAACCAAGGTCTAGAACCAATCATTTGAGATGCAGTAATAAAAGAACTTTTTTTGCTACTATATGCTAGATATTATATTAAAGACTTTTCATGTACTATTTTATATCATTCTTCCAAATAACTTTATCCTCATTTTACAGATTTGAAAAGTGAACTACAGAATAGCTAGGGCAGTTAAGTAAAGTGCAAGTTCCAACGCAGTCTGTCTTATTCCATGTCTGCTTGGATTAGCTACATTAGATTGCTAAGCAAAATAGGTACTGAAGAGTAAAAATTACATAGCTTTGTGAGAATCACAAAGGTTCAGAGACTGAGTCTGAAAATAAACTTTCAAAGATGAGTTTCTTCCTTTTTTCTAGACTCAATCTGACTGTTCATCAGCAATTTCTAGACTGGCTTCATTGCCTTCCCCAGTCTCTTCTCCTTCCAGAGAACTTCCCCTTCTCACATGTCCCTTCCTACCACTCATCTTGCTCAAGACAAATCATATATTGACCTTTTAATAATAAATTGAATTTTCTTTCCCAACAATTTGAACTAAAGGCCAAAATCTGTCATTAGTTGGGAAAGGATACTTGAGCAAAAAATCCTGTGACATCTGGGCAGTCGTAATGACGATAGCTAAGATAAGAAACTCAAAGACACAGCCCGAAATACAGAAAGAATGGGGAAAAGGTGAATGAGAAGAAAAGAAAAAAAGGAAGGAGAATTTAATGGCCCCTGAGGGTCAGAATGTGCCCTCAACTCTTGACTTTCCTAGTCCCGTCTACAGTATCCCAAACACTTGACTCTGTCTTCCACCTTTGCGTGTTCTGGGATTCCCCGGGTTCAAAAACTAATTGCTAAATAAACGGTGCTATATGCTCCATTCATTTATTGGAAGCCTTAATAGTTTAAAATTTTTAATTCATCCCAAATTGATTTATAGGTTTAATATAATACCAATAAAAAGCTCAGGAGTATTTCATTTGTTTGCTTGTCGTTTATGGAAATGGACGAGTTGGTTCTAAAGGTTTATGAAATTCAAAGTCCTAGGATAGGTAAAATAAGAAGAATAAAATTGGAGGACCAATACTAGCAGATATCAGTACTTAATATAAAGTGATAGCAATTAAAAGAGAAAGGAATTGGTATGAAGAATAATAAATCAAGAGAACAGTAGGGACTCTAGAATACACTGACACATAAAATACACATTAATTTGTAATAAATGTCACAATATAGAGTTTCTATAGACTGTGTCCCCCTAAAATTTATATGTTGAAACCTCAATGAAATGGTATTTAGAGGTGGGGGCCTTCCAGATGAAATTAGGACATGACGCAGGGCCCTCACGAAAGAAATTAATGCTCTCCTGAAGGAGACCACAGGGAGTTAGCTCCCTTACCACTTCCACCATGTGAGGACTCAGCAAGAAGACGGCCATCCATGGGAGTAGGAAGTAGGAGCTCACCAGATACTTGAATCTACCAGCACCTTGATCTTGGACTTCCCAGCCTTCAGAACTATAAGAAATACATTTCTGTTGTTTATAAGTCACCCATGGCATTCTGTTATAGTAGCTCAAACAGATTAAGACAAGAGTAGAACAAAAAAAAACCAGTCTTTCAATAAATGTTGCTGGGTTAACTGCACAGTAAGTATGCACACAGTTAAAAAAGAATCATGACCCTACCTCACACCATAGCAAAAATCAGTTCCAATTGTATTGTTTAAGTGTGAGAGATAAAACAAAAATCACCTAAAATTTACATCAGAAATATCCTCATGACTTGAGGTAGACAAAAATATCTCTAACAGGTCACAAAATGACTTGCTTAATAGGAAATGGAAAGAACACTTAAACAGGTTCTTTACAAAAGGGAAATATCCAAATAACTCAGAACATGACAAGGTGCTAAATATCATTATCTTCTAGAGAAAAGCAAATTAAAATCACAATGAAATACTACTAAACAACCACCAGAAGGGCTAAAAATTAAACAACCTGACACAAACTGACAGCCCCAAGTGCTGACAAGACTATGGAAAAACTAGGATTCTCATTTATTACTGAGAGAAGAGAAATTTGGTCAGCCATTTTAATATTTTGCAGTATCCACTAAAGTTGTACATATACTTGATACAGCAAATATATATACATATGTACATGTATATATATGTATATATATGAGTCTATAATATGTGCATGTAAATATATATGTGTGCATGTGTGTGTGTGTGTGTGTATATATATACATACATGTCAGTATTATGCTTGTGTGAGCCTTATATGGAGCAAAATGATTCTTTTTCAACAGCTAGGGAAGATAAGTGCTTAAGATGAAATTCCCACTTAACTGTTTCTTCTGCTCCATGAAAGACGTTTTCTGATACAGCTGGTGGTTTAGTGATGAAGAATAAAGGCCATGGAGTCCCACTGCCAAGGTTCAAATCCCAGATCTACCAGTAACCAGATGAGTATGGTCTGCATCCACAAAGCAAGGATAATAGTATCCCTTAGTATTGTATACAATTTATAGTTTGTTTGAAGATTTAACTAGTAAATACACTTAAGACAATTCTTAGCACATATATAAAACTAAGTATTGTTTTCATCTTCATTTGTTTCTGCATCTTGACCACAAATATGTGGCATGTATTTCATTTCTATTTTACTAAGTACTAATCTTTTTCTCTTTAAAGCAATTGTTATCCATCGGTGAAAAAAAAAATCAAAGTTCGCGGCCTAGTTGGAGAAATGAATAAATACGAGCTAAGGCTAATTAAGACCTTTGAATCAACAACACAACTCAAAAAACTAGAAACACACATGAATTTCATTTGAAGATTCTTTTAAAGATAATAAACGGTAAGAGTTGTTACGCTTAACATGTCTAGCATATAAAAGATAATGTTTGGGTGGTAGAAACTGTACATTCTCAAATGAATGGCCTCTGCTTAATTATTAACTGTGAAACCAAGTAGAATTTAAATCAATACATTTTTCAAGAAATTATAAGGCAGAAAATGAATCAATTCACTATTACACTCATCTGGAGGCCCAGCTATTTAGGGCTCATCTTATGGAGACCATTCGATGTATTCCTAAGTGTAGCAGCCTTATAGCTGTTGTCTAAGACCTCACCAAGACCTGGCCGCCGAGTTACCAAGAAAATATTTTTGTAGAATCATCAATATAAGAGAGAATAATAATATGCTCAGTATTTCCTTTGCCCAGAGTGCTTTTCCTCCAGATATCTGCATTTCTATGTTCAACATCACTTTGCAAATAGACTCTCAGGGGCTGCACTATGAAAAATAGGATACCGCCCCACTGCCCTGAACTCTATCCCATCTTTCAGCTTTACTTTTCATCATAGCTCTTATAATCACTAGACATATTTTAAATTTATTTACAAATGTTGAGACTTTGGTTCACTGCCTAGTGCTTGGCAAATGGTGCTAAATAAATACCTGTTAAGTAAATGAATATATATATATATATATATATATATACCTGTTAAGTAAATGAATATATATATGAATATATTTATATATTGCTGTATATATATATATATATATATATATATATAGCAATGTTCCCTTTGCATAGTAGTGAGGGACCACAAAAATGGCTGTGCAAGCTGAAACCATGAAAGGCAATCTTAATAATTGATGGAAAAAAATATGATTTTTCTGTGACCTTCCAAATGTTTTGCTAAAACATTAAAATTTCTCTTACTGTCAGTTCTAACTATATAGGTACATCAAAAAATAGTTAAACTAACATTTTATTTAACTCACCGTAATGTAAAACAATAGAAACATTGAAAGTTAAAGTACTTTATTTCTTTGTAAATAAATTATCAAGAATAGTTTGAACAGTGCTTGACTTCTTATTGTATAACTCATCATATGGAATGAATGCCTTTATTACACCTTGGTGAATACAGTCATACTTCTTTCTAGGTTTGGATCAACAAAACCACTATTTCGTCCTTTGTACTTTTGACATCGTGAAATACCTCTGAGAATTCCTTTAATGTGAAGTGTTTTCTGCCAGTGTCGCTTCTTCTGAGACCTTTTTATTTGTTCATTACAAGCCCTTTCCTCATGTATGCTGCTGGGGTCACCTTCACTAACTTCCGGTTGCATATCTAGAACTGCAGCAGTTTCAACATTCCCACGGCAGCTTTTTTAGCTCCATTTACATTCGATTTGAATACTGCAGAGTTATCTGCACAGTAAGGTAAAAGTTTTGCCCTACTGCACAGGTATTACTCACTTTTACTTCCTATCATAATGCTTATATGTTTTTAATTGCATGTTTTATGATACATTTCTCCCAAAACTCAGCTAAAGTTATGTGATCTCCAGGTGTAGTGTGAACAGCCTGTCCTTAAAAAAGTCTTTAAAAGTGAAAACACCTCCTTGGCACATTGGCTGGATTAATGAAGTTGTGTTTGGTGGTAAAAAGCAAATCTTCACATTTTCCAGTCCCCAGGAGAAACAGAGTGACAGCAGTAGTGTTTTAAAAGTTAAACTACTTTGCCTGTATTATCGCTCCACTGCTGGAAAACCAGGAGGCAACACAACTACATAGTTCGCTTTCTGCGTATGAACTGAATAACAGATGTGCTGTGACCAATCGCTGACGACCTTTGAAAAGGGTGATGTGAAGATCCCTGATCGTGATTGGCGTCTGTTATTTGCAGAGTGATTTGTGAACTGATGAGCTAGCAACAAAGTTGTACTTTATGCAATGACTCAGTAAATACACTGTGGTAACTGAAATGTGAACTGTGTTGTTGAGAGACTGGTGTCATTTAACTAAGGTAACTGAAATTCAAGCATGTGGGAATCATGCAAAGCAAGAACTATATATATGAAAGTATCTGTTTTCAGAATCCAAAATTATATTGTTCTGAGCTGACAGAGAGAAAAACAACTTAATGAAGTGTGGGTGCAGAAAATAACCCTAGCCAAATGATAACAGTAAAAGAACTAGAAAGAAGGCAAAGAAGAGATGAAGGTAAAGGAGAACTTTACATCGTGTCTCAGAAAGGAACTGGAATTTGCTTAGACTTCATTTCTTAGATAACTCAGGGAATTTATGGACACGGGAACCAGAAAGGATAGAGTGAGTCATCTGGTCCCAGGATTAGGAGACAGACAGCCTCAAAGAGCAGTTTTAGCCTAAATCTGAAGGTTCTGCTTTATTTCTATTAGAACAGACTTTGTCTCTAAGTATTACTTTCAGGTAAACATCCACCAGGCCTGGAGAGTAAAGCCAGGACAATTGCAAGCCCCAGTTCTCCTACTGCCCTGGAGAGTAATCACTATACCTGCCATGCCTCGATGCTACGAAATGGGAATCACAATGAGATTGAGAGCAGAAGCAGGGCCCTGAGCAGCTGACAACTTTTTATCAGGAAGAAACATATCTTATTTTGCCTTCAAAGAAGCAACCAGAACCACTGAGCTTGACTCAACCCCAGCCAAACGACCCCATTTCCACTCCACCAGGATGTCTTTTATCAGCACTGTTTGTAAGGACAGCTTTCCAGCCTCATACCGGAGTTTCCCAAACTCTTACCTTCTCTCCATTCACATCCACCAACAAGAAGCCCTGGGCCCCTGCACTAGGCTGCATAGTCAGCTTTGCTTTCACAGCTGGCGGAGGAAAGTTTACCTACTAGTCACTTCCAGCTCTAGACAGATCTAATCAAAAATTTCTTTCCCTTTTCCTAGGCAGAACGATGTTCATCAGCTACCACTCCAGGGCAGACTCCCCCATCTGTAGCTACTTTGCATTTCCAATCTTTCACACGTACACACCGATTTCTCATTTAGAGTCTTTCATCACACACTGTAAAATGTATTTAGCTCTTATTCCAGAGCATGGAGTCAGTTATTCTCATTTACCTTTCTATCTTCAAACACATTCAGAATCCTATAGGTATCATCCATAGGCCCCTGGGTGGATGTGGCCCATTTGACTCTCACAGTGAGAAATGAGCTCAAATAAGCCAAGCCATGTTGTCAGCAGCCCTTACACAATTTTATTTTATACAAGGTTCATTTCTCCATACCTGTAATCAAGTAAAGTTTATTCTGTGTGGGTTTTTTTTGTCTATTTGTTTTTGCCTGCGAATTTGGCCAAAGATTTCTTGCAGTAACCTTGAAATAAGGTTATGCCTTCTCCAAACACCTAAGTGACTGACACTTTGATCACATACTTAATTGGGAATCAGTGTCTTGATTGTGAGAAAAAAACAAAACTATCAGATATAAGACAATGAAAAGGTCCTCTTTGGAGGTGACATGGTCAAGCTTCATTTATCACTATAGTGTCTTCCACTATGGGAGACTAAAACACTGTCCACTGGGATACCTAAAATTAGGTAACGGGCAACAAAGGGGTGGGCGACGAAGGGGCAAGGGCAGAGAAATTGTGGAATTTTAAGCATGAGAAGATTTTTATTTAGTGAAATATGATGCTACCAGTCAAAAGGCAGAGGTGACCTCAACAGTAGCTATGACCTTAAGCTTCAGGACAAATGGATCGAATTTCCCCCTTGGACTTAAGAAACGCAAAAGACGATCCATACTAACTCCTCAGGCTCCAATTGATCTTAGGCCAAGGTTCTCATAAATCTATTTTGCATTAGAAACTTCAAATTAAATATGCAGCTACTTCAACTCTACCCCGCAGAGATTCTGAATCAATTAGTTTGTGAATATTTAGGAATCTGGAAGCTACTCTTATTTTAAGTCGTGCCTTGGACTACAGCAAAGTGTGAAGATACTTCTAATGCCTAAAGAAGGAACATTATTGATCCTGTTTAAAGACGAATTAGAAAGGATATAAATGGCCAACTTCTTTTTCATGAGTTAGTTATGAGATATGTATGTTTCAGACTCACTTTAGTGTTGCAGAAAAATCAGACTGGTGAGAAACCAAGCACCATTCAAAGAGTTGGAGAACTCAGGTTTATTACGCCAGCGGTCCCAGAGGAGCTAGTGCTCCGAAGATCTGGGCCCTGAGCTCAGGGACAATCTTGCATTTATAGAGCTTATCTGCGCTGTTACAGTTGGCATGGGCTGATTGGTTGATTTGTTCTCAAGTAGTTACAGACCCCGGCAGTTGCTATGAGTTACAGGTGCACTCAGAATTTTCAGACAAGAACTCAGGCAATACACCTGTAACCTAGACAGAACAAGTAAAAGGGAAGATGAGTCTTTAGTTAATTTCAAGGTCACCCTGCCCTTCAGCCTATACAGCAAGCATATCTACAGAAGAAAGAGCTGATTATAAGGTTAGCCTTTTGAATGGAAAATTCCTTTTCATTATTATAATCTACAGCAGTAGATTGATAACTTTATTGTGTATCAGATTTACCTGGAGGGCTTATTAAAACACTGATTGCTGGTCCTCATCCCAGAATTTATTACTTCATAGGTCTGGGATGGGCACTGGAAATTTGCACTTCTAACAAGTTACCAAGAGCTACTGATGCTGCTGGTCTGGGTACACATTTTGACAGCCACTGATCTGTAAGACACATCTCTATTGGTTCACCTGTTTAGTTCGTAGTAAAGACAGTTTAAAAAAGAAGTCTGTATGTATTAAATGAGTGCCTGATATATGCTAGTTCAGCTGTAAGCAGGCATTTGTGATACGATGAATCAGTCAGACACCGACTGTATCAGTTTGATATAAATAAGTAACCAGTGGTATGACTTAGAACTACCCCACTGCATATATGAAAATATGTAAGCAACTGGATTTTAAGAGAAAAATTACATTCCAAGGATTCCTTTCTTTTTCTAAGAAGGTTATAACATAAATAGTTATAATATAAATGCTGATTATTTGCACATCCCTTCTCTTAGGACTGCACAGCTTTTTCAGAGCAGTGTAAAAGACAGGATTTTCCAAAATAAAAAGATAATAGGACATCAGAAAAGCAAAAAAAAATTCAATAGATATTTCCAAAAGCCTTTTACTGGAGCTTATTGCTTGTAGAAATCCATTTGGCAATTAATTCTTACTTTTTCAGGCAAAATTGTAACTGGCAATCATTGGCATACAGTAGTCACCCCTTATTTGTGGTTTCATTTTCACTTTCCAGGGTAGTGATGCTGGCAATTTGGATATGGCAAAGAGAAGCCATAAAGTGCTTCAACTGAAATGGTGTGTACAGTTTAAAAAGATATTTTGAGAGAGACCATAACTTTTATTACAGTATATTCTTGTGTTGTTCTATTTTATTGTTAGTTGTTATTATTAATCTCTTACTGTGCCTGATTTACAAGGTAAATTTTATCGCAGGTATGCATGTAGATGACAAAACATAGTCCATATAGGGTTCGTTACTATCCACGGTTCCAAGCATTCACAAGGCGGTTTGGGAACACATCCCCTGTGGGTAAGGGGGACTACTGTGCTCTGAAGCATGCTCAGGGAAGCCTATGCCTTGGCTCGGGAGTACATTCCACACAGGCTCCACGTGAGTAGCATCAGTGGCCCCTCCACAGGTGTGAATTTAGGGTTCAGGAGCATGTTTAATGTATTTGAATGAAGCTAGGTCACTTGAAGAAGTTTGGAAGTAAATGTTAGAATGAACATTTATAGAGCATGAATTTTGTGCCACGCACTCTGTTTAGTGCTTGAGAGATAATCTAGTTTAGTGGTTAAAGTCATAAACTCCAAAGTCAGATTTCTGGGCTTTAATAAATAGGTGGCTTTGAGCAAATTACTTCACCTCTAAGTGCTTCTGTTTCATCATCTGTAAAATGGAAGTAATGACAAAACCTACCTCACAGAGATGTTGTGATAAGTGAGTTATTATACACAAGACACTGAAATAACATCAAGACCATAGTAAGTGTTCTTTGTGTTGATTTATGATTTTTGACGAAATATGTAATTTAATACTAACAACATTACAGTATGGGTGCTATTATTAGATCTTTTTTAAAGATAAGAAAAGTGAAACACAGAGAGGTTAAGGAACTTACCCAATGTCTCAAAATAAGGAGCGTAACTACTATGAACCTTTGCATTTCAACTTCAGAACTCATTTTCTTGATGTCATCGTTATGCTGCCTCTTGACAGAATTGATTAGAGAAGGCAGTGCTCATAATATAATCTGTATTTTTAATATGAGCATATTATATGTAAGTATACTTATAGCACATAACTCAGCTGCAATTCAGGTACTTTCAAAATATTTCCAGCAGATCCACGTTCTCTTCAGACCAAAGAGAAAATTAGGCCATTATTATAATTATTCGTTTCAGAATTGAGGTCTCTGTAAAGGGAGCAGTACAGTTTTATAGAAAGAGCATTTGCTTTGAAGTCGGACAGACCTCCCAGTTCTATACCTATGGGCAAGTTATATAAATTCTCTGAGCCTGTCTTCTCATCTGTAAAATATTGTTGGCAGTACAAACCTCACGGCACTATTTTGTGGATTAAACGAAATAGTATATGTAAAGTACCTAGCACATTCTTATGTATATGGCAAATATCAAAAATATATTAATTGCTTTTGCCTCTAAAAATTATATACTAGAAGACTTTCAGTTATAAAAATAAAGTAATACTTCCCACAATGATGTCTTTCTCATAGGAAAAGAAGCACATGTAGCCCTTTTATTTACACAATAAATTGCCAAGTGTGAGCCTTGACCTAGGAGCAGACAGGCTGCCATACTGAGTGTTTTGATGGGCTCCTGCCTTAATCCATTAGGTCAAAACTATTGAAAGGAGAGTGGAGGAAGGCAAAGAAGTCTCTTTCTACGCAAAAGCGAAAGTGAAAACCTCATTAAACATTTAGTGTGCCTTTACCTCTCCCCTTAAAACTTGAACTTTTCAATATTTTCCTCCTTTTAATGTCATTTTGAATTATTATAATCACAATTATCAGGTTTCATTTAGAAGAGTACTTAGATTTTACTCCTGGAGCATATAGTACAATAGCTATTTACTTTGAAGCATCGCTAGGAAAAAGGATTGAAAACTGAAGCTGGGAAAAACAAACGTGAAAAAAATGAGCAATTACACAAATTATAATTGAGGCTTGTCAGCAGGTGTTACCTTTACCTTCTTGATGATGGATCAGAGTGATCCCACATAGCCAAAACCAAGTGCATGTATGCACATACATACACATGTAAGTCCATGTATACATACATATACACGTGTGTGTATACACATAGGAATTTGTTACAAAGATTTGACCCTACTTAACTGCTGAAGCTGGTTAATCAGTCTGGAAGGCTATTGTCTTTCTGTTTGAAGCTGGAACTTGACGTGCACAGGGAGGCAATCAGGAAGGAAAGATGAATGTAAAGTGCAGGGAGAGAAGACCTTTGGAACGCAAATGCGTGAGTCAGAACCAACAAGGAAAGACTGAAACCTCAATCCATTCACGCTGCCTTTGATCTTGGTGATGTGAATATCTTGCAGAAGCCAGTTCTTCGCAGAACAAACATACACACCTAGTTCAGAGAGAGAGGAGCTGAGGAAGGATCCAGGAGAAGGTGGAGCCATTACAGGCCCTGCCACCACCTCACCCCAACTGAGCCTGCAGATAGGAGGCAGGTGCTTGTGGTGCGAAATGGCTGCCGTTTCATGTCCATCCTCCAAGTCTCCCCCATATATATATATATAGTGTGTGTGTGTGTGTGTGTGTGTGTGTAGTGTATCTATATATATAGTATCCAAGAGTAGCTTAGCTAGGTGGTTAGGTGGTTCTGGCTCAGGGTCTCTCCCGGAGTTACAGGTAGCTGTAGCCAAATTCCTCTGAAGGCTTCACTGCGCCAAAGGATCTACTTCCAAGCTCACTCAGGTAACTGTTGGCCAGGGCCTCAGTTCCTTACCACACGGATGCCTCACAGCATAGCACCTGGCTTCCTGTAGAGTGAGCGGTCATAAACAGACAGAGAAGCCAGTGTCTTCCTAATTTCAGAACTGACATACCATTACTTCTGCCGTATTCTACTGGTCACAAGTCCATCCCTGATGCGATGTCAGAGGGGGCTACCCTGTGATGTGAATACCAGGGGGCGAAGATCATTAGGGAACATCTTAAAGGCTGACTATGTCTGAAAAATTCTACAACACTGCTAAAAAAATGCCTTCGGTTTCAGCGTGAGATGTTGGTTCTCTTCAGCTTAAGGAGCAGTGTCCTCTTTTCATTTTACCTATGAACACCATCCGCTTCTCTGCAAACGCCTTCAATACCAACGCTCTTCTTTTGTATTGATCTTTACCTTTTATAGCACATTTTCTCAAACATGGTCTCATTTGAGCCTCACGCAGTTAGTAAGAGGACAAAACTAAGGTTCAAATGCATGCTATTCTGTTTCCAAATTCAAAGTGATTTTTACTACCTATAGCTAACTTTATAGTATTCACCTTGTCAAAATAACCATTCTGTATTATGATATTATAATGCTGGTTTATAATCAACTAAGACGGCTTAGAAAAGTTTTTTTTTCTCCTACGCTCCCATTGCTAATTTTTCTTTAGTCTAGCTAGATATCTTCAGTATAACTTCCCTATTTGTCATTTTAAAATCTAATTACATGCTTTATGCCAGTTTGTATTTTTATATCTGTGAAGTACATGGGGCATAGTTTTCTCAACTATAAAACATCTTGCCAAATATAGTCACATACATTTTAATGTTTTCATAGATTTTTTAAAATAGTGACTCATTATTTAAATTATTTCTTGGATGTAAATTAGACAACTTTAAGTGACAAACTCTTCCTATTATATCTGGTATTATTTAGTTACTGAGGATCTTTGTCACAGATACAATTTTATAACTGCATAATGGCTTCTCTGAACCACAGAATCATGCTTGAACTTCTAAATTCCAGCCTCTTTTCCTACTTGGTGAATTGACCCAGAAATAAAAAGGAAGTGAAAAAAAAAATCCTATTGCCCTGCTTTCTTCTCTCCCTTGAGCTATGAGCCCCTTCTCAACTGGACCTCACCTCCTCCCTATAAATAACTACAGCCAGATTTGCCTCTGAAATAAAGATATCTCCATCCCCCAAAACACACAAACCTTCAAAGTGCTTTTTCCCTCAGGCATCCCCCCTTTCCTAGTCCTGAGCAAAACATATTATACTCTTTGATTTTAAGTAATAATATCTCTTTGTTCCATCTTCAAACACTAACCACCAGCTCCCTTCCCCAACTCCACTCCAGACTGCTAATGAAATTGGCACCTGATCTGCTAGGATGAAATATTGTTTCTCCTCTCTCCAATGTTTTCCTTTTACTTTTTAAACCATTATTTAGTCGAATGCTATTCTTTAGGCAACTTATTAACTCTTTACGAGACTCGCAAAGCAGTGGTTCTTGAAGCATTCTACCAATCTTTCTTGAATTTTTCTGGGTAAATAGAGTAGAGTGAATTTTCTTTATATTTTTAATATTTCATAAAAACATACTTTTAAAATGTGGCCACTTGATATGGGTTTGTCTTAAGGTATGTCCTCCTCTAGCACTTATATAAGTTGCTGTAATAGCTCCTACTGTGTTACATTGTGGTTTTATATACTTATATAACTCTCTCTCCAAGTCACTTTTCTCTGCACTTTTATTTACAGAGTGTAGCAAAGAGTCTGTCACTTAGTCAGCATTCAGTAAGCAATGTGTTAAATAATTGTGCTCCTAAATGACCAAGGCCTTCTACTAGGCTTTATCTACCCCGAGTCTCATCCTGTAGTGGTAGTCTGAATCAAGAGGTTGTTGACCTCATCAGCAGTCGTCTACATGAAGCTACACCCTCCCCACACTCCAGTGAGAAATAAAAACTGAAACAATCCTCAGGCATAAGCATTTGCTAAGAAATTCCACCTCAGGGCCTCGTGGTATTTCCACCCTAATGTGAAATGCTTGTCAGGGTTCATAGTTGCAATCAACAGATAATGCCTCTGACCAATTAAGCAAAAATGGAGTTTTTCAAAGCATATTCAAAAATCTCAAAAATGCCAGAAAGACTGGAGAACCAGACTTCAAGCTAATTCTCAGGAATAAGGTCCAAAACCTCACAACAGAATTGGCCTGATGAAAAAAACCTGCTGTCACTGCCACTTTCCTTCCCACTGAGAACTAGAGGAAATTTGGCAGCTGCTGCCCCCTCGATGCAACTTCTGTGCCAGGAATTCTGCTTTGGACCCTCTGGGAAACTAGCCGTGCCACCGCCAAGACTGAAAGTTTAAGGCCCCTGTTGCCGCATGCCCAAGCCAGGATGCAAGCTCCTCTCAAGGCCAGTGCCCTCCCGTTGCTTCTGATAGACACAGCCTAGGCCTGGCGCCTGCACTTCATCTGCTGGCAAGTTGGAATTAAAGTTGTGACACAATGAAGAAGCAGAACTCATTGTGTGGGAATTTACCCAAATAGCGAAAGGTCTTTCAAAGATGACCTTTCAAAAGGTCTTTCAATTTTAACGTTTAAAATTACAACTACGTTATTAAAAACTAATTCAATCCCACTGCTATAACTTATTAATCTCCATTTTCCTTTCAATACTCAGCTTTGAAATCTTAGTTTCCCTAAGTCTAGGGGAAAATCTTTACTCCAACACCCAGCAGGACGCTCACTAGCCAAAACAGCCCAGCTGACCTTTACGTCTGTAGGATCGAGAGATGAGATTAAAACAGGAATTATGACCCTCGGTCCTGAATGATATTTGATTTCGGATGACCTGTCTATGGTGTCTGTTAATGAATCATTTGGTTGAAATCAATTAGATGTGGTACAAAAGAGCTGCTAAAGGAAGTATGTGCTGTTAATTTTAGGGAAAATATTATTTGTATTTCTTAAGTTGAAAATGATTTAGCCTACAGGTTATAATTTCCTTTGTTATGTTTTCTCATTATTAATAGAATGATAGGATGTGTTTTGGCAATATTCATTTAGATGAGCCACATGGAAAAAAAAACCTTTTCAGAAGTGAAAAGTAGACAGGATCATATTGATGGAAAATACCTAGCTCATAGTCATCTTTGAATATCTTGTCCCTATAGCCTTCTTTTAGAACTTCAAATATTATATGACAATTTTTGAGGCCCTTGGTATTATAATTTTTTGCTTTAAACGTCAATAAATTTTCTTTTGTCTCCATTTCGATCATACATTTATATGGCCAAACCCAACTTATCATCTTCCTTTAAAAATATTCTATTTCCAAATTCTTGAATGCAAAATCTCTCCTCTGACCATATCATTCTCTCTCCTCCCCTCTTCCTTTATTATATGTACAGAATCTGTTTCCCCATCTCACTGCATCTTCCAGTCCCCACATGTCTTCTTACTATCATATTATGTTACATTTTTCTAACTTTATTTGCCATCCAACTAGGCCAGACTCCCATAATCGCTTCACAAATCAGCACCATTAGGTCACCCTCACCTTCTCTTTCTCAGCTTCCACACCAAAGTTGCCAGACTTGGCTGGAGAAAGTAAGAAAATCATGCCAATGAGGCGGTTAAATGTGTGCTTCCTAACTTCCGGTGTTTCCTCTGCTCCCCTAATTTATGTTTGCTCTTTCTTGTTGATGTGATTCTCAAAAATGGTTCAAAAAAAACATTTCCTCTCCTTAAAACCCCTCTGCATCTTACCTTTGGCAGATGATTTATCTTTTACTCAATGGAGCAATCACCAGCACCAAATCCAGAGGTAAATGCTGCCCAGAGGTAAATGCTGCAAATAATGATAAAATATGAAGTTTGATTGTATTGTGCTGTGCAGGCCCATATTCAAAGACAGATTTATCATGAAACAAATAAATTCAGCTTTTTAGCCCTTCATTTGCACCAGTCTAAGACTCTAGAAGGGAACTGTATTCATTTTCTATTTCTTTGTAATAATTACTCCACCATTTAGCAGCTGAAAACAACACACATTTTACCCCACAACTTTTTGGTTCAGGAATCAAGGCGTGGCTCAGCTGGGTCTTCTGATTCAAGAGGCTTCTATTAAGGAATTGGCCAGAGATGGGACCTCATCTAAAGGCTCACCTAAAGGCTCAACAGGAAAATGACTTATATCCAAACTGATGTGGCTGTTGACAGATCTTCAGTTCCTCAAAGGTTGTTGGATGGACAGCTTCCTGCTTCGGTCTCTAACTGGCTGACCAGAAGCCACCCTCAGTCCTTTGCCACATGGACCTCTCCAATATAACAACTCACTTTATAAAAGCCAGCAAGGAAGAGTCTGCTAGCAAGATGGTAGTAACTATCTTATATAACTTAACCCATTACTTTTGTACTATTGGCTAGAAGCAAGTCAGTAGGCCAGCCTACACTCAAAGGGAGGGGATTTACAGGAGGGCGTGAATACCAGGAGATAGATCACTGGGGCTATTTTAGAGCATGCCTATCACAAGACCCTAGCAATATGTTCAGTGGGTCATATATTTTCATAAAACTAGCAAAACTGAGATATTTTAACTCCAATTGGTTGACCATTATCTCTTTTCACTTCAACATCCCTTCCATGACATGTCCTCCAGCAGTACCCAACCTCCTTTGTCCAAGTGGCATAGAAATCATCAGGGAATTTTTTAATACAGATAAGAGGAAATGAAGTTGGAGATGATTTAGGGTGGGTTTAGCGTGATCTGTTAAGTGGTTCACAGTCATAGTTCTTTGTGCTGCCTAGTTCCTTGTGTGGCTAATTTATTACTGGTTACGCTGGTGAAGTAATGGTTTCCAGGAATACACCAATTACTACTATGCTGACTCAACCAGCTCTGCAACACAAAGCAAAGGTCATATCTCCATGTGAGCATATTCTCAGGCTTCCAGCACTGGAAGAATTAGGGGATGAGACTCAAGATTTGAAAGGTATAGAGCCTGAAGCTAATGTGGGAGAAATTCAATCATTAGAATTGTACAGTTAGAAGTGGAGGATTTGATTCTCACCTACTCCTAGTCAAAACGAGTTCTGTCATGTCGAGAATATTCAGTGTTCTTGTTAAGAACACTGCATTCAATAACGTGGTGTATACGATTATAAATGCACCATGTTTTTTTCTTTTCTAACAGCTAATTTGTGAAGTAGAATTATTAGATTGCCTGTATATATATAAAAAAACGTACATATGTCTCTGGACATAGTTGTATGCTTTATGTGTTCCATCCTATCAGAATCTTAGTGTGACATTACCAACAGCAAGTTGTAAAATTAGAAGAAACTTTGCTAATTTATTAATAATGTTTTTAAACTATGATTAATCATACCACATAAAAAAAGGAAATCATCTTTTTGTTCTCTCTACAGAAAATTGTGTTACAATATTGTTGCATTGGAAGAGATAATGAGTATGCAGCCAAAAAAGGTAAAAAAATGAAATGTTACTACTAATGTGTATCAGGTTGTTCATTTTGTCTGATATTTTTCTGAATTTTTCTTGTTTATGGATTTATTAGCTTTTAAAATATGAAATTTTTGTGATTTTTTCTCCTCTAAATAAATATTTACTTTAATACTTGATTTTTTATTTTACTTTTCTTAAAGTATCCAATTGTGTGTGCTAGCCTCAAGCCCCACAAAAAGTGGATCCACCCCTTTTCAGCTACCATTGATCTGCCCTAGTGTACCAAGTTTCTAAATGATCTTACTCATTTCGACCCATTGCACCCACTGCTACTCAAAAGTCTTCCCAAGGACACATTCTAATCACATCACTGTCTTATTGAAAAATCTTTACTGTCATCCCATCATAAACATTATCTAAACTCTTTAGTTTGGCAAATAAGGGTCCCAGTCTCATTCTTAGTTTTTCTTTTTTTTCCCAATAACTCTGTGTTTGTTTCCGTTTTATTTTGTTTTTCTGCCAATATAGCAACTAGCTATATAAAAACATCACTTTTGGTTCCTTCTCTCCCTATTTTTCTTTCACTCTCATTTTTATTTCTCAAAATTCTACTCATTCATTAAGATTTACCTCAAATGTTTTCTTCACGAACCTTCTCTGCAATTCCAGCATGTGATAGTCTCTCCCACCTTCTGTGTGCCCACAGCGCTTTTACTCCACCTTGTTGTTCTTATGTTTTACCATTGCATATTGTATTTGTATCACTTGATTTTTAAAAATATTTTGTTTCTACTTGTAAATCCTAAACTCTTTGAGAGAAAATTTACTTCTCTTTCATCATTGTAAGCTCTCCAGCCCCTCTCAAGCTATACTTGTAGAACAATAAATATTATTAGTTATGAATGATTGAATGGATGAATAATAATGTAGCATTTGACTGAATAACAAATGAATCTACTCAAATGCTATCACGTCATTCCTTCATAATAAATGACTACTTATTGAGGCCAAACTATGTCATTTCTGAGAATCTAAAAATATGACAAAATAACAACAAAAATTCAGTCCTTGCTCATAGGGAGGTAAGATTCTAGTAGGGCAAACAGACATGAATCCAAGGATCTCTCAAATTAATATAAAATTTTAGCCTTGACAAGGCCCGTGTAATAAAGGTAACTGGAGCTGAGACAATAGTAGGAGTTCGACCCGTCAGGACAATTTCCTGTGTAGTTCCAATGATGAACCAGAACATACACTTCCTTTTTTTTTTTTTTTAATCTTTTTCTGTAAAGAAATAAATAAATGATATGGGATTTCATTTAATCACTTCCGTAATTTTAGTTCCTTAACTAATAATCAATTTGCTCTTAAAAATTTTATAAGATTAGAAGAATGTTTTGCCCCTTGTTTCTGAAAATCAGCACATTCCTGGTGCTGCTATCTGAGGGCAGGAGAAACTAAGAAGCTCCAAGGGGAGGCTTGGTCCTTATGGGTATAATACTACCCTTACCTGGGACTGTGGCTGTTGGTAACTGAGCTTATTCTGTCTGGGATGCTCTTTCTTCGTCTGTCAGCCACTGGCCAGTGCCTTTGCTTGCATGATTCAGCCTATAAGTAAACTGTCTGCTGCTGGAGTTCCTCAGTTTAGAGTGTTATAGGTTGAAATCTTCCCCTCAACATCCCCCATACCCTGCCCCAAGAAAGAAACATTGGAGTCCTAACTTCCCAATACCTTAGACTGTAACTTTATTTAGAGACAGGGCCTTTACAGAAGTAACCAAGTTAAAATGAAGTCATTGGAGTAGCCCCTAATTCAATATGACTGGTGTTCTTATAAAAAGGGAAAATTCGGACACAGAGACAGACAAGTAAGTACAGAAGAAAGAAAATGCGAAGACACAAGGAGAACGCCGTCTACAAGCAAGGATTGTCTGAGGCTCCCAGAAGCTAGGAGGGAGGCACAGCTCTCAGAAGGAACCAGCCCTGCCAACATCTTGATCTTGGACTTTTGGCCTCCAGATCTATGATGCAATAAATATCTGCTGTTTAAGCCAGTGGTCCCAAAACTTTTTGGCACCAGAGACCAGTGCTCTTATGAGAATTTAATGCCTGATGATCTGAAGTGGAACTGAGGCGGTGATGCTAGTACTGGGGAGCGGCTGCAAATACAGATGAAGCTTCGTTCACCTCCTGCTGTGAGGCCCAGTTTCCAACAGGCCATGGAGTGGTACCGGTCTGCGGCCCACTGTTGGCGACCCTGGTTTAAGCCACTTAGTTTGAGGTAGTTGGTTACAGCAGCACTAGCAACCTGACAGGGTATATTTCTGTAGACAAAATGATACCAAACTAATGTTTCCTGGATGTTAATCTTATAAGATTTTTATCTCTTTTGGGTTATTTACATTTTAAGCCTAAATGCAAATTCAGAAACAGCCCCTAGAGTCTAAAAGGTATATGGCCATTTGAAAAATAGCAACTGAAGGCTCTCTTGATAAGAACATTTCTTTTCTGGAACCATCTTAACTTCACAGGGCTAGTTTGGCAGGAACTTCCTGGTCTGTGTGCTGCTACCTCCCACAGAATTAAGAGGGAGTGTAGCTGTTACAGCCTCAGGACACAATGAATAAAGCCAAAAATACTCTTGAGCTGAGAAACAAAGAGGAATGTGCCTGGAACACAATGTAGTTTTGTATTAAAGTCTCTTAAAGCTCAGGTTACTACCATGTTTACTTTAGAAATTGAACAAACCATTATATGTCCTGGCTTAGTGTGAAAGCATTTCAAAATTCATCCAAAGGGCTGTTCCCTCTGAAGGAGTGACTACAAAGTAGCTTCTGTTGCTTTCACAACAGAGAACAACAGTAGGGTGCTGTCTCCCATCGGGGTTGAAAAGGGGGAAGGAGAGGCACAAAATGTATTCACCGAATAACAGTGATTTATATGTTTATTTAATCTATTTAAGTAGAAATAAAATTTTACCATTTAAGTAGAAATTAAATTTTAAATTCTCCTTTTAAGAAATATTTTTTGAGCACTGAGAAGAGTGAAGAAATAAAGAGTCATTTCAGTTAAGCTGCTAAATTATTAAAATCAAGTAGACTGAGGCAAAAGAAAATGATTCTATTTTCATTTTAATTGACTCTGGAAACTTAAACTTTTGAACTTTTCGGTTGTGCATTAATGCCTGGATTTACATTAACTCCATAGGAAACATTCTAAACATTTTAGAAAAGAACGTTTCATTACCCAGACACCTCAAATGCTACCATCTCAGAGCAATCCAGAGGCTAAGAATACAGAACTGAATCTTCTCAAGAATGTCCTTTTTATTATAAGAACACGGCTTTTCTTCTTCAGAGCACTCTGGGTATTGTGTAGTTGTGTTTCTG
This sequence comes from Pteropus medius, assembly GCF_902729225.1. NCBI lineage: Eukaryota > Metazoa > Chordata > Mammalia > Chiroptera > Pteropodidae > Pteropus > Pteropus medius. Next base: position 15,449,830 of record NW_024356249.1, read on the forward strand.
GTTTACAAATCCTAAGACCCTTGAATAAATCTTTGTCATATATTACTAGCCAAAGCTCATTCCACAAGCACCTACAATGAAATAAATGTTAGGAATACACAGGTGAGCAAATATAGGAACAGTGAGTCTCTTAGGGAGTTGGCAGGCTATTAGAGGAAAGAGAGAGTAAGCACATTGAAAATGGAAATCTCACTTATAAATGTAAAATTCCAACTGTTACAAGTACTTTTAAGAAGTACAAGTTGCAATGAGAATCAGTAATGGAATTCAACTTATCAAGATCAGGGAAGTCTTCTACAGGGAAGATGTGTACTTTTTTTTTTTTTTAAATTATTTATGCCTACAGCACCTGGTCTTTCTAGATGGAAATCTCCCATCCATGCACTAACCAGGCCCAACCCTGCTTAGCTTTCGAGATCAGACATCAGGCTTGTTCAGGATGGCATAGCCATAGACCATGGACCATGGCTCTACTGGGACATGAACCCAGGACCTTCTGGGTGTAAAGCAGACGTGCTAACTGCCACACTATGGAACCATATCCTGTACTTCTTTTTCACTGTCCATCATCTGTACTCCCTTCGAATGTTTAGAGAACTTCTTACATTATAAACCTTTGCTGGGAGTTTAGCTATAGCTGAGTGTGAGTGCTATCCCAGATTTCCCAGATTCCCTTATGACTAGCATGCAGTAAATTTCCATGTGTGTCTCTCTGTGTCTCTCTGTCTCTCTCTCTCTCACACACACTTTCTTTCACATTGTTGTTGCAGTTGTGGTTGCTTTGAGATGAGTACCCCATGCAGAAGTGGCAGCGTTACTAACTCTACTACATTGTGTTTTGTGACTATGGTAGAGGATTTTGCCCCAGACCAGTTTCTGAGGAAAGGGGTGCGGGTGAGGTGGCATGTTATTTCTGGATGTTGGAGCTTATTTCTCCAATCTGCACAATCGTTTCATCTGTGAGTTACAAATATCTTTTTAATACTTTTTTTCTGCTTATTTCAGGAAAAGCTTCTGTTGCTTATAAAGAAAAACATTGAGTGACACACTTTTCCCTAAGAAAATTCTACTGGAGTTGAAATTTGAAGGACAGATAGGAGTCAGTTAGATGAGAGTTGGCAAAACCATTCCAAACAGAAAAAAAAAAAAATTATGATGTGGGTTACTGCAGGTGTTTAGAGAATGAGGCAAAGCCCACAGTATGAGATGAAATTAGACAGGAATGTATGCAGACCATAAAGGGGAAACAATTGGACTACACAGTTTTAATAGAAAGAAAAGAAAATTGAGAGACTTAAGCAATATTAAAGAGGTATTGTTGAGTGCTCTAGAACAGGTTCATAGTTTGGATAGGTTAATAGTTTGGATATCAAAAGATAATGAAGAGGGGAGTCAAGGCTTGCATAACCGATTGAAAGACATCCACTAAGATAGATGACACTAGAAATGTACCAGGTTTAGGAGTGATTAGGCAGAAGAACTCATGACTTCCGTCAGGGATGCATAGAATTTCAAGAATGTTGAAATTGTCCAATAGGAGGTGTCAAGCAGAGAGTCAAGTCTATCAGTCTGCAGCTCAGAGGAGCAGTCTAGACCAGATACATAAATTTGCAAATCACTGATATATTTGTGGTAATCAAAGCTGAGTGAGCTCCCGCTGTGCCAGTGTTTACAGTGGCCAACATCCCCACACTCCCAAACACCTGTTCTAGTACTGCTATCTTCTGCCTTCTTCAAATGCTTTTACCTCCTGCTTTGGAGAGAGAACGAAGGCTAAATTCCTTCATCTTCCTGCTTCCTCCACTTCTTTTTCTCCATTATTTTCTTCTGAATATATTCTTTTTTCTTTTACAACAATTTCAGTAAATGTATTCCCCCTCCCATGCAAGGTTAATATCTCCACCTGATCTCAGATAGCTGTTTACCTGACCATTAAATTTTAGGGAGGACGCTAAAAAGCTGATCAGAAATCGTGTCCACGAGTGGAGCTTGTTGACAATGGATATCACTGTAAGGAGTCACCTCATGTCAGTTTTTTTTTCCTTGGGCCAGTCAAGTTAATCTAAAAAAGGTTCTATCTTCTCCCTAGAAGGTATCAGCCTTGCTGCCACTGATTTGGGAATCAGTGGGGGAAAGAGAACCAGGAGTCTCAACATTCAGAATATCTTAACACATAATCTCCCTGCGATTAATATGGTATCCTTGTCCTTAGCGGGAGCTGTTTTGCTCCCTCCATAGAATAAACCTCTACTGGGAAGGATTCATGCCCCTAGCTGTGCATGACTGAGGAGGAGATTTGGGGAGTTGACTGCTCTGAAACTGACTTTCAGCCAATTGTCCTCTTTTCCTCCCTTCACCCCACTTCTGGAGCATCGAGAGGCTTCAGTGGCTAATTCATTTCTTAGCCGTCCCCTCTGCTGACTTAGCATTCAGCTTTCTTGGATCTGCTAAGTTATTTACCACCGACCATTGACAGCTTTCCAACTTCCCAAGTTTTGTTCCCGTCATCTCCTCTCACATAAATTATACGTTCTTGAAAATTTTCTTCACACTCATCATAATGGAGTCTTGAAAGTGAATGGAGGTAAACATATGTTCTCTATAAATACATTTTGTTCCTTTAATCACAACACGTGAATTGATATTTTTTTTGGTAGTGTATTAAGGAGCAGTCTTCCACAAACTCATTTCACTGTTTTACCCGTTTTGACTTCAACTTTACTGTCAACTTTTCCCTGGCTCCATGTACACAGTTAGTTAGACTAAATGCACCGCAGTGAGCAGAAAGCTCAAAGTACAAACTGTGGACAGATGAGGTGCATTACAGGAAGAATTTTTCTCCTTGCCACAGGATTAAAAAGTTCAACTGATCTTTCCAGGCACGTTCTAGGGTCGTTCCCACAGCCCCCTTCTCTGGGTTCTTATCCTACATCCGAGCTTGGGCTAGCTGAGCTCTACACTTTATCACACTGCAACCTTGATTGCAGATTCCAATTGACCAGCCTTTTTCACTAATGAACACTCTTGGGATGTTTTTGATCAGCCATCTTCCTAAGAATGCTCAAGTGTTAACTCATTTTTTTTATTTTGACTATTCTTAATTGTATCTTCTCCTGCTTTGGGAAGTAGAAAAATTACAAACACTTATTTTTTTTCTTGGAAGCTCAAGGTTATTATTACAAGCATCGGTTACAGTATTCTGCCATGGTGATAGCAGCTGTTGGCCCTGTCAGACAGAGGTGACCTCTCCTTTTTAACCAGCACTTCACTTTTTTTTTTTTTTAACACGTTTTTGTCAGCTATTAGACTGAGCTCCCTAGAAGCAGGAGACAGGAAGGCAGAGACCATCTCTTTTTCATTTGTGTATTTCCTACTCTTAGCTTAGTACCTTGATATAGTAAATACTCAATAACTATTTATGGGTTGAATTAATGAAACTATAAATTATATAAAACATAGAGCCAAATAAATAATGACATTATGCACATAATTGTGACCATGTATATATAGTTCAAGCAAAGTACATGCATAAGTTTCCCTGTAAGTAAAACATTTTTTTTCTGAACTTAACAGTTGTCCTTTTTTATTCATTTGCTTAATTTTTCTATTCACATATTACTAAATATTTTCAAGACATGCTTTATAAGATGAATAGTCCATCACATCGCATGTCAGTTGTATTTTCTCCCTGAAACTTCTCTCTTATTCTATTTAAGACTATGGATCTTCTGCCCTCACTACAAAACTGTTACCTTCCTACTTCCCTTTCTGTGTTGACTATTCTGATTCCTGGATCCCCACCCTTTTTTTTTTTTTTCCTTTTTACTTTTTACCTATCTGTTGAAAAAACACACATTTCAGTAGCATTTTTAAAAAGGGGGCTGGAGAAGTAAATTTAATGTGACCTTTAATTACATGAAAATGCCTTTATTCTACCTTCATATTTTATTGATAGTTTGTCTGGCTAAAAAGTTGAATATTATTTCTCTGTATTAAATTGAATATTGTTGCTTCACTGTCATCTAGCTTTCAGAGTATCTAATGTCATGCTATTTCCTAGTCTTTTGTATACAGCCTATTTTCTCCACCTCTTTGGAAGATTTCAACATACATACTTTGCTCAAGTATACTGAGCAAAGTATAATTTTCTTTATCGGGGTTCTTTTCAAGTTTATCATGTGGAGCTTTCAATGGATACTTTCAGTATGAAAATGCATATATCTTATTAATTTCTACAAAATTTTCTTATGTTTTTATGGTTAGTTTTTTCAGCTCCATTTTCTGTCTTCTCACTTCCTTTGACTTCTATTAATCAGATACTGTATCTTCTGCATTGTTACCCTCATTTTCTTATATTTTCTTTCATTCATTATTTTCCTTCTAATTCCTACATAATTTTCTAAAAATTTATCCTTCACTTTTAAACTCCAATTGAAAAATTTTATCCTATCATCCTGTTAATTTTAATTTCTAATTACTCTTTACATTCTCTAGTATTCCTCTTTATGCCTTTTTATTCTTATTCCATGATGTAATATCATATCTTACATCTCGGAGGCCACAAACTATAAGTTTTTTTTTAAGCCGTTTCCTACATTTCACATGGTCTCTGCTTTCTCTACATTTTTTCCCCTGTTTTTTGGATTTGGTCTCTTTCATATTGGAGGATTCTTTTAAATGTCTCATTCTTGGCAATCTATTCTTATTATATTAAAGGCAGATACAATATTCGACTGAAAATTCTGTGTGCGTAGGCAAAGCTTGTTCATTAGTGGACTTCACTGAGGCATCATCAGCAATAGGTGAGATTTGTCACTGGGCGACACACAATGTCAGCCAGTAACTGAAAGCATTTTTCCTAAGGGTGTCAGTGGTCATCTTTGCTGCTTGGTGTTCTGGGGAAGAGGAGGAAGAGCTAGGAACTTTCATTTGCATTTGCTGCCTCTCTCTTTATTCTTCTGCTATTACTGTTCTCTATTTGCCTGAATAAGTAGCCTTTTGTTTTCAGTTTCTTCAGATTGTAAACCAAATTCCTTCTCCTTCAGGGAGGAGGAGTGGAAGAAATGGTAGTAACTGGCCTGCGAAGTGCAGGAGGGACCAGGCTCTGTATGTGGACTCCACCAGAGTCTCTCTGCTTGTAGTTCCTCCTCTCCCCAATCCCACACCTATGCCTGGTGCCCCAAGTTCTGGAATTTTCTGGGTCTTGCTTCCTGTTGGCACTCTTCTTGTATGGCCTGTAAGTGGCAGCTTTCTTTTCTGCCTATATCAGCAGCCACTTATCTCTCTTCTTTCTATCTTCCAAAAATGGTGCTATCATCTCTTGTCCACTGTTTTCTCTAATTCTTTTCTTGTCTCCTCTTTTTAGAAAAGATTTAGCAATAAAGAATATTAGCAGACAGGAAGTTGACTAAAAACTATTTGACACTGACCTTGCTTTACTGATTTGAATTCTACATTATTTACAAATTGCATACTGCATTTAAGGTCATGGCTATGAAATCACTCCCAGTTGCATAGTAAAACCACCACAAAAGTTTCTTTGACCTTTCAAGCATGAGAAGAGAGTTTTCAATAAAATGTGTCATACTGAAAAGCTCTGCTGTGTCTAAATTTCCTAGTCAAAGGTTTATATATCTTTAAAGGAAAAAATAAGAAAACTAGTACTTACTAAGTGTTGATTATATACCTGTCACTCTAATTGCTCTGTCTCACGAAAACTTTTTGAGATAGGTTCTGCTGTATTATCACTACTAATTTTATAGATGAGAAACCCAAAATCAGAAGTTAAAGAAACTTCCTTAGTGTTATTAAACAAAAAACATTCAAGGCCAAAAACTTTTCTGAAAGAAAGGGTGTATTGAGCCAAATGCTAGCCAGAGAAAGCAGCAGACCCTGCCTGGGGCACACAGCGTGAGCCACGGCAGTTGTGCCAGGTGGAGGACCACACGTCCACAGTCCTGGACTTGATGGGGCTCTTTTATGCTAACAGTTTGGGGAAGAAAGATGTGAGTCATTTTGAAAGAATTTACACTGGCTATAGACAAAGGGGGTGGGAGAAGGTGAGGCGGATCTAGTTCTGGGAGAGGTGCAGCGTCTATAAGGAAGAAGCGTTTGTTCTTCAGGATCGGTTGTGGGCAACAGTTTGGGAAGATCACGAGTAAGCAAGAAGCAGAGGGCCTTGTGGTCCATGATGACAGATGGTGGGCTACTGGACTATTCTCTCTAGATAAGCACAGGAATAACCACCTGGAAGTTAATTCAAAGTGTCAACAAGCACTGAGGAATATGAGAGATCTGTTGGTTTTACCCTGCAGTTGTTAACTGATAAGCCTTTCTGGTCTCTTCCTTCCACCCTCCAGCCTGCTGTAATTTAACTTAAGACATCTCAGAATTTTTTTCTTCCCAGTGTCATACACAGCTAGAAAACAGTGGGTAAGAGTCCATTCCAGGACTGACTTCTAAGTTCACATTCTCCTATCATTTAATTCATAGGAGTCACTGGTGCTGCAAAGGCACGAGGTTCACACATTCTGCCAAAATTGTTGGGTTTCATCAGCATTCAAGTGACAGACTATGATCAGTGACAATCTTTTCTAAAGTTGTCTTGTAAATCATGGTTTATAAATTGTTTTCTACATGTCATATCTATCTTTAAAACTATGTATTTTCATTGAAAAGTCAAAAACCACATTTCATAAAACACATGAGTCAATTAAAACCATATTTCTTGTTGAAGTAGTTTACTTTTTAAAGTAAGTTTGGACAAAAGCTAAGGACATGTCTTTTTTTTTTTTTTTTAACTTCAATTCCTGTCTATTAAAAGTCTACCTAAATATACTACCTTGGCATATCTACCAACTCTGAGCAAAGAAGATTTTAAAATTCATTTTGCTTTTGTTTTTTTGTCTGTTTTTTTACCTTACTTTTTAAAAATAAAAATAGCAAAAGAGTTTTGACATTTTGAAGCTAAACAGTCCTGGATTTGATTTGCAACGCTGACTCTCAGTCTCACGTAAATTTGAATAAATTTTTTGCTTGTTTTATCTCCATATTCTAAGTTGGTGTTAATTATAACTAACTTGAATGTTCCTTGAGAGAGTTAAATGAGACCATGTCTTGAAAGGCCTTGCGAGTGAGTCCTTAGGCACTTATCTCAGCCAAATCTGTTTGTTGTTGAGGAAAAAGAGTCTGATTCAATAAAAGAATGTGTGAATAGAAAGTTCACTGAAGAGTCATCAGAATGAAAGCGACTCGCAAAATGGGCTTTGCCTGATTTTCTTTACGGGCTCTGTCTGCCGTGCCACCTCTGCTTCTCTCTGGACTCTGCTTCTTTTCCCCTTCTCCTAACCTGCTAAATTATAATTCCTCCTTTCTCTGGAGATCTCCAATGTGGATCCTGATTCATTAGGGATGGGAGCAGAGCAGGGAGGAGGAGAGTATACAGCATGCTCTTCAGACTCTTATAGAAGCCAATGGAAGCCTCACAGTCAGTCTGTCCTGTGTAAATGGTCGAACACCTGCTTTTAAAATGAGGAAGTACTTGCATTTTGTTTTTCAGCTATAGACCTTCAGGTAGAATAGAAACAGTAAGAGTCATCATCTAACAACCTATTACAAGGATGGCTAGCAAAGAGGAGACAGTCTCTCCCTTTAAGGCAATATAATAATACAATCGCATGAAGCTTTTTCCATTTCGCTTAAATCCAGGGTAGAACTTAAACACTTTGGAAGACATAACTCAGATCATAAAGGGATCACTTAATATATTATTTCCATAGAGTTGCTGAAAATTACTTCCCTGAGTGCCTAATTTACCATCTCTAACCCTTTAGATGCTGAAAAGACTATATATATGGAACCTAATCAATAAAAGGGAATGACTGAACATCCAGTTGGTATGCAAGTGCTTTTGAAGTAGCGTGTAGAACATTATTCTACTTTTTCTGCTAGTGAGACAAGGTGGCAGGCAGATTCTGAAACTTTGCTAAGTAATAAATAACTAAGATCACTTTGATAGTGATTAAACTATAACTTGGTTCCAATCTGATACATATTTTTAAGTCCTTCCTTTATTGGTTTTCATTTGAGCTGGAATTTAGATTTGATCTCCCCTTGACTTCTCATTTTTGTTTTCCCATTTATTCTTTTTAAATGAATTCATTTTCTTGCCTTAATAAAAATGTAAGAAGTTCTTTATTCATTATTCAGTTTAAGATGATGAGAGGCAGAAATCTAGATTACTGGGAATTGTGCATCCCCTCCCTCCCTAGTTTTCCATTTCCAAGTTGCCACCAAATCCTTTCATTTATACCATCTGACTGTTTATTGAATCCATATGCTGCTCTCCACAACTGCTGCCACTGTTTGGTTTCAGACCTACTTCACGTCCTTCCTGGATGACCACCAGAACCTCCTCAATGGTCTCCTGATCCTGGACTCTGCTTTACCCTCCACATTGCCATGGTTTGCTTCCTGAAACACAGACATGATCATGTCTTTTCTTGGTTTCAAATATTTTAAAAGCTTTTCATGACCTTTGAAATTAATTCTGAGTATTGTAGACAGGAATTCCTAAAACCTTTCTGATTTGATTATACTTTTCCAATATAACATCAGGTTATTTCATTCATGCCCTGATTCAGTCATATTACCTGACCTTTAATATGTCTATGCCTTACATCTGCTGTTTTCTCTGCTTTGAACATCGTTTCCTGCCTTGTCTGCCACATAACACCATATATGTCCCAGCTGAAATACTACTTTTAAAATACCCTTTTTCCTCACCAACAAATATAGCTCTCATGATCCCGTAGTCCCTATGGTCCCAAAGTTCTTTGCATAACTTTCATTTTAATACATCTGACATTGTATAGTAAGTAATCTTTTGCTTGCAAGCCTTTTTCTCCAACTAGACCAAGGGAAAATATTTTATTCATCTCTGCATCTCTAGCGTCTAGTACAAGTGCCTGACACAGAGTATGCACTCCATTAATGTTTGTTGGATGAATAAATTATTTTCTGCTACAGGAACTTTTGTGAGAAAACTAATTACTTTCTACAACATAGGAAATACCTCTAAAGAAGAGAGTTCCACTGCTACAAATCAAACACTTAGTAATTTTAGGAGCTTTGTCTATAGTCTGAGATCTGGGAACATAGTCTTCATTCTCTGATACCATCTAATACACTTCTGTGGAAGGAAATAATTAGGGCCATCATACTCAAGCATTCACTTAAATTATATGAAAACACTTTACCTCACTGTGAGAATTATGTAATCTTAGTATTCGCAAGAATGTTAGTAGTAACATAACTCTGATGAATTCAATTGTATTCCTCAGAAAGATATGTTGAAGTCCTCACTCTCAGTACCTGTGAATATGACCTTTTATTGTCTTCACAGAGGTAATCAAGTTAAGGTGAGGTCATAATGAATTAAGATGGGCCTTAATCTAATGTCTGCTGTCGTTATAAGAAGAAATAAGACAGAATTGCAGGGAGAACGCCATGTGATGACAGAAGCAGAGACTAGAGTCAAACAGCTAAAAGCCAAGGAATGCCAAGGACCGACAACCACCACCAGAATCTAGGAAGAAGTGTGGAAGGTTCTATCCAGAGTCTCAGAAGGAGCATGGTCCTGCTGACACCTCTGACTGTGCACTTTGGCCTCCAGGACTGTGAGAGAATAAATTCCTGTTGTTTTAAGCCACAAAGTTTGTGGTACTTTGTTGCAGCAGGCTAGGAAACTAATAGAATACAGGCCTTACTTGATATCTTCAACATCCCAGAGTGTGCTCGAATAACTTCTGAAATGGGAGACTTGCTACCTTAGAAAGGGTCACATTCCCTCATAGTGAAGCCCATTGTGCTGGAATGTTTCAGGAGGATTTTTTAATTTACTTCCTGGGCCTTTTGATTATTCTCAAACTGAAGATAGTGACATGTTTAAGTCACAAAATTTTGACACCTTTCAATGACAGTTTACATGAGGATATTTATAAATGAAATGACTGAGAATTGAAAAATACAGTCTTCAAGTTTCAAGCATAAGAGGCTTGACAGATATTTCCCTGGATTGACAAGAGACGTTGGTATTATTTCAGTACAACCTTACTCTAATTTAACCAGTCGTTTAGGTTTGTCATCACACTCTTTCAGAAAAAGGAAAATTATGTGACTTCCTTCTTCCTACCGAGGCTTAATTAATTACATGAGAGGAAGAATCTACTACTTTTCTGTTTCCCTGGTTGCTGTGGTGCACAACTGGGTAGAAGAAGCACTAACCCCAGATTAAAGGAATTAAAAGTCAAAGCAGCGAAAATCCCAGGGAGAGAACACTGGGATTAAGCTAAAGTGCAGACTGCCTACACAGTGAGTAAGTATCCCCTGGTTATAAAATAAGAGAGGCAAGCATCACTCCAGTTTAGGATTAATATCCCTCAAGAAAGAGCAACAAAAGATTCATGCATATTTTTACTTTCAAATGTCCCATGAAGTCGATGGAAATTGTAATCATTTCACTTTTTCAGTTATCAGAACTTTGGGGAAAACTGAAAACCAGGACCAGGAAGGTAAATGAATACTCTAGACAGCTGCCAACAGGGAAACTAAATGTTACCTCTACAAGAAGTGAGTGTTAACGAAGATAGTAGACATAGAATGCCCAGATCACCACTTAAGATGTTTATCAGTTGGAACAATGGCAATGCGTGTGAACGAAGGGGCTGCTGTGGTTATTGCTCTCTCTTCTCCCTTGCCACTCTACCGCTCCATCTCCCTCACCCCCACCACACCACAAATAATGTATTTGTAAGGCAACCAAAGGAACTAAAGGGAGCAAAAACTAAATGTCAGGCATTATCCTTTATACAAAATAATTAACAGAGAGGAAAATCACAAATTGGTTTGTATCTGAAAGCTTTGACCTAGAACACTATTTTATATCATTAAAATTGTGACACTTTGCCTTGCTAGTCCAGTTCCAGGGTGTGGTCAGCACATGTATTAGCCTGGGGGTATTTTTGTTCCCATGGGGGAAGGCATGGTGGTTTCCCCTGAATCAGCTTCCCAGTGCTGTACTAAGGTCTCTCATACTGTCTCTCGGGCCTTCTGTATTGTACTCACTTTGGACTCTCTGCACAAACTTCCTCCAGTATAATTTCTGATAAACTCGCCTGGCTAAAGCGGAAAATAAAATTCAGTATTTCTTAATTGTAAAGAAAAGTTCTATCTCAGCATCTCAGTGGCCCACACAGAACTGAAAGCAGGGAGGGAGTTGGAGCGGTGCCAACAACTAGCAAGGGCTTCTGATCCTTTGTTTATAAAGTAGGATGCTGCAGCCTCTGCTTCTGGGTTCCAAAATCAAGAGTAGAAAGATGCACGTCAAATCTAAACCAGGGAACTGTAAGAGGCTTACCAATACTCTGCTATTCCCTTCCTATATCTTCTATGAATTTGGCCATCAGATACCTATTTCATTGTGCCTACTTACGTATCTGTCTGGTTCTTCTCTCCTCATGCTCCCCATCAGCTATTGTCTGGTAATCCCTCTAGTCATCCTACTAGAAACAAAGCATTCTAGTTTATCTGGAATGAATGGAAACACAAGTTACTCAGATTGCACCTCTACATACATCTCTTCCAAAGAGATCTTTACTTTTTAATTGACTGTCTAAACATGTGGCCAAATGTCCCCAGACCTAGAGATGTCTTATTCTTCTGTCCTATGGTCATGCTAAATACTCTGTGGGCATGTAAGCAAATGAGGTGGTGATAGTCTTTCATCAAGAGAGACCATGGTTTGTAGGGAATTCTAAAACAATAATAAAAGCAACTAAAAATTGATCTTCATACTATTGTCATATAGCATCAGTTCTGCGCAATGACCGAGTGGGGTTTGGAGGACTGCCCCCTGTAGCCTCCATCCTTGGTAAGCCACTCCTTTTGGATCCTGACATTATCTGTAGATCCCTTGGAGAGAAAGGCATTTTCTTTGACACTCTATAGGAAACTCCATGACATTGACCCTTGGGCTTCTGTTGACCCATTTGGAGGTCTCCAGGCCTAGCTCTGGGAGTCTTTGCCTTCTGCCCAGACACATTTTTCTCTGTCCTGGTAATCTCACTTAAAGTTCAAACTGACTCAACCCTCAGGTGAACTGGACTTCTTGCTCTTTGTTCCAAATGAGCTTGGGAACCACTTTTACCATAAGCCAGTGACTTCAAGAGTGGGTTTTATGTCAAAGAAGTCTGCTCGTATTTGGCCAAGCTCCTGTCAGCATACCTAATGTACCTCTTTCTCACCTTCTCTGAAACTTCTTTTTAAATTTTCAACTAAAGTCCTAGTGTAGACTCTCTTTCTTCCACAGGAGTCATCTTTTATTACTTAAAAATACCTTAAACCAGAGTTTTTCAAACCTTAATCATTCACATATCACCATCACAAATTTTTCTTCACAGATTTATACAATATATATATACACACACACACATATATATACGTATATATATGTGTATATATATATACACATATATATACGTATATATATGTGTGTGTATATATACACACACACATATATATACGTATATATATGTGTGTGTGTATATATATACACACATATATATACGTATATGTATGTGTATATATATATACACACATATATATACACATACATATATATATATATATATATATATATATATAAACTCTGATTCACAAAAATACTTGTGGGAATGTATCAGAAAGCAGTAGCTTTCAATAACTATTGCAAACAATAGGAAATTGAGTTTCTCAAGTGTTCAGTAACCTGAGCAATGATCAAACACTGAAATATCTCATGCCAGGTATTTTGCTCTTTAGAATTCAAGTAATGTCTTCCAAAGACTCTGGAGAGTTGAACAGCTTTTGAGGCAAATTGACTAGATTCCCCAAACTGTATTAGGTTTCTTATCAATCTCATGAGAAAGGGTAATACAGATTCTTGGCATCAAAGCCAAAGAGGAAACAATCTCCTGAATATCTTTTCATCTGAGAGGTGAAATAATACACAACTCTCCCACCACCCATCCCACCCCCACCACCCCCAGGGTGACATGGGGTTCTCAAGCTGCACCCTCCCAGCTTTGAGAAAGCAACTTCACTATTTTTATTGCTCAATTGTGCCTTTACTACCTGAACATTGTCAAGGTTAGATGCAAAATCTGTTACACTTCATGGGAGGCAACATAATCCTATTACTTGGAATGTAGTTCTAATTTGGTTGTTTAAAAAAAAGAGAGAGGTATTTGGTTGTAATGAGTAAAATAGCCATTTGCCGTTATTAAATCAAAATAGTTAAAAAATAAAGTGATTTTATGAGAAGACAGAACTAAACATTAGAGAATTAAGTTACATTTGAATAAATGTGACGGTGGCAAAAAATTTACAATATGTGAGCATAAAACATTCTAAGAAATATTGTAGATTTGTGAAATGAATTGAAAAATGCAATTGATGTGCTAATTTTAATTTTTAATTTTTAACTTTTTAAATTTAAAATTAAAGTTTAAATTTAAAAATTAAATTTTAATTTTTAATTTTTAACTGTGATGAAAATTTTATATTTGTAAAGTGAACTAAACAATGACTCAGTAAAAGGAACTGGAAAAAAAAGTGCCATGTTACTAAAGAGATCTAGATTTCTGAGGATTTCAAGGCTGCGTTCTAGAAGGTTAGGTACACTAGAAGGTAGGCTCCAGGTATATAGGTGGCATTCTCTGATACAATGTTGCATTCATATGTCAGGGTTAGAGGTAAAATTTACCCTTTATTTGTCATTAAAATATTTATTGTTATACGGGCAATATATGTAACATAAAAAAAATCTTATAACAAAAATAGACACGAATCAAATGAGAACTGAATAGCTCTGAAAAAAATTTAGAAATCTTAGAAATAAAAGTAATAGAATTATAGAATGGAAATCTTGAGAGCTGGGGAAAATTCTAGAATGGAGAGATACCAGTGAACTAGAAGATGGCACTGAGGAATTCACTCGTAACACAGAGCACAGAGACAAAAAAAATTAATAACTTAAAAGAGATGGATTGGAAATTAAGAAGCTCTAAAATTTGTCTGATAGGTATTATGAAAGAAGAGAAAAGAATAGCAGAGAAGTAATATGTGAAGAGATGGCTAAGAATTTTCCTAAACTGAGGAAAAGTAAGAATCAGGTTAAAAGTACTCTCTGAGTGTTAAAGAAATACAAATAAAAATAAATCTACACCACCCCTAATAGCCATGGCAATCTTGAGAAAGAAGAACAAAGTTGGAGGTATCACACTACCTGATATCAAACTACACTACAAGGCTGCAGTAATCAAAACAGTAATCAAAATCTGTTTTTACTGGCATAAAAACAGATATATTGATCAGTGGAAAAGAATAGAGAGCCGAGAAATAAATCCACGCCTATATGCTCACTTAATATATGACAAAGGAGATAAAAATATACAATGGGGTAAAGACAGTCTCTTCAATAAATGGTGATGGGAAAATTGGACAGATACATGGAAAAAAAAGAAGCTGGACCATCTTCTTACACCGTATATAAGAATAGACTCAAAATGATTTAAAGATTTAAATGTAAGACTTGAAACCACAAAACTTTTAGAAGAAAACAAAGGTAGTAAACTCTCTGATATTACTAACAGGCATTTCTTTTCAGATACATCTCCTTAGGCAAGGGAAACAAAAGAAAAAATAAACAAATAGGACTACATCAAACTAAAAAGTTTTTGTACAGCAAAGGAAACCATCAACAAAACAGAAAGACAACTGACTGTCTGGGAGAAGATATTCACTAATGATACATCTGATAAGGGGTTACTATCCAAAATTTATAAAGAACTTATACAACTCAACAAAAAAAAACCCAAACAATTCAATTAAAAAATAGGCAGAAGACCTGAACAGATACTTCTCCAAAGAGGAAATTCAGAGGGCTAACAGATATATGAAAAGATGCTCAAGGTCACTAATCATCAGAGAAATGCAAATTAAAACCACAATGAGATATCACTTCACACCTGTCAGAATGGCTATCATCAATAAATCAAAAAACAGCAAGTGTTGCCGAGGATGTGGAGAAAAGGGAATCCTCATACATTGTTGGTGGAATTGCAAATTGGTACAGCCACTATGGAAAACAGTTTGGAGGTTTCTCAAAAAATTAAAAATGGATATACTTTTTGACCCAGCAATTACACTTCTAGGTATCTATCCAAAGAAAACCAAATCAATAATTCGTAAAGATCTATGCACTCCAATATTCATGGTAGTGCAATTTACAATAGCCAAGATATGGAAAAAAACCTAAACGCCATCAACAGACAACTGGATAAAGAAATTATGGTTCATATATACAATGGAATATTACTCGGCCATTAAAAAAATGAAATCCTACTATTTGCAACAACACGGATGGACTTAGAGGTTATTATGCTGAGTGAAATAAATCAGACAGAGAAAGATAAATACCATATAATTTAACTTGTAAGTGGAATTTAAGGAATGAAAAGAACAAACTAATCAAAAACAGAACTCACGAATATAGTGGACAATTTGGTAATGGACAGAGGAGAGGGAGTTGAGAGGCTGGGAGAATGGGGCGAAGGATTAAATAAGTACAAATTAGTAGTTGATAGTTGGGCACGGGGAGCATGGCAGAGGGAATGCAGTTAGCATTAATCTGATGACTAAGTGGAGGAGGGTCAGGGGAGGGAGGGAGCAATTGTGGGAATCGTTTTATGAACAATATTGATGTCTAATCAATGTACGGTATACTTGAAACTAATTTAAATAAATTTATTTAAATAAATAAATAAATGAATAAATAAATGAATCTACACCTAGACATTTTCTAATGTAACTGCAGATCGATCAAAGATGAAGAGAAAACCTTAAAAGCTATTAGAAAGAAAGATCACTTACCAAAAAACACTAATTAGGCTGACAGAAAACTTTTGAACACTACAATAGATGTCAGCAGAGAAGAATTATAAAAAACCAAAAGGGAAAACCCACCAAAAAATGTATGACAGTATTACACAATTTGTTCTTAAACATCAGATATATAAAACAAAAACTGTAGTTAAATATAGAGAGTGAGAAATTCACTGCCACAGCGAGAGGGTCACTGCAGCACTCTGTGGTTTACAAACTTAGAAACAAAGAGAATGTACATCATTAGGGTAGCAATTCCAAACACTATGGTAGACCGATACTAAATATTATTTAGTCATTAAAAGATTGAATTCGAAGCATGTCGGTTTCTGTTATATTTTCACCTAAATGAGAATATCACAATGCAGAAAGGTAGATATAAAGTGATGTAAGTATTTATAATTTAAATGATCCCAGTGTAAAAACAAACCCCAGTCTACCCATATGTGTGCATGCTCATTTTATATGAGCATGGAGAAAGTTCTGGAAAAATACACACACAATTACCTAATAGTTGAGGCGGAGAGTGATGGGCACAGAAACTGATAGTGGAGGGTATACAAAATTTATAAAATTTCAATTGTTACAGAAAAAATAATTTTGATCAAGTGTGTTCATCTAAAATTCCTCAGTGAAGCAAGGAACACAAACTAGTAGGAGAAGCCCAGAGTGAGGCACAGAGAAGAGAATCTTCTGTTTTATTAGCGCTAAGTGGGTGGAATGGTCTATCTGGCCCCTATATAGACAGACAGATGGACAGACAGACATAATTTACCTAGGGTAAATTTTGGTCAAACTTTGCCACACCTTCCTGAGTAGAATGCTTATGTTTTCATTTCTTCCTGTTATAATACCGTTGTCTTTAACACATTTCTGATTAGAAACAATTACTTCTTATAAGCTGATTTTTTAAAAAGTCATTACTGTCTGTGTTCTGCTTTAAAAAAAACTTTTGTTTAAAAAACAAATGGAAAAAAGTAAAAACTGCACATTTTTCCAAATAAAAATTCTCATATATATGAATAGGAAGCAAGAATGTAAAGCCATTGAGTATAGAGAACTCTTGTGGAATTTTGCTGTAAAATGAAGCAGAGATATGAGTCAGTACTTGAAGATGTTGGAGTAAAGAAAGTTTGTCGTGGTTGTTGTTAGAATCAGAGGGATTTTAAAGTAAGTATATAGTGAGGATGGGGAAAATCTAATTTAGAAGGAGAATTGGATGGATCATGAGAAAGATAACAATTTCAGAAGCAACACGCATCGACGGCCAAGTAGAGGTAGGTTCTGGTGCCGATGTGAGGACTCGCCCTTAGCTTGCAGCATACTGGGTTGAACTGCAAGTAGTTTAGTAGATTTGATGTTAGAAGGAAGAAGAGGGCTTTTCTAATAGCTTCTGTTTTCTCAGCGAAATCAGAATGTTGTCAGTTAAAAATAAAGAAGAGAAGGAGTGTTGGAAATTTAAGGTCATTTCAAGGAACAAAGCAAAACTGTAAGAAAGACAGAGGAAAAGGGCAATAAAAAGGTCAACAAACATATTTATAAATAAAAGCATTTTTACTCTTAAAAGAAAATAAAGCTATTCATTTATGATTATCAAAGGCCCGTGGGTAGGGGGAAAGGCCCATAAGGCCTAAGCTCTCTACAGATTTATAATGTGGGGAGTTTATAACTGTAAGAAATAGAAGAGTGACTTGTCACTCACTTCCTTGCTGATCTATTAACTGTTTCTGGCTTTTACGATGCTTTAAACACTAAACTCAGCAAAAAATGCAGACCAAATATGTGGCAGAAATTGAATTGAATCGGTCAAGTTTCATATTATATATATCATTTAATATACCCTTTTCATGCCAACAAATGCATCATGCATAAATGAAATGCTACACTGTCTATGGCTTAGCAGTATTGGTCTCACTGTCTATGGCTTAGCAGTATTGGTCTGGATCTCAGATCAGAAGTTTGAACTCAGCCTTTCTTAAGACTTGTTTTCTTTGCCAAAACATGCTCATATACCATCTACCTACTTTTGTTATCATGCCCATATAAATTTACATGAGGACATATCTACTGTCCCAGGCAAAGAGCTAATATCTATTAATCTATTTCTATAGAAAACCATAAATTAGTCATGCACTGCCAGCATTCCTGAGGAAAAATATATTTTAATCTAACAATGAGATGCATAAAAAGAAATATGATGGGAAAACAGTGGGAATTCACTAAGATGCTTCTCACCTGTCAAATTCTTCCTAGAATATGAAGATCTAACAAAGTGCCTTACTCTCTGTCTCAAAAACTAGATCAGCTTAGACCCAGACTTAGGGATGGTCCAGAGCTTGTGCCACTAGCTACATGTAACTATTGAAGTTTGAATTTAAATAGTTAAAGTAAAAATTCTGTTTTTCAGTTGCACTGGCCACATTTCCAGTACTCAATAGTAGTCACCATATTGGACAGCACAGATATAGAACATTTCGTCATGACGGAAAGTTTTATTGGACACTGCTGGTCCAGACCATGGAAACGCCATGTGATTCACTTCATCCTCAAGACTGTTTCTGGTCCAAGGGAAGTATAAAGAAATATGAAATTCTGACGCAGCTTCAGAATAACCTTGGATTTCAAACTGACCCTAAACTGGAGCACTGAGCTTTCCCAATCTGGACCTAAATCAGTATAGACCCACATCAACCATCAGAGTTTAGGAGAAGGATAAAGCAACATTTATATCCCAAATGACATAATAATGCCTGAGAAGGTCTTTTTAAAACTATGAAGTGTTATGTAAAAATAAAATATTCCTTCCATTTCCCTGAGCAATTGCCTTCACTTTGTTGTGGGAATCTCTAGATTATTGTATTCAATATTGGACTCTATGGCTTGAGACAAATGCAGAAAATTTGGAGGCAGTTCAGAGGAGACCCACAAAGATGATGAAAGGTTTGGGAAATAAAATATTGTGGTTAAAGACAAAAGTCATTCATCCAGGGAGAAAATTTTACAATTATCTTCAAGCATAAGCTTTTATATTTATACAGAGAATTATGTACATATACATTAAGAGATACTGTGGACAGACAAGAATTAGATCAAATTAACAGCACAAAGGGAAATTTTAAGAAAACTTTTCTGAAAATATTTGAAAGCACAAAAGTTTCTATGTAAAATGTTCTCCAGTCACTGTCTCCTTCTGGGGAAAGTAGTCAGATACAGTTCATTATGCATATATTTCATTGTTTTGAACCATGTGCAGACCTGGTCCCAGTTGGTTGCTCCTGGTACTGGTTCTGGCCAGTGGCTACTACGATAGCTCCATCCAACCATGGCAATTTTTACTAGGAGCGATATAGATGATAAGGTTGTCGCCTCCCCAGAACTCACTTTTCTTTTTCTTATAACACAATCCATTATTTTTCTTGTGAAATCATCCCTGACGTGCCCCACATAACCCAGGTCTGGTTACCAGAACATTAATTTCTTCTGGCCACACAGTGATTGGTTCAGAAATGACAAGTAATCCAAGTGCATCTAATAGGGCTCAATTTCAGATTTCTTTTCTCAAACTGTTGAGAGCAGAGAATATCTCTGGTGACCTCTTTGTAGGTGTGAGATTATAAATTACGGTGATCTGAGATGGGTTGCCACAGCTCGTGGCATGGAGCAGCAGGGCTCCTTATACACACTTCCACTCCACTTCTCCAGAGCAGAAGCATTTGAGCTCCTGCCAGGGAGCAAGAGGTTAGAGATGCTGAGCAGCCCACTAGCTACAGAGTGAGGGAAGGCGGCAGGAGGAGGTGGGCCACACCTTAGTACACAGATTTCTAATCCATCCCCCTCTTCACAGCAATACACTCTCCCACCTTCAATGGTCCTTGGCCTTGTGGGCAGTTCTTTGGGACATATGTGCACTCTTTTCCACCTACAGTTTCCTCTGTCCCTAATTCAGTTACCACTGCACCATGCTTACCCTCCACTAAACATGAGCCAGGATGCTCTTACCCAAGTGGCTCTGGAAATGCGCGTGTACTTGCATATCCTCAGAGTAACAGATAATGCTTCAGAGGCTGGAGTTCAAATCCTGCCAGGTCCTGGCAGAGACCCAGTCTGTAGATGTTTGCAACTGAGATTTTTCTCTGGCCCAGTGAGACCGATGTATAAGTTAATTCGGTTGCTTTGGTTAATTATTTATTTATTTTTTTCTGCATTAGAATTGATTTCAGATCTTTTAGGCAATTTTGTTTTGTTTATTTAACAAATATTTAAGAACCGACTAATAGGCTCAAAGTATTATGTTATATCCTAAAATACAATGATGAAGACCCCAATCCTGCTTCAAAAGATTTTTCAGTCTTTAAAGAAAAGCAATCATAGATTGAGAAATACAAGAAGAGAAGTATTTTTGAAAGAGGAGAGCAAGGCAGGGAAGGAGATGGAGATGAGGTGGGTGGGGCAGTGGTTATAGGCAACAAGAGGAAATGTTTGAAAATAGTCAAACTTTTGGTGCCAAATTGGAACACTGGTGTTTCCAGATGTCCCTTTAAAATCCCATCTCAGTAACAGGATTGATATTGAAGAGACCTATCTGGATTTGGGGGTGGGAGGATTTGTTTGGTGAAAGAACTATTGATAAAGCACACAGTTTCACTCTATTCTTGAATGATAATCTACAATCTTTTACAGCCCTTAATTTTCTCATTTAAAAATTTTAAGGCCGTTTTAAGTTTTTTTAGTTTTTGAATCCAAATTTTGGCTTCTTGACAATCCTCCCATAGTCCTCCTATTTATACCACATCCTGTCCCCAAACCATTGAATTATTTTACTTTAACCTTGATTTAGAATTTGACATTACTTATTTCAGTCGCCACCATAAACATCTTTCTTCCTCCCAATTTATTTTCAAGGTTGAAGTAAAGTTCAAGTAAAACCTAGCAACACATAAACCTAGAAAAGAGAAAGGAGATGTAATTTGGTTTTGGATGTAGAAGACATTATTGGTAGCTAGAAGCACACCAAATGTTCCCAAATCCATGAACGAAGTTATATTAATTATGTTTTTTCAAAGACATCCTGAAATGGGATTTTTTCTGGCCTAAATGAATCATCTAACTGTTATGGTAATAATAGCCCTCCCAAGCTGAGAAAACCCAGGTTTTTTGATACTATAAAGTACTGCATACTTATTGGCCTATCATGTAATTTGGACAACAAACTCTAATTTTGTTTCCCTTCGTAATTAAAAATAATGTCTTAAAATTGGATGACTTTTTGAAATGGTCTGGAATTCTTTAATTCTGTTCTTCAAATATTAGAATTATTCAAGCTTATACCCAAAGAAACTTTAACTATAATAATATAAAGTTCACTAAAAAAATCGAGTCATGCAGGCAATGCTTCCACATGTGAAAAATGATAATATCTGCATGACACGCAGGGGCAAGCTGCCGAGGCCACTGTCAGCCAGAGGCAACAAACCCAGAGGTGGCAGGAGCCCCGAAGGCTGATGAGACCAGTATTTCAGCACTTGGTTCAACACTAAGGAACCCCAGTAGGGAAGCTTTGGGGTGCATCATAGAGGTTAGTACAAGAGTTGCCTGAACTCCTTCCAATCTTCTTCCAAATCAGCACACCTGTCCCTCGACCCCCACCTCACATTACAAAATCCTGTATTTTGCTCAAGGAGGGCTAAGCATATGTGATTTCATTTTTTTGCACTGGTTTAATAATTTTTAAAAATCAAAAGGAGATAACAGATGAAAATAGGATTTTACTATTTTACATCAAAGTAAGATTATTACACTATGCATCGTGATTTTAGATGCAGACTTGCTATGAGGGATCGGCTATAAAATTGCTGACCTTCATAGTAGCTCGAGTTGCATGTCTAATCAAAAGCCGAGTGACGCATTATGAAATCAAGGAAGTATCTCTGCTATTACCTAGGAAATTGATAAAATTCCTTAAATGTTCTGTTCTTTACCTCCTACTGACAGGTTTGTAAAAGATTCTATAATGACAAATTAGATGCTAGTTTGTAATTGCTGTTGTACAGTGCTATCACAAAATCACTTCCATTTTACAAAACGAAAGGAGAAAGGAGAAATCAAGGGAGAGTGATGAAGGAGAGAGAGTCTCAGCAGTGAAAAAAGGTATCTTTTTTTATTTTTCAGAAATTAATTTTGTAATAATAAGAAATATATATTCATTATGAAATCTTTAGATTTAAGTAAAGGAAGGCCTATAATAACTTTCTCAGGTAACTTACTCAAAGAATTTTTTCTTATAAACAAGAAACACAGGTTCAAAATTTTAACAAAATATATCAATGACCAGACTTTATGAAGTTCTGGGTACCAGACTATGTGCCAAGCACTTTCACAAGCTTTTCAGGCTCATCTAATCTACAAAACAACCCTATGTTATCTTCATCATATAAATGAGAAGACAGAAACTAAACAAAATTAACTGGCCAGTCTGAGGCCACACATACAGCCAGAAAAGACAGAGCAAGATTAAGAAGCTGGACTGTGCAATGCAAGTGCCTCTAATCTTGGCCTAACCACTGCAAAAAATAGAGAAACTAAACCATCTCATTTTACTAACGTCACATGATATTGAGGAAATGCCCATGGTTGCCCCACTTTGTTCCATGTTGAAATCACCTGGAGAGCTTTTAAGATTCCTAACACCCAGGACTCATCTCATACTAATTAAATCACAACGTTGGGTGGAGGTGGGAAGAACCAAGTATTACTATTTTTAAAGCTCTCCAGGTAATTCTAAATGTAGTAAAATTTAGGAACTACTGACCAAAAGCTCATTTTGGAGGTTTAGGCCTAACGCTGGTCGTATAGTCCTAAATTTCACTAACGAGAAACCATTGTGCAGAAGGTTCCAGAGCTAGACATTTAGCTCCAGGCCAAGACTAACTTCCTATTTGTGGAAGTCTTCTCCCCTTCCACAGTGACCCCCCCCCCTCAAAAAAAAACAACCACTGCATATACATTATTTAAACAATAGGATAGGCACAGGTAAACTGAGCAATGGTAGCAAACTTTTTATGCAGTGGAGCAATCTTGGCTAAGTGTACAGAAAAGCAAGAGAAAAATTTGGCAATTAGCAGTTATTTTGATAGTGCTAGACAGCCAACGAGGACAATTAAGCCAAAAAATCCACTTTGGGACCTAATTACCCCATTTGGCTGTCTACCATGAACAAAGTAGTCACCAAATTGCTTCTTCACTTGTTTCATGTACTGCAGCATATTATACATGAAAACACTCATTTTAAAAACTTTCCTTTTTGCTTTGTAAAAGGTAAGAAATAAAGAGGATCCTACATATAATCCAGGCCAGAGCCATTAATTTAACAACTGAGGGGAACGAGGCAGCAGCTACAGCCTATTTTCTCAGGGAAATAACCTGGAGTTAGCTCAGTGCCAGGAAGGAACGGTCAGGAGGCTTGGCAGTGGCAGTCTGTCTGGGGAGGAGTGAGCAGTTCTGACATCCACCGTGTTTCACTCTCCTAGGCAGCCGAAGCACTCTGCCTGGCATGACCAAAATGTAGAAAAATACTTTTAAATGTTAAAAAGGTTGTCTTTCGGAACTCTTTCCCCTAACTGGCTGTGCGACAGATATTTATCCTTTCTGTGGTAACACAGCAACTTCCCAGTTTAGGGCTTTAAGGGGAGATAATGAAGAGTCTGTAGCCCTTGCTTTGTGAACCCCCTTGCCAAGGTGTTACGAGGGTGGACTCTTCCTTGGTATCAATTCCTATAGATAGGGGGCATCTACCAGAGACCTGGATGATTTGTGACCTCAGAATTGTTGTGGTCCCTGGACCTTTGTTTGCTCTATGTCCTTCAGGGAAAATAAGAGGTCTGAGCAAGGACAGGAAGAGGAAGTCAGGCCTGGGATTATTTCTCAGGGTTTTTGCCTTTGATCCTCCTACACAATTATATTGTAGCATATCATTACCTATATTCAGACTGGCCTCCTAACTTTAATAACTTTTTTTAAACTACATTTGTTCTGTGAAAAATGATATAAACAAAGCCATTTCAAAATGGAGCTGGAGCCACAACCCCAGATGAATTGCCTTATATGTCTACTTCTCAAACCTTGGGAATTTTTGAACTGGGCAAAATAATCTTAGAACTGGGCCAAGCCAACATTATATTCCAAACAATTGTTTGTAAAACTAACAAGAAAGCAGACATCCTGACTGAAAATTAAAGACATTCTTCAGAATTAGCACAACCATGTATAGTTCAAGAATAACTTAGCTTATTTGCACCGATAGAAATTCCTTCCTTCTATTCATGTGACTATATTTCCCTTCCTCTTTCTTATAAAATTTCTTGCCTTCACCTTATAACCATAATTCTTTGATTCTAGAATTTTATGATCTCAAATAAATGCTCATTGCCTCTCATTTTGGCTTTTTAATTTTTAAGCTTAACAGTTCTCTTAAGAGCATCTACATAGAGGAGAGAGGAAGGAACATTAATACATCAAAGTTAAGGTTGCCCTTGAATTACCAGAATAAGTGTAAAGATTATTTCACTTTATAGAAGTAAAATTTGACTATGTCTTAATATCGTTAGATAGTTAGGAAGATATGAGTGACAGGGAGCAAAGGCCCAACTCTGTAACCATAGAAATGACAACGCTGACAGCCCAACCCAAAAGGCAACCTCTCAGAAAAAAAACTCACTTTTTAAATAACAATACCCCTACATTCTGGTACAAGGAAATAAATGACCACAGCATAGCAACCTGTTTAGGCCAACTACAAACACTAGGAGTACCCTGACCTTTTCACCCCAGCCTCATTATGCCATCATTATGATGTCATGCATATGACTGGAAGTTCATAAATCTAATTATAACAGATTGAATTCTGGGAAGGAACATGCGCAGTTGACAATAGGTTATATAACAGCCAACTGTCAATCAAAATGACCTCCCACATCAACCAGCTAGCATCACCCTGGTAACCACCCATCATGGCCTAGATATAAGACAGACCTTCCCACCTCTACGAGACTACAGCCCTCTCTAGTGTAGCCCGTTCCTCTCTTGAAACATATTTTAATAAATTTTACTTTTCCTAATCTTCGCTGATCTGTAACTCTTTACTGCGTAGGCAGAAAGGACGAAGGTCCCCCAGTACCATCAGGGCAATGACAGACTTAGATTGCCCCCAACGATGACAAAATGACCACATAAAATTTATCCTAGTAAACCAGTTCATTAATGACTGTCTTATCAACAGAGTCATTTCATTACAAGGCTAGAAATGTTCCATTTACTCCCCATAGTAAATATTATAAAATAAGACTACACTATTAAAGAGACTATAATTGCATTAATGTGGCCTAAAATACTAATTGGCAATTTTGGAAGTCAAACTACAGGATTTGTTTGTATTATACTTATGAACAAAGTTCCTGGCCTCATTTCTACATGTAATATTAATCAACATGGCTCTTCCAAAATATATCTGGGTATAACTGGTTTCTTTGTGTACATTTTGTATTGGTTTCTCCCCAATGTGCTTGTTAGGATGCTGAAATCAGGTAGGTCCTCGTTTCTTGTGTCTGTATTTAAGCATATGTAAAACTCTATGTATGCAAATTGTCCTTTCCTTTTAATTCCTATAGCTGCCTTTGCCCAAACCACAAATAGAAATCTTATCCACCCTGCAGCTGAAAAATTCTCTTAATTTCTTATTCTCCATTCTTATTGCTCTAGGAAAAAGCCTATCACCCCCAAAATATTCTGAAATTTTATATCCATTCATTCCAAACCCATCTCTCCCCATGCCAAAACCTTCCCTCTGTTACTCCATTTGTTTGCAACACATTCATACCAGGACAGAAAAATTTTCTATTAAAGAAGAGGACTCAAACTTGCTTTCATAACTTAGGGCAGTACATAAATTATGGCTTTTTTGTTCAGGCTCCTTTATTAATATGAAGGTAGGCCCTAAAGCTCAGTAGGAATTGGAATAATTGGGATGACAAAGACATAAAATTCTCTGCATAATTAAGGGATTTAAAAAATTTCTTCCCTTGGAAGTCAGGGGAGAAAAAAGATTAGGAGTCATGGAATTGCAAGAGCAGCTTTACAAGGAAGATTTAAATAGAAGGTGAGAAAGGCTTAGGGAAAAAAAGAGCAACTGAAAATAATGAGGATATCTTTGGACCTTTAAGAAAAGTGGCATCAGTAATTGAGAGGGGCGTGGGTGTTAGGTAACTAGTCAGACAGGAGTGACAGGGGAACAAAAGAACAGAGGCCCAGCCCAGAGATGCCCAAGGAACACCCCATTTATAGTTAAAGGATCACTCCTGCATCTGGGAAACAAAGAACAGGAGGGACATAACCTTATAGCTGGTTTAGTCTGGCCACAGACGCTTGAGCAGAAGGTACTACCCTAACCTGCCCACAACCTCAGCCTCATTATACCATCATTATACTACCACGTTAATGCCGGGAAGTTCATGAATCTAATTATAACAGACTGAATTCTGGGTAAGCCCATGTGTACTAGGCAAAGAATTGTATAGCAACCAAGTGTCAATCAAAATGACTTCATGTGCCAGTCACCTAGGAATGCCTTTGTAACCACCCACCATGGCCCAGATATAATACAGACCTTTCCAGTTGTGGGTCGTTACAGCTCTCTTCACTGAGAACCCGCCCCTCCCGTGGGACGTACTCTACTTTGTATTTTATTTCTTTTTTTCTTTTCACCTCCCAAATTCCACAGGGCTACAGCCTTCCTTAGAGTAGATTGTCTCCTTCTAAAACATACCTTTAATAAATCTTTTTCTAAATCTCGCTGAAATGTGATTCTTTGCTGCATCAGTGGGAAAGAACCGAGGAAAAATGAGAATTGCACTTCTGCGGTTAACCTACCCCCCATGCCTCTGGGCTGACACTGGAGTTCAAATCTCCCCCAAACAGTAACATGGAGAACTATCTTTACCTGGTCAGAACACTCCCTTTTCTGTATCATTTTATAATGAAATATATAATATCCAAAGCTATCTATGTTAGTTACAACAGAGAAAGCTCACTTCTGTAAATTACTACCATTAAAAGGAGACACATTAACTAAAATTAAAGCCATGAGTTGGGAACTGAGAGTTCCAGAGAAAAGAGCTATCCTCATACTAAGTAAAAACCATCTATCAGTGCAAACAGGTAGGGGAGGCTCTTAGTTCAGATTAGGTGGAAAAGACCTCCAGCCTGGAGGAAGCTTCCAACTGGTACTAATAGTTGTCAGACCACATCCATTCCTGGAGATAAAATCCTGGAACAAACTGACCCAAGGTAAGAGTAAATTCACAATTTCCTCTTCAGAATTCTGAGAGTGTCTTTCTTTCTACTCATCATGTAACAGTACAGGCATCGTCTTGTTAGGTTTAGAAATCTCTATCATGTGACCTTTCTCTCTTTTTTCCTTTTTTTTGCTCTTAGAGAAACACGGGGGTATGGGGAAAAAATAAGCAATCCCTAGCAAGCCAAGCCCATTTTTTTTTCTAAATTGTTAAATAGTATTAGAGCTACTTAATACGGTTTTTTAAATTACTTATTGTCTGTGTCTCAAATAAAATGTAAGCAACATGAAGACAGGAATTTTCTCTTTATTGTTCAACGTTTTATGCCCAGCACTTAGAAACATGTCTAAAATCTGTTCACTGGATGTAATGATGGCCCTATTATCCTCAAACCCTGTGTAGATATCTGTTGCATAAAACAGCCCAGTGTTGGTGGTGCTTTGATGAATGCAGAGGGAGGAGCAGTGGACACATGCGGTATGGCAAAGAACAAAGATGATAGCTGCAGAAGTCAAGAGCATAAGCAGGGATTAAAAATGAAAAGGGAGAGAAATTATGAAGAAGTGGAAATATGGAGAGAGCAATTAGGAAGAAGTGGAAATATGGAGAGAGTGTTTTCTTTCGCATGGCACATAAGATAGTGGCCCAAACTGTAACCCTGGAAATCTTCACATCTTTAAAATGATGTTTTCACTTCTTTCTCCTTGATTCAAACTGGCCTCAGGCTCACTTGCCTTTTTTTTTTCCCCCCTTATCCTTCTGCATACAACAGGACCACTTCCTTAATCATTAAGTTCTTAGGTCAGCATCAAACAGTCTTAGGAACAAAGCCTCAGGTCTATTAACCACAGAAACAGAGTTTCAGGTCAAATTAAAGATAACATCTTGCAGCTCCACACCCATGAAGGCAGAAAGACCCTACAGGCATCACCTTGAAACCAGACAGAATGTCACCGTGATGCAGATCAGGACCTGATGCAAAGATCAACTGCTTTTGACCCTAGCCCCAACCAATCAGTGGAGCCCACGACCCCAACCCTCTTAGCTACTAATGAGTATTCCCTTATATAACCTCTCCCCTAGAGGACATCGGGGAGCCAAGTCTTTGAGTGCTAGTTCACCTGTGTCTCTGGGCTTGGCACCACTTCCTTAAATAAACCTCTACACCGCTACAAACTCCTGTTCGTGTCTCTGTTGGCAATTGATGTGTACAGGCAAAACAAACCCCTTGGGTTCGTTAACAAAACCAATTACTTAATTAAAGAGAAGAGTGACCCAGAAAGGCAAAAGAATTTAGGAATAATTCAAAGAATAAATTGTAAACTTCCCTTCAGTCTAGACCTTTATCTAGACCTGATATTGGGAACAAGAGACCTAGATATCAATCACTACTTGTGAGATGAAGCCCCAAGAGTAAATTTTACCCTATCCCATTGTTAGTTCTTAAAATTAGACCACATATCTACACACCGTGAATTAACAAAAATGAGCTGAAGTTTCACCAAGACTCTGCCTCTGTGAACCCTCTTCACTTTTTTTTCTGAATTGCTCTCTATCTCTGGTCCAGGCTCTGTTCAGCTCTTGGCTCAAGAGTGCTGATTTCAATCCTGCCTTTACCTTTTGAACTAGAAGTTAGTTCTTGGTCTTCCCAACATTTGAATGTTGTTTTTTCCCAAAGGTTTATACTTTGCTCATTATCCTGATTTTAGATGGAAATCCATTTGATTACTGTAGCTTTGTAATAAGTTTTGAAATCAGAAAATGAGTCTTCCAGCTTTGTTCCTTTTCAAGATTCTTTTGGCTATTTGGAGTTCCTTGCTATTCCGTATGAATTTTTAGATCGGCTTGTCAATTTCTACAAAAGATTGTGCTTAATATTAAAGTTAAATATGCAAACAACCCAATTTGTAATTAGAATGTACCTTAGAGATCATCAAGCTCAATACTCTTACTCTATACATGAAGAGAAACCTAGAGAGGCTTTCCAAAGGTGTGAAACGAGCTAGAAGAAGACCCAAGACCAGAACACTATCACCTAATCCCCAATCCAACATTCTTTCTACTATACCATGCTACTTTTCTAAGAGATAAGACTGTGGCACCCCACAACAGAAGAAACAAAACCTTGTTGACAGCATTCTGCAATTAGAACTAAGCACCAACATTTTTATTGTAATAATAAAAATGACCTTTAAGCACTTACTAATCAAATGTGCTAAGCAGTTTATACTCTGTATTATTATGTGTTCTTTGATTACAAGCAATAAACAATGACATGGCCAAATGAAGGAAGAATGCTGTGCTTCTAACAGATCGAAGGAAAAATTGAACAATCAAATCTTAGAAAGCCAGAAACCAAAATGGCTTCTAAGACCTCAGTAGCAATCACTCTTATAGAATGCATGTATCTCTATGTTTCTCCATTCAAGATTTAAATTTCTGGAAAGAAATTCTGATGATCCTCACATTATCCTCTGATTATCCTAGATCATGTACTCATACTGACATCACAGGATGGGGTTCTATGCCTGACATTCCTCTAGAATTACATGGAGAAATGCAGAATCAGGGCCTAAAAAAATGAGATGCTGCATGACCAAAACAAAATTCCGCCTAATATATTCTCATTTAATCCTGACAACACTGTGTGGTAGGTAATATTGTCCCCATTTTACTAAGAAGAAATCGAGGGTCAAGGAGGTTAGTAACTTGCCTCACACAGCTAGAAAGTAATACTCAATATGTCTAGTATTTCTCTCAGCTCAGTCCTGAGGCTCTCTTTTCTGAGTACGGTATTGTCTCTCCTACACCTTTGCTCCCTCTCTAGGTAGCATTCTTTTTGCTGAATTAGAGTAAGTTATCATAGGCTCCCTTCAGTAGTGAAACTCACTTCTTGAGTTCTGGGATGAAAATGGAATGCACAACTATGATGCTCTATTTTTAAAACAACTAAGTCTCTTTTGCAGCAGGATTATGATTCATTCACCCCCTTCACTGGAATGTGGGCATGGCAATGTGTAATTTATCTCAGTTTTGCACTATTCCTTTCTGTCACTGGCTGTGTTCTTACCTATCACTTCAACAGAAGGTGGTAAAATTTAATAGAGGTAAAATTCTGTAGTTTTATAAATGCAAAGTGATTGTTAGCAGCTCCCATGGGACAAAAATAAAGAGTGTAGGCTGGGGAAGATATAGGTCTACCCAGTTTTGAAAGAATTTTTCTTATTGTTTCTTCCCAAGTGGTGATAATAATCAGCTCATAATTGACTAGATTTAATAGATAAAATTTTTATCTAGCAAAGAGAAACTTTTCTTCCTGTAAGGAGTTTCCTGCTTTATATTTTAATGGCATAGCCTTTTCATTGTTTACTTTGGATTATGTAAAACTTAGAAAAGTAGACAAAATCCTTAAATGTATACTAATTTTTTTTAACTTCTAATTATTTGATTTAAATATAAAGGATAATTTCACAGCATAAATGAAAGTCAAAGTTTTCATGAATCACTCTTATCCTGTATCAAAAATGCAACTAGCAATTATATAAGGATAAAATTACTCAGAACATAACTTTTTCCCCTTTCCTATCTGTGATACTATATGTCAACTAGGCTGACCACACTTCCCAGATAGTTGATTAAACACTACTTTAGATGTTTCTGTGAAAGTGATTTTTCAGATGAGATTAACATGTAACTCTATAAATTTTGAGTAAAGCAGATCCCCCTCCATAATGTGGTAGACCTTAGCCAATCAGTAGATGGCCTTAGAAACAGAAAAGACTGACCTCACCCAAGGAAGAAATTCTGCAAACTGATGGCATTCAGACCCAAAATGCAACATTAACTTCCTTGAGTCTCTAGCCTGCCTGTCCACCCTGCAGATATTAGTCTTGTCATCCCCTACAACTTCGTGAGCCAATTCTCAGTTCACTAATTCTTTCTCTTTCCCTTTCCCTTTCTCTTTCTCTCTCTCTCTCTCTCTCTCTCTTTCTCTCTCTCTCTCTCTCTCATATTCATAGACACACGTACATATTATTGGTTCTGTGCCTCTGGAGAACCTTGACATATGTGCTGTCATTGCTATTGATATTTTAGCACAATATTTTTTAACCTCAAGATGACTTAAATCTTGACTTATTTATCATGGAATTCGTTTGGTGACTTATTTTATACATAGGTTGGTGTTTTATAATCTTGGTTAACTGAGTTGCAAATATAGTGCCTGGTATATAGAAAGTGCTCAGAAGAACTGAGTTAGAAACTGTACGATATTTCTATTGTAAGAAAATTTTCTATGTATAGCATACATGATAATGAAGATGGCTTCTTGTGAAAGAAGAACACATTAAGGGTATTTCACTTGTGTGAATAAAAAAAAGGAGGGAGGTGATTCTATGAAAAGTAACTTCACAGGACATTCTAATCATAAATGCCCAACCATGGTGGGTAGTCCCTCCCCAGGCCTATACATTTTTAGTAAAAGGCTTATCTTTGCCCTAAGCAAGCCTTGCCCATTGTTTCTGTGCATCTCAGTTAACACACCTTTGAAATAAGTGTGACCACCCACAAGAAAGCACATAATTTTCTTAACTGCTTTGTATTTCAAGTTTTGCTTTTTCTCTACCTCCATGTAATCTTTCTTCATTTCAAACGTGTAAAAGAAGCTGAAAAAATGTTACTCTCCAGAGTATTTGAGATCTTCCTCCCCAGCATATATTGTCAGTTTGGCTCAAATAAGCTCTTACAAAAATTCTCTACAGGTTTAAATGTTTCTTAGGTCAACACTTGGTAATTTAGAATAAAACTCTTGAAAAGTGATTGTGTTGTGATCCTCAATAGTCCATTCTTTGTTGAAATACTTATTTTAGAGGGAAGTTGCTATGTTAGTCACAGAGTTTCTGAGTATTTACTGAGTGCTGTGGGATGGCCGACACGATTCTATGTCCTAAGGAAAGAGTGATTGAACAAAACAAAGTGTAGCTTCAATCTCATGGCAGAAATAAACCATAAATAAGTAAACAAATAAATAATAAAACAAACTGTTATTATTATGAAGAAAATAAGGTAGAGTAAGGGGCTATGACAATTGAGGTGGGAGTTCAGGCAAAGCCTCCATATTGAAAACTGGCCAAGGAACCAAATGATGGCATAAAAGCAGTCTTGCAAGAATTGTGGAAAGAAAATTCCAGGTATACATGACAGCAAGTATGAAGCCCATGAGGCAGGAACCAGCCTGGCAGGTGGATGAACAGTAAGGAGACCCATAGAGCATGGAGCAGAGTGAACAGGGGACAGGAGGGTGCGAGGTCAGGGACATAGGAAAGAGCCTGATGATGATGCGCTATGTAAACCTTGGACAGGAGTTTGGATAGAACGAAATGAGCTCTGCACAGAGTATGGAAAATGAATGTTTTTGTGGTTGCTATCATAGTCTACAAGTCAATCAGAAACAGAGGTTCTTACTCTGGGACACCACAACTGTACTTCAGACTTCCAGTCGGCTTTTTAGAGGCCCACTTGTGAATACAAGCCAATAGCCAAGGATCGCCTGAGGAGAGCCCCTCATAGAAAGGCAGAGATCAAAGCAAGTGTGGACAAGGAAGAGGACAGTGCAGAAGCAGGAGAAATACTATTTTAAAAAACCTTAGAAGAGTCTTCAGGTTGGCAGGGAAGTAAAGTTCCACCATAAAACTGCAGAAGGCAGGGCAGAAGGATACAGGGAGGAGGAACGAAGATGCTAGTAAAAAAAACTGGAACTGATACATTATCTAATGTGCTATACAACATTGATCAGAGATTTGCTCTTTGTTCTCTTTTTAAGATAGGGCTAAAACGAATCTGATAAATCACTCTCACTGACATTTTAGTGGTAATATTTCTCAGAAGGAATTTGAATTGTATTAAGAGACTTTTGATAAAAAAGAAACCTTTTTGTAAAAAAATTGTTTTGTGGGTTGTTTTCCTGCATGTTTTTGTTTTTGTTTTTGTTTGTTTTTTGCTCATTTGTTTGTTTTTTATTTCAAGTTTGAAAAGGCAGAAATTCAGGTCAATTGGGACAGAGCCATCCTCAGGTTATAGTAAAATGGAGGCCATTGTCCCCGCTGTCACAGTTAGTATTTTTTAAAAAACCCAAGGTTGATATGTAAATGTAATCTGTAATTCTTCTCTTAGCATCAAGTCAAAACAACTGAAAAATACATGGCTGTTCCTTCTCCAGGCTCCAAGCCCCACATATTCATTCTGTCCATAATCCCTTCTCTGTTCCTCTTCTTCTCTTCAAGATTAAAGGATGTCTTTTATTTAAGCTTCCATTATCTTATTTCATCTGTATAGATGAAATATATAGCTGTGAGGATGAATGAAGCAGTACACTTCGCTGGGAATGGTGTTGATTCCATACTCTTTAGAGAGGGCCCAAGTGGGAAAATCTATTTATGCACTGGGTTAGTCAAAGTCTCCTTGTTGGCTACCTGGTCATCATGCACAGGTTCTTTTGGATTGGTATGAGCTGCAGTGAGTAAATGTAAAACTGGGCCAAAGAAACAGATGGAAATTTTGTTTTACTTCTTTAAGTAAATGCCAAATACTTCCCTAAGTAAATGCTTTCAGGAATAAATCTAACATTATATAAATATAATGATAAATCTACTAAATAGGAGGGGAAAATACACAACTCTATGAAAATTAAGTAGTTTTTAAGACTGAGGATAAAAGTTTACGCACAATCATTTCTACTGAACTTCTGAATAAGCTTCAAATGCATAATAGAGGGCAACAATGGTCTAAACATAAGAAACATTATCAAAAATATAAATATATCTCTATCTTGTTTAAAGTCTTGGTAATATAGATTGGAATATAGAATATAATTTATACTCGGTTAATCTTGTGAGAGGAGAATTAACAAAGCTAAATTCAACTCCCTTATTTCCCCGTGAATTATAAGATCAGGAGTTAAACATATCTATTGAAATATTTTAACGGTGAATTAAAATATATTTATAATTAAAGGAAAAATATAAGTGTCATTAGCTTCTCTTTCCCTTTCTCCTTTCTAAAATTTTCTCCATGTGAAAATAGAAAACAAAGTTGTAGAAACCATAAGTTTAAGCAATTTTACTAACTTAGCATAGTTAATTATTAGAGTAGGCCTTTTGATTGATTATATGCTTTGAATGTAATTTCATCTTTTTTTATAAGTACACATATTCTATGAGATAACAATCTTTGGTTTTTTTTTTTTGTTTCTAAAGTCTATTATTTTCTGATGTTGTATTATCCCCCTTGATTTTGGTCTGTGATGGTTAGAAAGATGCACAGAATTCACATAATCCATCGCCTTTTAAAAAATGTCTAACTTTGGTGAACCAAGAGTAGGCGTGGAGTCCAGAGGCTGATAAAACTCATATTTACTCTTCCCTTACTATACGTTTCAGTTAATGCCAAGTTTACCTTTCTTGAACGTCCAGAAGTTCAATCTCTCTCTAAGCCACTCTTTCTCTTCACTTTCTATCAGATTTCCTCCAGGTACTGGCCTCGGAAACTGCTCTTGAGCTTGCAAAGTTGATCGAAGTTTCCTGCCTAGAAACATACTATCTGAAGTTCCCTCATACCTCAAATCTTCTCCTATTATAATGTAAGTTTTATGAGGACATGGACTTTATGTATTCCTCTCCAAATTCCCATTCCCCACCACTGTGCTTGGCACACAGTAGGTATCCAATAAACATGTACTCAGTGAATAAATTCCCACGGACATTAGATTGGAGTAAATAAAGGAACTTTTTCCTACTAATATTGATTATTTTGCTAAAGACAATGGAAAAGACAAAGAAGGTAAAGGAAACGGAAAGTCTCATCCTACTAGAATAATAAACCACTTCTGGGAAGGAAGCCATCGGCCAACACCTGGGAAGATAGATTGGGTGCTTTGATTGATTACATTTACATGACAAACCAACTAAAAGTTACATATCTAAAATTTGAAACCAGAACTCAGTGGAGAGTGAATTAGGGTATGGGCATTTGGGAATAGGAAAAAAAGAGAGAGAGAGAAATTTTTATGATGGGCAGAGAGCAAGACAAATAGGAAATAAATAGCTTTTCGAAAAGATGGCACCACCACCAGAGGCCACGTAACTGCCACAGACACAGAAATTAGGCCAAGATGCTATCCCCAGCTAGTGATAGGGAAGCCAATCACAGAAAGGCACGATCACATTACTGTCCAACTCTACATGGTACTCCTAAGTGAGGGCTCCACCTCTCCCTAGACCCGGAATTCGCTGCACCTAGAAAAGGCGTTTTGGCAGCAGGACGGAGAAATCAAGGAGTAGAAGAGGTTGAAATTTTAAAATGTAGTTATAAGAGAGAAGAAAAGGAAAAAGCAGGGCAGCCTAAAGTCACGTGGTATTAGTTTTCTTAACCAGATGAGGAAAAGAGCTCTTAAGAAAGCAAGAGTCGGGAGACCGAAAAAAACGGCGTAGATGACGGAGTCTCTGTTCATCCCCCTGGCGACCAAATCAAAGTTGTGATGGAAACAGCAAGAAAAAATTGTCTGAGATCTAGATGAACAAGCCATACAAGTAGGGAGAAATCCAAGAAGTCACTCTGCAACAGCGGAGGGTAGGACGGGGTGAGGATGCGGCGCTGCCGGGTCCCGAGTGGCTGAGTGAGACAGAGGCTGCAGCAGCAGCAGCAGCAGAAGCCTCTTAAAGGGGCCGCGTCCTTGTCCCCAAGCAGATTTTCGCATGGTGAAAATCCTAAGCACCAGTGCCTGTTCGGCTGCGCCCAGTGTGCACCAGGGACTTATAGGAAAACATTGTCAGAGTGAGGGTCGAGGTGAGACTCACTGGGTATAGAAGTGCCAGTGGTATCCACGGTTCCTCGTTGAGCCCTCCCCGCTTCCTTGTGCATGGACACAGTGCTGCCATAGCCATGACATCATCAAACTGGGTTACAGAGGTCACTCGCCCAGAGGATTCCCTGAAACACCACCGCCCCCAACTTGGGGCCCTACCCAAGCCACATCCAGGTGTATTCTCAGCGAGTCAGGTGCTCCTTGCTGAGCAGCACCTAGACTCACACTAGTGGCAGCTGGCCTCAGTTTCTGATGTGGCCTTTTGAGGCAACTATAAGCACAGAATCTGTGGATTGGTTGCTGAATCTTAACAGGTAGCTCCAGAGGAGTAGAGGCTTGGGCTAAGTTTGACCTGCAGCTGAATAGACACCAACTTCACAAATCCACACTAATAAGACCAGAAGACTTACGAGCTTTGCTTAGTACATAGAAACAGACATGGAAAGGCAGCCAAAATGGCAAGACAAAGAAGCAGGAACCAAATGAGAGAACAGAACAGATATCTGGATATAATGGAGTCAAATAATCTAACAGATCCAGAATTCAAAACACTGGTTATAAATATGCTCAATGAACTTTTGGGAAGTGTAGAGAACTCCAACAAAGAGAGAAAAGACATAGAAGTGGAAATGGAAATTATAAAAGGGAACCAGTCTGAAGTGAAAAACACATTATCTGAGATGAGAAGTATATTAAATGGAATAAACAAAGGAATGAACAAAGTAAATAAAGAAAAGGATCAAATGCCCTATCTAGAGGACGGGAAAGCCAAGGACACTCAATCAGAATGGGAAGAGATGAGATGCTAAGACTATAAAAGTAATTTAAGAAGCATATGGGACACTATTAAGGGTCTAAATATCTGTTTGATCAACATAACTGAAGAAAATCAAGATGTTGAACAGCTGTTTGAAGAAATAATGATGGAAAACTTCCCTAACCTGGTGAAGAAAATGGACATAAAAACCCAGGAAGCTCAGAGAATCTCCAAAACCAGGAATCCAAAGAGGCCCACATCAAGACACATCATAAGTAAAATGCCAAAGGTTAAATATGAAAAAAGAATATTCAAAGCAGCAAGAGAAAAACAGTTACTTATAAGGGAACATTCATAAGACTGGCAGCTGATTTCTCAAAAGAAACTATGCAGGACAGAAGGGCTTGGCAAAAAATATTAGACAGCATGAAGACCCAGGATCTACAATCAAGGATAATTTATCCAGCAAAGCTATCATTTAGAGTTGAAGGACAAATAAAGAGCTTTCCAGACAAAAATTAGCTAAAGGAATTTATCACCACCAAGCCGGTATTACAGGAAATGTTGGCGGGACTTCTTTAAGAAGAAAAAAACATATATCCAAAACAGGAATAAAGCATGGTGACAACTACATTCCTATAAATAAGTACCTCAAATGGAAAAGAATTAAATGCTCCAAACAAAAGACAGAGTGGCTGATGGGTAAGAAAACAAAACCCTACATATGCTGCCTACAAGAGACTCACTTCAGATTAAAAGACACACACAGACTAAAAGGAAGGGGATGGAAAAAGATATCGCTCTGATGGACCTAGAAGGTATTTAAGACAGGCAAAGATAAACACTAGATGATTTCACTTATATGTGGAATCTAAGAAATAAAAAGAACAAATTAATCAAAAACAGTCTCACAAATATAGTGGACAATTTGGTGACGGAGAGGAGTTTGAAGGGCTGGGAGAATGGAGTAAAGGGTTAAAGAAATACAAATTAGTAGCTGTTGGATGGTCATGGGGATGAGGAGCACGGCATAGGGGATGCAGTCAGCATTAACACGTTGGCTAGGTGGTGGGTCAGGGGAGGGAGGGTGCAATTGGGGGGATCATTTTATGAACTATACGGATGTCTAACCAATGTACTGTATACTTGAAACTAATTAAAATAAAAAGAAAGCAAGAGTCACACACAGTTGGAAACCAGCTCAGGACTTGGTGATAGACATAAACAAACAAACAAAAAAAGTAGACTCTGGGAGGGACAGATAGCCCCATTGGCTCACCCACCTTATCTAGTTACGGGGAAAATACATTGATACTAGAGGTTAGGTCTCCTGGTGACTTGTCTGCTTCTAGGCTTGGATATTTGTCCTGAAAACTTTTTTCAGCCAAGCCCATGTGTAGCTCAACCTTGTTTACTTTTAAATAGACCATTTTCCTCTGTGATGTCCTCTCATCCTGTGTTTCTCTGCTACCCTTTCTTATTTCAATTTTTTCTTTTAGCCTCTTAATGAATTCGTTTGTCAAATTGTAACTTGCTCAGAAGTAACCAAGACGAAAGGATTTTTTCTTTTTCTACCTAGACCAAGAGAGGTAGGAGGTCCAAACAGCCTGACGACTGGTTTACAGTGATGGTGGTAATGTACAGAATCCATGAGAGAGAGTGACGAGTGGGACATGTGAAGGAAGTCTCAGTTAATAGGAGTAACATGAGCCTCCTGAATTAGACTTGAAGAAGGTGCTCAGATTATTGTCCTTCCTGTCTACATGCTTCCTTTTTTATATAAAAGACATGTTAAAAGCAGTAGGAAATACTAATATTACATATTAAGTGTAATTCAAAAGCCCTTAAGGTTACTGACATTTTACAGTAAGAAGTGACTATGCAAAAAAGCACAAAGATGTTAAGGGATGAGTTCTAAAAATCTTAAAATTTATCTCAATTAAGAAACTAAAGTTAAACATATCAGGTAGGCTTAGTAATATTTTTTTTCAGTACGATTGGTCAAATACGTGTAAATAACCAACCACTTAGCCTTTGCAGTATGACTTTTGTAAAAGATCTCATAAAATGCTAACCCTATAAAATGAAATTCTGAGCACAATGAAATCCTTTGCATTATATGTTGTGGAGAAGTATTAGAACAGTGTTACATAAGAAACTGTCTCTTTCCTAGTCCACGAAATTCATTTAACCTCCAGGAAGTTGTTCACACTTAGTATTTTAGTGTCTGGCCAGTTGGATGATTTGCTTAGTTGCCTTTTGAAATTGAAAGAGTGATTTGGGTGATTATAATCTGATGTCCAAGGAGGGACTTCAGACTCTCCACATACCTTCTGAAATAATAGGCATATCAAAAGGGGAAAATGCTACTTTGAACCATAACATCCGTTTAAGAAAGTTGAATCTGTCAAAGGAAACCATGAGGTCTAAGAAAGTGCTTGGTGCTGCTTACAGATTAGATAACCCCTTTCTTGGTCTAAGCATCTTGTTTCTTCTTTCTCCCTACATTTTTTTGGAGGGGAAGGAAAGGATCCCATGGTTTTCATCAGATACTTATCTGCACGTAGGGGCAAAGGAATTGAAAAAGAAAGGAACTCATAGGGAGAAAAACTTTTTAAAAAGTAATTTTATATTACACATTCCTGGACTCTTATATTTTTAAAAAATCCCCAAGACCCGCCAACAACTCCAGGAAATTAAGATTCTTTTCCGGCATTTCCTCTTTTTCTTCATTCTAGATATTTGTAGTTTGACATCACTGCAAAGAATTTTGAAGTTGAGATAACTCATTCCTTACCTTGGGTTTCTCTTTCAAATTTCAAATACAAATTACTGATCTTTTCTTTTTGAAACTCACCTCACAAATTTCAATTAGGTCTGGACTCTGAAGATACCCAAGTGAATCTCATCTGCTTCGTGAGTGTCTATGTGTGCCTGGCACGCAAGTTTATAAAGAGCTTAAACCTGTCCAGGCCAATTAGCTCATTACAACTTTTACATTATTTGTTATAATAATGGTAGTTGCCAACAGAGATGGTTGAGGGTTAACTAATATTCACTTGCTAAAACTGGCTAACAGTTTATAATGAGAGTGAATCTTGGACCAAAATTTGCCACATATACATTTACTAAGCAAATGTCTATTAACAAATGGGCACAAAACAGCGTAAAACCATTTATATAACCATTTCATAAACTCTATGAAATCCCAGTTCTCTAAACAGGTTGGAAGACAATTTGCATAAGAGATTCAGTTGATACTGATGCAATTTTCTGGAGGCAGCAACGTCCTAAAGGCAGTATCTTCAAGGATGTTCTTCCAGATATAAGCTTACTAGAGTCTTATACTTTGTTCACACAATGGGGGAGGGACATTCTAAAATATTGTTTTCGAATATGCATATCATAAACCCACTAATTTCACTAATGAGTGAACATAAGTTCTAATTTGTGGTATACTAATTAGCAAAGCCTTCAGTGTTGCTGGGAGATAAAGACATCTGCTGTACTTGTGGTATAGCTGCTTCTAGGGTGCAGCCTTTCCTAGATATGAACAGACAACCCTGAAATCATGAATTTCTGACTAGAGCAACGAACTACCTTAGTGTCGAGATCAAACTAAACCAAAATATCATCACACTGTTAAGATTGAAGTGCATTCCAGTAATATACAGATGTCACAGCAGACACTTAACCTACCTAGTCCCTCATTCCTGAGACAATTATACATGACTCATTCTAAACTGAATCAGGTTTGGAGAGTTGGAAGAATAGAAGGTTTAGTGAGAGGAGGACCGCCCTGACTCCAGGTGGCAGCTCCACAGCTTGAAAGCCAGGAATGA
Organism: Pteropus medius; assembly: GCF_902729225.1. Classification (NCBI taxonomy): domain Eukaryota; kingdom Metazoa; phylum Chordata; class Mammalia; order Chiroptera; family Pteropodidae; genus Pteropus; species Pteropus medius. The sequence goes on from NW_024356249.1 coordinate 15,490,615, forward strand.
GGAGTATATTGTGGTCCACTCAGCAGGCAGGGCTCTGAATATTAGTCCTGGCAGCTTAATGTACACACAAGGTTACATTTTAACAGGCCGAATGTGACTGGTCACCTTCCTCAGAGATGAGCTCCCTTTCTGACTAGCAGTTTTGGGCAATGGAGCTTTCCACTTTCTCTGTCATCCAAAATTATAATCTTCATAAATTTTGTTTCTGCAATTTTCACATCCATTCAATCACAAGCCTGTTTTTTCTTTCTTTATGGTATTTCCTGACTACATAATTTGTAGGACCCAGTGCAAAATGGAAATGCAGAACTTGTATTCAAAAAGCAGAAATAAGATGCTGTTAAAGGAACTCAATGGTCCTTCCATGGTGTGTTTTATCTGTGACTTAACATAGCACTCTCCCAGGCACGGGGTCATTCAGGCCCCTCCCCATGGCTGCAGCTGCCACATTCCCTCTCCTACGAGCTGCTGAATCCAGGAGAGATCAGAGAAACCCTCTGCCCAAATCTCCAGTAGCTAGTAACCCATAAGATTGCAACCTCTGGGCCAGGATAGGCTTAGTGCCTGGATCAGGAAGGGACTCACGCCCATGCAGTTGCCCACTGAGCATGTCCTGGCCCTGCCAGCTGAGGCTGGGCCTGCAGGCCCCTCCATGAGATGAATGCATGCCCATCTACAATCCTTGCAGCACCAGCACCAGGGCCCACTGGGGACAAAGTGCAGCAGCAGTTGCAGGCTGGGGCAGAGAGGAGGAAACTGGACATGGCCTAGGTCAGGGGTTCCCAACCCCTGGGCCGCAGACCAGTAGCGGTCCGTGGCCTGTTAGGAACTGAGCCATACAGTAGGAGATGAGCAGCGGGCCAGTGAGAAAAACTTCATCGGTATTTGCAGCCTCTCCATCACTGCTTCAGCTCCGCCTCAGATCATTAGGCATTAGATTCTCATGAGCACCAATCTCTGCTGCTAAAAAGGTTGGGACTGCTGGCCTAGGGCATTAGAGGGGCTGGTGCAGAGAGCCCATCCTGGAGAAATGGGAAGTCTTCCATAGGTAGGATTGCAGGTGAACAGTGGCTCCAAGTCTCCAAAGCCTGCTTCATTGCCCCATCATATTTCACTTACAAACACAGATTCAAAGATAAAATTAAGGATTTTAAGACAGCGAACACAACGCATTAAACCCTAAGCAGTATCCTTCTGAGTGTGGGGCCCTGTGATGGTTAGTGTTATATGTCAGCCTGACTGGGCCACAGGGTGCCCAGATGTTAGGTCAAACATTATTCCAGGTGTTACCGTGCAGGTGTTTTGTATGAAATTCACATTGAAGTCAGTAGACAGAGTGAAGCAGATTGCCCTCCGTAATGTGAGTGGGCTTCCTCCAGTCACTTGAAACCTGATTAGAACAGAAAGGCTAAGCCTCTTCTAAGTAAGAAAGGTCCTCCTGCCTGCCTGCCTTCAAACTGGGACATGGCTTTGTCCTGCCTTAAGACTCTTTCCGGGTCTTAAACCTTTTGGCCTTTGAACTGGAGCTACTCTTCTGGGCCTCTGGCTTGCCGGCTCACCATGCAAATCTGGGCACTTGTCAGCCTCCATAACAGCATGAGCCAATTATTTATATTATCCTATTGGTTCTGTTTCTGTGGAGAACCCTGACCCTTTATGACTGAGTGTTCCCAATAGAGGCTGCCTTTGGTATCTCCCACACCCTTCAGTTTTCAATTCCAACTGTTACGGAATGAGCTCAGAACTTTATCTTTTCTTGCCAGCTCTGTGCCAGGGCTCCCTAACTGATTTCTCCTTTGAGCACTTCCCTGTCAGAGTACCACAAATATAATCAATTAGCACCACTCTCCTTTAAGAAACATTCCATGGCTCTTCTTTATCTTACACTTCCTTTGGGATCTAGCCTCCGGGTAATTTTCCAGCCATATACCTCAATATCAGCCATTTGCCCTAGTCAGTTTTATTTCTTTCACACCTATATTCAGGCAAATGGTTATTTCTACCACAATGCCTTTGCCCATGTTATTCCTCAAGCCTGAAATGAAATCTAGCATCTTTTAAGGCCTATCTTAAGCTATTTTTCTTTCATGAAGCCCATGAGAAATTCTAACTAAAGCCAGTTTACAATGGACCACTTTTTCAGATCTCCTGCACTTGACCCTTGCCCTCACTTTTATTCATGCATTCCTTGTATCTGCTGTCATTAATCTTTGGCGTGTATTTTCCCCACAATGTGATTACAAGCTACCCATAGATACCATGGTGCATGGATCATTTTTCCTAGGATAGTATTATATTCTCATTAGGAGCTCAAGGGATAGTTCTTGAAAAAAATAAAGGGAATTAATTATTGCTCATCGTAGTAGGCTGAATGATGTCCTCAAAGGTATGTCCACATACTAACACCTGGAACTTGTGAAGGAATCCTTATTTGTAATTAAATTAAGGATCTTGAGATGAGATCTTACTGGATTATCCAGTGACAAGTGTCCTTATAAGATGCAGAAGAGAAGACAGAGCAACAGGGAGGACAGGTGAAGACAGACACATTGATTGGAGTGATGCATCCGCAAGCCAAAGAATGCCTGGAGCCACCGGAAGCTGGCAAAGGAAAGGAATAATTCTCCCCCTAGGACCTCCAGAGGTAGCAGAGCCCTACTGACACCTTAATTTTAGAAATCTGGCCTCCAGAATTGTGAAAGAATATATTTCTGTTCTTTAAGCCACCTAGGTTGTGGTCATTTATTATGGGCAACCCTTAGATACAAATATGTCTATCATTACCTTGAGCTGTTTGTAGAAATTAGTCTCCACCACATCTGTGTATAATAGTAGAACCATTTTTATCTTAGGAACTAAAATGACAATGGCCCCAGGCACCTTGTGTAATGTATACTATTCGAATTCTTTAAAATGGCAGGTGCAAAATTCCACAACTGGAATTTTTAAAAAATTGATATTCAAATTACATGACTCTTAAGAATGCTATCTTAGTCAAAAATGCCTCATATGTATTCTATAACTTTTCATCTGGAGGTCATTGTAGATTCACATGCAGTAGTAAGAAATAAGAGAGAGATCCCATGTGCCCTTTAACCAATTTTCTCAAATGGCAACGTAATGCAAAACTATAATGCAATGTCACAACCAGAATATTGAAAGAAGTACAATTATTACTTATCCAAATATCTTATTCAGATTTCTCCGGTTTTAATTGTATTTGTTTGTGTGTATTTAGTTCATGTAATTTGGTCACTTGTTGGCGCATATATCCATCACCGCAGTCAAGACACATAACTACTATTTTATTGCCACAAGGATCCCTCAAATTACCCTTTTATAACCACACCCACCTCCTTTTGTGCCCCATCTCCACCTTTATCCTTGAGGATAACAAATTGGTGAATCTCAAGAAAATTATGCTGAGTGAAAAAAGCCAGTCCCAAAATGTTACATACCGTATGGTTTCATTTACATAACATTCTTGAAATGACAAAATTGCAGAGATGGATAACAGGGTAGTGGTTGCCAGGGGGTGGGTGTATATTCTCTTGAAAGTGAAATGTATTTAAAATTTTTCAGGGGACTCAAAGTTGTCCTATAGAACAAATTAATTTTTTTCATTCAATAAACATTTAGGAAAATCTTTTGTGTGCCTGACACTACTTTGATGCTGGTGATACTCACCCTCTGCCTCAGGAAATGCACTAAGATGCCAAGTGAGAAGCCTTTAAAATGAAATTATTATTAAGCCCTTTAGTGGGGAAAGTGACCCACCATGTACGAGAGGCTCCGAGAGAGATAGGGTATGACTGGATAACAACAATAAAAACAAACAAACAAACAAAATGGGGGTGGGGAGGGAGATACAATGGTGTTTATGTAAAAAACAAGTTGTTCTTTCTCCATTAAGGAACTGTGAGAAACTGTGAGAGGTTTTGGTATGTGAATTAAGGGTTTGAGAGAGTAAGCAGTTTAGGTTAAGATACGGGTACAGACAGTTAATGATAAACCATGTGGCCTCTGGACTAATGGAAGAGAGTGAATAGACCAATGACGAACTCGAGCATCTGGGAAGTATACCACTGGTAATGGAGATATGACAGTTCTGCTAGGCCGGATGATGGGAAGTGGGGTGAGGAGGCATGATGTGTCGGCTCCTACAAACTGGCACAGACCGTGTGCAAAGGGTAGCACAAAAAATAACTGAAAAGCAAAGCCTTGCAAAAATGAGCTCTAAGAGTTTTAGAGAGTAGTAAAGAAAGACCATGCAAAGTTCCAGGACAACTGGTAGCCTGAACTGATCATGTCACCAAAGTTTTGCATGCAGACTATGGGGAAAGCGGGTGAAAGGAATTTAAGAATTCTCTGGGACTATATATAGCAAATGAATTTCATCTCCTATACTAAAAACTACACTAAATGTTCTCCACAACTGAAAAAAAAAAGAAAAAGAAAGCTGAACGTGAATGAATGAGTGGAGGGAACGAGGAGGAGGGAGAGAAAGAAGGAAGGAAGGAGGGAGGAGGGAGGAAAGAGAAAGAGAAGGAAGGAATGAAGGAAGGGATGAATAGCCGAAGGAAGGAAGGAAGGAAGAAGAAGGGAGAGAGAGAGAGAGAGAGAGAGAGAGAGAGAGAGAGAGAGAGAGAGAAAGAAAGAAAGAAAGAGAAAGAAAGAAAGAAAGAAAGAAAGAAAGAAAAGAAAGAAAGAAAGAAAGAAAGAAAGAAGAAGAAAGAAAGAAAGAAAGAAAGAAAGAAAGAAAGGAGGAAAGAAAGAAAGAAAGAAGGAAACTGAGAGGGAATTGTTATGGTTCCCATTTACAGGGAGGAAACTGGCTTGGTCAGACTAAGCAATTTGCCTGAGGTCACTTAGCAGCTAGTAATAGAAGAGCTAGGATCTAAATTCATCTGACTCCAAATTCAACCCAATTCTACCATCTCAGGCCTTTCAATGAGTTCAACAATAATAGGGTCACGGAGAGGTGTCCTAGAGATATAGAAGAAGATTTGGGAAGGTGACATTATTTTGGAATCTATAGAAACTGAAGGCTAAATTTCCTACTCCTGGTTTTTTAAAGTGAGCAATTTCCCTGGCTTTTGCTTCATGAATAGAAATGGAAAATTTGACTATTGGATAGAACTCTACAAAATACCAGATGCTATATTTGAGCAGAACTTCTCTGGGTAAATAAACTACACTTAAAAATATGTACCAAACCTCAGTGAGCTTACAGCAGTTCTTCAAGAAATGTTTCAAAATAAAGGTGCAAAAAATGAATAGCTTAGGAACTCATAAATATCCTTCCTTATTTGACCAGGATACAAAGTCAGATGTGATACCTTTTGGGGGAGGGAGGAGTGAGGAAACTGCAATAGAAAATGACCTAAAATTGAAATGCAGTTAATGAAACAAATTCGAATAGGTGGGCTGATTCCACTTCCCTATCTAGGTCGCAGATATATCAAAGAAAGGCATTGTGCACATACGGCCTTGCACAAATCATATAGCCTGTAAGATTTGAAAGTCAATGGCATTTTCTGAAATCAATCTAATTCCATCTAATTTCTTAGACAAGTCATATTGAAATTAGCAATATTAGGGAAAAGTTTCAACAGATTTAAGACCCTATAAAACTACATGAAAAGAGCACAAAGATGGCAACAAAGTGCGGAGTAGATTTTGTTTTGCTTGGTTATATTTGTTTTGCTACATGTATATTTCTTAGACCAGCTCCTACCACGTGGGATTTTAGCCTCCTGGAGTGTTGCTGAATTATCTTTAGTGACTATGAAATCCACTAGAGAACAGGTCTTAATGTGATACTAACAACTGGATAATATTGTTACCCATATTCCTGCTGCTTTGCCTTTCAAAGCGAACAGTGCACTTTAATTTAATGTAACTAGAGATCTTAATGTTTAATAAACATACCACAGTCTCAGCGAACCTTTTTGTACTTAGACTAAAGGATCCCATATTAATTCTTAATCAAGAATTGAAGTTACGGACTGAAACAATCATGTTTTAGGAAAACACAAACTTTGTTCAGTTGCTTCTTCTCAGAGTGTTCTAGTGGAACTTTTTTTTTTAACGGCATGTGGAAAGAAGTGTTTTTATATGACTTAATGTGAGGCTTATTCATTCATTTACTTAGAATTATTCGAATGTAGGGATGCTGTCACATTTTCCAATTTGCTCTGTGGCAGTAAAAAAAAGTAGTTTCTCCCAAGGTCTGATAAATATATATTTAAAAATACCTTATAGACTATGAGTATATTGTTTGTACATGTGTATGCATGTGCACACGTGTGTGTGTGTTTAGGTGATCCACAGTTTCGTATTTTTGCTTGGCGTTATGACATTACAAACAGGTAAAATTACTACAAAAGACTTCGAAAAAAGTATTTTTTAAATTATGATGCTGAGTCAGAAATTTTTCTAAGAGTTAATATTTTATAAGACAGAAAATGAACTATTCTTCTGAAGAAACCACTAGTAATGTTAATAATTGTTTATAATATACACTTGTAGATAATTTCAGGGAAAGGAAAGATAATTTCTGTAGTCATGAGTCCGATACATATTTTAGATGTGGGCTACCATATTCAGTATATCATTTAATATGATTTATAACTAAGACAAAAATGCCAAATTTTCCTACATTCAAAGATCTATTAAAAGACTTAATCCAAAACAGAATCTTCTAAAGAGTAGAATAAAAAAGGTCATTAAAAAGTCCAATTTTTATGGTATCTAGAATTTTCTTGTATGTAGTTAGAAAAGCAGTGATAGATGGAAAGAAAACTAGAGTCCTTCATGATACATTTGTTACAATATAATTTTATAGTATCTTACCTATATTTCATTGTCAATTAAACTACATATTTGTACAGACTTTGTTGCTTATGTATCAAATGTTGTGTCATGAAATCTGGGCATTTCATCTTTTTAAACCATTTTATTTTGCTTATATGAGATACCTAAAGCAGTCCAATTTATAGAAACAGAAAGTAGAATGGTAGTTGCTATGGGCTGGAGAGACAGAGGAATTGGGAGTTATTGTTTAATGGGTTCAGAATTTCAGTTTTTCAAGATGGAAGGAATTTTGGAGATGGATGGCAGTGCATGTTGCACAACAATGTGAATGTGCTCAGTATTACTGGACTGTGTACTTAAAATGGTTAAAATGATAAGATTTATGTTAAAATTATAAACGTATCAAATGTGTCATGAAATCTGTAGGCATTCTAGTTTTATAAACTATACTATTTTGCCCTTACAGGTTCCTAAAAACCAAAACGAATATAACTGTTAACAAATAAAAAAAGTTTCTGTTTGTAGCTAAACCCAAAAATAACATGTTAAAATGGGTCATGGTGACCTCGAAACTGAGAACACCTAATTGGTTTCAAAGCTAATTTGGGGATGCTAGCACTGAAGGAATGAGGAGTATTTTTTGTCCAAAGACCTAGTTCTTCCCCATAAATATTAGCCTTCTCTTCCACTGATGTACTCCTGTACACAGGATCCTTGTACAGAGTCTGTTAGTTCAGGTACAAAAATTATTTTATGATGTCAGCACTGAGCTGATCAAGAAGGGAAGGCTTTAGTGGTGAGATGCCCAGTTGAAAGAATGCACGAGGAGCCGACATGAGAATGAAATGGCAGGCACCAACTTTATTGCAGGGAGCATGCGCTTTTGTGCCAGGGGACCACATGGGCTTTATATACATCAGAGAACAATAGTGGCATTCCGCCACACATGTATCATACAATAAGCTGAGTCATATTTGCAGAAGTTAGGTGCAAGCACCTTACTACATTAATGTAACATTTTAAATCTGGAGTCCTATCCCTAGCCACGAGCCTGGATCACAGCCGGACTTGGGACCCATATGGCATTCTCAAGGACATTCGGTATACCTACATTGCGTACTTGAGTTTGAGTGCAGGTACTCAACTGAGAGACATCACTAGGTCTTTCCTTGATAATCCATTATACTTCCTGCAACAACTCGAGTAATGGAAGACAAAGGTCAGGATGCCAACACAAAGGACAGTGAGAGTGAGTAGAGGCCTATTTTTGCCTCTCTCTGGCAAAAACAGAGGATGAGAGGAAATGAGGGAAATTGGGGGTGAGGCCTTTAGGCAAAAGTCCAGCTAGCTCGCTAGGGCAACACAAGCTGCCAAATGGAGAAATTGGGAAATTTGGAGTCTGTTTAGATCCCGACGATTCAACTTGGCTCAACTGATAACTGGCCTGGCTTGGCAGGAAAGAAGCTGGTGGGAAGAGAGGAGTAATGCTAGTGTCCCGTGGTTTATGCCAATGGGCTGGATGAAGTTTCAGAGTTCTGAATGCACATCATTGTGAACATTCTGAGCAATAATTTTAATTTGGGGTCGTGATATTTAATCCAGCATAAGTATCAACTTTAACACTTTTACCCTCATTTTCATTATTCTACTCCTGTTTCCTCCCCTGCTGTTTTTTAAAAGGTAGACAGGTTTCTGATCATCTCTCTGCAGGCTTGACTTTATAATCCAATATAAACATGCTTTAATATTTTAAAGTAACCCTACACCCTACTCCCAGAACTAGTCAGCTTTTTTTCCCCCAAACCTTTTCCTCTAAGTTTCAGTTATCTACTACTCTATAAAAAGCTACCACAAAACTTAGCAACTTAAAACAACAACTATTTCTCAAGATTCTGTGGGCTGCCTGGTCTTAACCAGGTGATCCTCACTTGTTATTGCCCGGGGTCACTCATGTGATGCATTCAGCTAGGAGCGCGGCTGGGCTGGAAGGTGCTAGATGACTTCACTCACACAGCTAGTGCCTCAACTGGAATGGTTTGGGACTAACTAGGTCTCCCATTCTCTCTCCAGGTAGCTTCTCCTCATTCAGTAGCCTCGTCTGAGTTTCTTTGTAGGGTAATTGAATCCCAGGACAGGGAACTAGAAGCCACAAAGCCCAGAGTCATACAGCATCACTTCCACGGCATTCTGTGGGTCAAAACAAGTCCCAGGGCCGGCCTGGGTTCAAGAGGAAGGAATGCAGACTCCACATCTTGATGGTAAAAGTGGCAGGAATTTACGGGAATGTGAGCAATTATTGGTGACCGTATGTATTTGCAGACAATCTACTGCTCCATATACAGAAAACTAATAGAATATTCTGCTTGAGAATGGATCCAATTAAAAATCCAATTAACAATATTAGGTAATCCTTCTATGGGAAATAGTATAGTATATAGTTTTCTATAAAACACTGCAGCCATTGAAGGAAGAGAGGACACATTTTCTTTTCAAGTACACACAAGGAGTATCCTTTGAGGCTGTGGCTTTGAATCGTGGTTCTGCCAGGTACTAGTAGTAGCATCTTGGGCAACTTCCCTGTCAGTCTCATACTGCTCCCCTTTGTATTTATAGAATTATTGTGAGGATTAAATGAGTCAATATTTGCAAAGTGCTTGGAGAAGAGCGTGGCATATACTAAGTATACAATAAATATTGGCTTTGAAATATAAATGATCGTTACCTATTATGTAAAGCAACGTTCGTTTGGATTAAACCTCCTGGAGCTGCAAAGCTCTCTGAGTCTTATTAAACTTAATCATTAATCCTGGTTACTTCCTCTGCCTCCCCCACTTCTAGCCAAGTAAAAAGGTAGATGAAACAACTGGTTAACAAGTGCTCTAAAGAAGTGATTTGTCATATTTTAAACGTTGCAATCCACATTAAGAAATATAATTTACATTGTAACCCAGACACTCACCCACACCTAATACAAAAGTTTCATTAAACAATTTAAATAATTTTTACCTTTAGGTTGTGCTATGAACTCTGATTTTTTTTCTATTTCGGTGAATCAAAACATGTTGTGACCCACTATTACTATCTTCATTACTTGAATTCTAAGCTACTATATATTATAGTCATCGGTGAATTAGGATATTAAACACACTTTCAGCCCAGGAATTGTTTCAAGTGTGCTATAAGAATACAGCATATGTCATTTTCATACAGGGTGATTTCGTTTTGGAGCAAAAAGCGCTTTTACAAATATGGCCTGACCTCCCTACTCAAGAGGCTTCATAAATTCTTTCACTGGGACACTGGGAACTAGGGGAGGCAAGTGCACAGTAAACGTGTTTTTTGGTAAGAAACAAAGTGTCTTGTTTCTTAGGAGATAGATGGAGCTAGGCCGGAATTCCGGCTTCACGATTTACTACACTGTACTTTTAAGCAAGTTCTCTAAACTCAGTTTTGGAGCCTTGATTTTTTGATTTGTTAAAGTCTTACACAAATAATATCTACTTTCGTTGAGTCCTGAGCATTAAATGAGAACACACACCCAAAGGTCCATCAAAGGTCCAGCAAAGTGTTCAAGGTAAAGTTCTCTCAGAATGCATTTCTTGCTTCCTCACTCAAAGGTGGAACAAAACCTCCAGAATTCATAGCTATTCTTTAGGTTCTGTGTTTTACATTTCAGAGGAAAACCTAAGACTTGGTAAGAGACCTTACAATGGTCAAACCTTATTATTTTTTTAATTCAATTTAATTTTATGACCATGTGTTGTCTTGATATTCTATTTAATAATAGTTAATAATGGTAGTTGTTATTAATTATTCTGAAATATAGATATGGATTATGAAACAACTTTGTGTTTTCAGGTCAGGTTTTGCAGTGGGGTGTGGATCGATTACCTAATTAATCAACACAATCGTGGAAAAAATGTATGCAGAGGAGAAAAATTTCGAACTGTTGCGTTGCTGAATAATTTAAACAAAATGACGTGCAAAATCCAAGGACTACTTTCTCCTTGGATCAAATATTTAAGATCACCAGCGTTCCACTGCTCTGGCCAGGTAGTATTTTCACCATAGATTAGCTAGCTTTCAAGGAATCTAAAGGAAATTGACTAAGAAGCAAGGTGGACATGACCATCTCATATCGTCCTAGTTGGTGGACCTCCGGATGAGATTGGTTATTTTAAAATTTCTGCCCTAAAGTCAGGATGACGAAAGTGTGTGAATGGAGGGAGGAGGGCGTGACCCGTTTTCCACTCGCCTGGGCGGTCACACGGCGCCCCAGCTGCCGCCGTGGCCCCCACGTGGCAAGTCCAGATTGCACAGCCTCGGGCGGGGGGCGTCGGGCCCAATCGCAGACGCCTCCCTCCGCTCTCCCGCCCTTCCCAGCCGCCCTTCCCTCCGGCCCGCCGGGGCGCCCGCTCGGTCCTCCACCGCCAGGGGGCGGGCGCGGCCCCCCGGCTGCGGGGGCCCATTGGTCGCGACTGGGAAGCGAGGGAGGAGGCCGGGCGGCGCGCTGGCTTCCTCCGGGCCACTCGCGGGGGTGAGGGGAAGCCGGAGGAGCTCGGGAGGAAGCGAGTAGCGAGCGGGAGGCGGCGGCGTCTCCCTTCGGCCTCCGGCAGCACTGACCGCGGGGAGGCCGGAAGGCGCGCGAGCTTGGCGGAGAGGCGGGCGGGAGGCCGGTGAGACGGTCGGGGAGGCGGACGGAGCCGCGGCCGAGGGCGGGGAGGATGGAGGGAGGCTGCGGGGAGCCGTGCACCCAGCTTCACCCTCCTGCTCTGCTCACTCCGCGACCGCCGGCCGGGGGCGGCCCCGGGGCGTGCCCCCGAGGGGAGGGCGAGGGCCGGACGGGGGGGCCCAGGGCGCGGTTGGCGAGGTCGGGGCCGCAGCCTCGGTGCGCTCGGCTCCCGCCGGTGACCCCTCGGGGCTTCCCCGGGCGGCGCCTGCACCTGGCGCTGGGCTGGGCGCTGCTGGTACCTGGGGCGCGCGGTCAACGCGGGGGCTGCGCCTGGTGCTCGAAAATGTGTGCTGAGTGCTGTACAGAGACGGGAGAAGGAGTTGATGTTACATTTGAACTCTGTGAAGGGCCAGCTTGGCCCACTGGTGAAGTTTTAGTGTCTCCTGACCTGGAGGCACTTTTAATTTTAAAACCTATCCAGCCCATTGGTGTTGGTTGTCATTGATGAATGTGCAGTTTCTTTTTCTTTTTCCCCATTTGTTTACTGTCCTCAGTTTCTACTATGTGTGACGATGAGTGACCCTAGATCTAAATAATATCAGTGACAGATTGACGATTTGATATTGAGATATATAGCTGGGATTTTTTTGTTTTCATCATCTTCTACCTTTAAATTTTTTCTCGTATATGATACAGAACTACTGTCTAATTGACAGACCCTTGTCTTTTTTCTTTTTATTTAGTCAAAAATACATGGATATGATGGTCCTAGATAATATTAGATTGCTTACTAAGCACTGTGCCAAGTGCGTTCGTAGACACATTTGTTTCTTACAACCCCCAAAATAGGTCATTTTATCTGTTCTAATTTTGCAGAGATTACATGAACTGCCCTGGAGGTTACATAAAAGTTGATGCTGACAGTAGATTCCCATTCCTTGGACCCTTGACCACCTTGCAGGACTAGTAGTAACCTGTCACATGTTTCCAGGTTCTGGGAAACAATGCTGTTACAGTCACAGTCACGGGCCACATAATAGTGCTTCAGTCAACTGCAGATGGATGGTCCCATATTATAATGGAGCTGAAAATTTTTCTGTCACCTGATGATGTCATAGTGCAGTGCATTACTCACATGCTTGAGGTGATGCTGGTGTAAACAGACCTGTGCTGCCAGTAGTATAAAAGTAGGACACAGTTGACCCTTGAACAGCTGAGGTTAGAGGCTTAGACTCCTGCCAAGTGGAAAATTCACACATAAGTCTTGACACTAGAGTCGCCTTTCCCATCTTTGGGTTCGACCAACCATGCATGGAAAACGATATTTTCACATTCCCAACTTTGGATTCCCCACTGTGGGTCAAATAGACTGTTTTATATTCACAGTTGAATACCAAATGGGAAGGGCTGACTGTATTTATTGAAAAAAAAGTCCACATATGAGAGGAACCTCACACTTGAAAGATGTGTTATTCATGGGTCAACTGTATGCATAGTACATAATACTTGATAAGAAACAACTGTGTTACTGGTTTATGTATTTATTATCCTATACTTTTTATTGTTATTTTAGCGTGTACTCTTTAATTATAAAAAAAGGTTTACTGTAAAACAGTATGCCATGCTACACCTGCGGCATCCTCATATATACTGTGTTTACCTCATCTCTTGATTGGATTATATTATCTTGTGCTAGATTTATTGTTTTGTACAGTATCATACTATGCAGGCTTGTAGCCTAAGGCCAGTAGGTTTTAACATATAGCCTAGGTATATATTAAGCTATGCCATCTAGATTTGTGTAAATGTACCCCATGATGTTTGCACAAGGACAGAATTGCCTATTGACACTTCTCAGAACGAGTCTTTGTTGTTAAGTGATGCATGACTGTATTCAGTGTATTACAGAGTACAAAGGGATCTCCATTTAACTCAGAAAAATGAAAGTTAATAACTATGCTGTTCACATATCTTCTTTAATCCTTTCCTTTCTATCTCAATGCCACCATCCTAGGTCACATCCTAGGTTGCAAAGCATCTGGCTTTGGCATAGCGTTCTCTGTACCTCTTTTAAAAGCTGCCAGTCTCTTGAACTGATTAAGTCACTTTTTTTTTTTTCACTTTTATACAAGTGTAGAAGCTTTGTTTTACAAATTCTGTGTAATGTTTTTTCAGTTCATTAAAGACTAGGATTACTTGATAGTAAGAAATAAGAGTTCAATGCAGTAATTCTCACCCTGAGGACCTTTCAGAATCATCCGCAGATAAGGCATTTTATTTATTTTCAAGTAAAGTTTTTATACAGTCATATTGGTTATATTAGTTTCAGGTGTACAATATAGTGATTCGACATTTTTATAACTTACAGTGTGATCACTTCCAATAATTCTAGTAATCATCTGTCACAATGTGAACTTTTTTAAAAAAGGATACAGGGCAGGCTCCCCAGAATGCCCAGTGTAGGGGGCTTCTATTGAAAAGGGAGTTAAAGTAAGACTGCTGTGTTAAAGCAACTTTCGAAATTAACTTGATTTTTTATTACAAATTTTTAATATGGATTGTTACCTTAAGCATTGCCAAGTAATCTTTTCATAATCAATGAAGCTACATTCAGACGAAAGGAATTGGAGAGAGAGACTGTTGAATGGCAAAAGAGTAGTAGTGTTCCCTGATGGGGATCATAAGAACCTTATTATTTTTTACCACATATTTTAGGTCTTAAATGGTGAGTCTCAGTATTTAAAAATTTTTATTCATTTAAAAATGGAGAGTACCTACTATGTGCCAGTAATTATTACAGGTATTATGAATACCATGAATAAGACATCTTGGGCCCTCATAAAGCTACTATCTGTGAGGCAGTCAGCCTCCTCCTTTCTCTCTCTCTCTGTCTCCCCCACCCCCACCGTGCTTTATACCCATTTCATAAAGCTAAAAGGTCCAAGACCCAAGAAGCAAAAGATTTTGGTCTTAGGTATCACAAAAATTCAGCTCAGAGCTTAGTACATTAGCAAAAATCTCTCCGGAACTTAGTCCGGAAGGGTTCTTGTTCTTGGGATCAGGTAATGTGGATTTTAAACAGTAGTTCTGCATTTTGTTATTTTGTCTGCATTTTGTTATTTTGTGAATGGCATTGACCAAATTATTTAATAATCATGCAATGCCTTGTTTTCTTAATCTGATTGCAGAGATTGAACAAGATTCCCAAGATCTTGAAACTTTAAAAGGTTTTATGATTTTTATTCAGTTTCCAAAATAAAGTCAGCTGACTTTCAGAGGAGATAATTAAGTGTTCCAATACCTCTGAGTTTCCACAGCTGACCCTATCAGTATTCCTACTTTTCTTCATTGGTTATTCCGTTTGGTTGAAATTGTTCTCATATTACTTACATTTTCCTTATTTCTAGTCTAATTTTTTCATCTGTTTTCATGATTTTTCTAGTTTTATTCTAGTGAGTTTTCTCTTTCCAATTTCCTTTTAAAAATTAAATTTAATTCATATAACATAAAATTTACCAGTTTAAAGAGTACAGTTTATTGACATTTAGTACCTTCACAGAGTTGTGCAGTCATCGCTTCTGTTTAGTTTAGAACACTTCTATCACCCCCAAAGGGAACTTCATGTCCATTAAGCAGTTACCCCCCATTCACCCTTTCCTCCAACCCCCAGCTGCCACTAGTCTGCTTTCTGTCTCTGTGGATTTACCTGGACTAGATATTTCATGTAAATGGAGTCATACAATACGTGATCATTTGTGTCTGGCTTCTCTCACTGATTATGATGTTTTACAGGTTCGTCCATGTCATATAGCGTGTGTCAGGACTTCCTTTTTATGATTGAATAATAGTCCACTTACAGATATATAGCACATTTTGTTTAGTCGTTCATCCATTGATGAACCCTGGTTAAGTTTTTGTGTGAAAATGAGGAAAACTCTAGAATTGAGTCAGTTCCTGAATTGATTTTCATCCTTAGTTCTACAAGGGTTGAAGAGGTTGTATCGTGGTACCAGGTGTACTACCTGTCAAAACCATTATCTGCAGTTAAGTGATCAGTGAATGTGTTTTGAAGGAACTTTGGTCCATAAAAATTATTTTTTTAATTTATTCAGAAAATTTTACACTAGAAGCTTCTTACTACTTATTCTTTGCAAGTGGCTGCTTCCCAGTAACCCTTTATCATAATGAGAGAGGGCTGTGGTTCATTTAGTTTTACTGACTCTAAAGTCCACACTACTTCCTTCATTTAACACATCTGAAATGAGGATTAGGTTTACAACATATTTTTTCTTAGTAATTTATGAAATAATGGTGTACTTAGAAACAGCTTAAATTAATAAAACACCATACCTGGTTCTTTGAAACCCTAACTGCCATGGAACCCACAGTACAGACAGGACAATTCCTGAGCCCAGAACCCCTAGGAGTGAGGATTAAAACTCCTGCAAGGTTAAGAAGCTCCCCAGCTTTCAGGGTTTTTGTTTTGTTTTTGTTAGAATTGGTATGCTATCCAGGGTCCTTGGGCAAATGAAACCACTCTGCTCCTCCATTTCTTCACATAGGTCTGACAGAATTAGTATATGTAGTATATATGTAGGGGAATTCTTAAACATTCATTCAGAATGGGATCCTGTCACTTCTCATCTGATATAATGTAAAATAGTTATATGAGATGAAGGTAGTTACACTGTATATAAATTTGTGCCTCTAATCTCTAGCAATTTATGAAGTAGATACTTATTTACCCTATTTATGTTCAACTTCTTATAGTTAAAATGTATGTACTATTATTTTTGCCATTATCCTCAATAACATCTGTTTATATCCATTCATCCTTCTCGAAGGCGTGGTGTAGGATTAAAGTAGTTAGATTATAGCTCTTTACTCAACAGTTGCAGAACTCTGAAGGAGCAGGCAGAACTAAATGTCATTTTATCTTGTTTTCTGTTTGGGGGATGTTTGCTCTCTCAGTTACAGAAATTTGATCACCATTTCAACTGGATGATGACTTTTTAAGCAGAATTCTGCGCTGGTAGATGAAAAATGTCAAGACATTTGGTTAATTTTAAAAACAACAATCTGCTGTAACCATTACAAACAGGAGTTCTGTTTCTCAGCACATTGTCCCTGGATTTATTCACTGCCACCTCTCCTCACCCCCCACAGGAGATCTGGCCTAGAGTCAGGCTAATTTCCACTCATTGGTAAGGAAAGAATGAAAATGCGTGTCTTGTGAATTTTACCTTTGGGCTTTTTTGGCATAAATCTGACTCCACTTTTTTTTTTATTCCCCTAAATTTCAGTGTTTGGATTGGTGTAGATCTGAAGTTCTCAGGTCTGAGCTTGAATGAGAATCAGCTGGGGAGCTTCTTAACCTTGCAAGAGTTTTAATCCTCCTAGGAGTTCTGGGCTCAGGAATTTGTGTTTCAAAAAGCCTGCTGAAATTGTGGTGTCCATACTGTGGGTTCCATGGCAATTAGGGTTTCAAAGAACCAGATATGGTGTTTTATTAATCTAAGCTGTTTGTAAGTACGCTATTATTTCACGTATTACTAAGAAAAAATATTTTGTAAGCCTAATCCTGATTTCAGACATGTTAGATGAGGGAAGTAGTGTGCACCTTAGAGTCAGTAAAACCGAGTGAACCACAGCCCCCTCTCGTTATGATAATGGGTTATTGGGAAGCATAGAAACTATGAAACAAAGTAATTATAATGCAACATTTCTCCAGATCTTTTACCATGTTTATAAGAGTTTAAGGTGTCCTTACTTGTCATTTATTTGTAATGATGATTATGATGCAGGACAGGGCAAATTCCCTGCACTGAGAGAGAGGGTTCTTGGCGGAGAATGTAGAAAGTATTCGAACACACGCCAAAGTTAGAATCAAAAGGAAAGTTTATTGGAGAAGGGGTAACACTCCACAGACAGAGTGTGGTTTCCTGTCAGAGGCAGAGAGAGACTCGGAAGGACAGAGACAATAAAGAGAGACAAGGACAGTGAGAGAGACAGAGTAAAGGCACTGAGAGAGACCCTGAAAGTGATGGGGAATTCAGTTTATATATCATTCTTTAGTTCCTGTGAGTTATAGTTTCTTTGATATGGACATACAGTGAGGGAGGATAAGAGTATGTAGCATGAGAACGTGAGAATATATGTAGCGTGAAAGGTCTGCTGGCAATTCCCAGCCTTTAATCCATAGGTTCCCCATGGTTTTAGCCATAGGGAGTAAACAATTTTATTTTGTGTAGGGTGCTACTTAAAGACTCTTGTTTTTCCTGTTTCCCCTTCACAGGTGTGGGAAATGGGTTGTTAGCAATCCCAGCAGAAATCTTCCTTTGTTCTGCAGGTGTCCTCTATCAGCCTGGCTGCAGGGCTGATCAGCATATTGCAGTCTCTGAATGTAGCTTGATTTAACATTTAGTTTTCTTGCCTCCTCCCTACATTAATTATACTGATGACTGTTTTAAAATGCAACTTAGCTTTTAATTACAGGGTATAATAATGCACTCCAGTTTGGCCCCATATTATTTTCATCCTAACCATTTCCAGTCATTTATGTGTTGATGGTTCAGTTTAGAAGTCTTATTTCTAACTTCTTTGTACTTTAGTGATGTCCACTTTGTAATTAGAGTCCACTGAAATATTTACTTAATGTCACATTGACGTTGGGTGTGGCTTGATCATTTGAGTTTTATCTTATCATCACTCTAACCTTCATTAATGCTAGGTGATTATAAGCATATATACCAGCCACCTACCGCCCTCTCAAGTAGTGTTAGGATATAGTGGTAATTAATAATCAGGATTAAGCACTAAATCTGTGTCAGAGTAAACCTGAACTTTGGCTGCCAACTCAAAGTGAATGCCGTGGTGGCATATTGGTAATTGAAACAATATCTGTAGGTGAGAACAAATCTGTCTTCACTGATGAGCATTCAGGGAAGCACAGCCCCTCCTGCTCATGGTGCTTCCTACAGTGGCATCATCTTGGACAATGAAATATCTTTGTGGGGAAAAAGTTACCTATGTTAGATTTGGGAGGGGAAACAGAATACGTGCCCATTTAGTGCTTAATCTCTTGACATCTTTACAGAAAACATGGTTAAATGCTTGTCGATCAACTGAAATATTTTAGAAATCTGATGCCTCACATTTCTGGAGAGGTAAGAACTTTAGGTCTCTAACTAATTCATGTTGGTCGGAGGAGCTGTACTATGAACTCTTAATGTTGAGCTGAACCACATTGAAATGCTTTCAGAATACGGTGTGTGTCATCTGTTACGTTTGGTTATGACAAGGAGAAAATTCTGAGATGTCCTAAATTAAATTACAGCAGGCTGGAGGGTGAAAGGAAGAGATTAGAGAGGTTAATCAGTTAACAACTGCAGGGCAAAACCAACAAAAGACTGCTTACACTCCTCAGTGTTTGGTGACCTTTTGAATAACTTCCACGTGGAGCCACGATTATCCAGAGAGAATAGTCCAGTTGCCAACCACCCGTGGACACAGACCACAAGGCCCTCTGCTTCTTGCTTACCCATGATCTTCCCAGACTGTTGCCCACAACCAATCCCGAAGAACAAATGCTTCCTTATGGACCCTGCACCTCTCCCAGAACTAGCTCCGCCTCACCTTCTCCCACCCCCTTTGTCTATAGCCAGTGTAAATTCTTTCAGAATGGCTCACATCTTTCTTCCCCAAACTGTTAGCATAAAAGAGCCCCATCAAGTCCAGGACTGTGGACGTGTTGTCCTCCACCTGGCACAACTGCTGTGGCTCATGCAGGGGTCTGCTGCTTTCTCTGGCTAGCCTTTGGCTCAATACACCCTTTCTTTCAGAAAAGTTTTTGGCGTTGAAAAAAGTTTAAGTTACTTCCCCATACACTAACACAGTGGGGCAGAGTTGGTCTAAGGGCACCTTTGCTAACTGGTTTTTAACTGTAGGGACAAGTTGGTATTACAGTTAGATTTTGTCTTTTTTTTTCTTCTTGATAGAATTTTATATAGCTGCTATAGATTAACTAGAAACTTTCTAGTGTTATTCTCTCCATCCACTGTCAGGAGAACCAAAAAAAAAAAAACACAAGGCATAGCTAAGATCATCCATACCCTCATTCACCAGTTACTATGTACAGATTTGAAAATTGGACAGTGAAGAAGGCTGATAGGAAAAACATTTGATTCATTTTAAATTCAGTGTTGCAAGAGAGCCCTACAAATACTTGGAGCACTAGATAGAGGAAACAAGTGGGTCCTAGAGCAAATTAAGCCTGAAACATCGCTGGAGGCAAAAATGACAGCACTGAAGCTGTCTTTCTTTGGGCACATCATGAGAAAGCAGGGTTCTTTGAAAAAGAACAATGCTGGGAGAAATAGAAGGCAGCAAGAAAAGATGACTAACTATGAGATGAATAAAAAGCCACAGGCATGAGTCTACAGGAGCTGAGTAGGGCTGTTCAGGACAGTACATGGGCAGTACATCATTCATTCATAAGGTCGCCAAGGAGTTGGTGCCGACTCAAGGGCATGTAAAACACACACCAATTTATGGTGGACAGTGGAGGAAAGCTCAATGCACCCAGTATAATCCCAATAGGTTTTATGTCAAGCATTGGTTAACAGTGTATGTGGTGGGGATTGGGGATGGCAGTGGGGTTAAAACTACTTTCTGGCTCAGTTGTGATTTTCCATTTATACTTTTAGTCCTGTTTCAATTTCTTAGCCACATTTAAACATTAATCCTTTTTAAATGTCATTTCGATATGATGCCATTAAGAAAATAAAAGCTGTATGATACTAGTTCAGATAACTTAAAAATCCAGGCATAGATCATCCATATCCTTCTGTTCCTAAGGTTTTCAATAGAACATTAAAGTTTTATTCTAAAAGATTTATTTATTGCTTTTGTTGAGCCATTATTTAAAAATTTTTGGTCTGTTGCTCTGCAGTCTTACCTTCTTAAAGGCCACATCGCAGGAGTGGATGCATTTATATTTTCCTCAGTGATTTTTTTGGAAAAGGTATTCTTGGCATTATAGACTTCACACCAATCTCCTCTCCCCCTTCCCAAATTAAACAATCAAATGAACGAACGAACGAACAAAAACCTTTGTTTTTGCACCTTTTTCTCCTAGTCAAAATGTAAAGTTACTTTGGTTACTTAAAAACCTAGGATATTTTTCTAGTTGTTAGGTAGTCATTAAAAAATTTTCCCTTTAATATTATCAGGTCATACTTTTAAAAGACGTACGATGTGTCTTAAAATAATTTATTTTTTAAAAATCCATTTTACAGGATTCAATATCAGTCTCCTACTAAAATACTTTCTCTGGTAATTGGATTTTTTCTATTAAGCATTTAGTGTTAACACCAAATTTTATTAAATTCACAATATTTGTAACAGTGGAAGCAACTCAGACATCATACTCAGTTTTTTAAATGTTAAGATTCTTTCAAGTGAACGCAACCTTCTTACCCCTCTTCATTTTTTTATTTCAGAATTTATTCATCCTGGAAAGATGTTTGTATAGCAGCATCTGGGTGAGACAGGGTACTTTATAGGAGTCTGTGGTGGTAACTTTTTATGTAAGAAAACATTTTAAAAGATAAATATTTGGAATTTTAAAAGCTAAACAGATGCACGGTTAACCTCTCCTTCCTTTTTAAGCATTACTTAAAATAATCACTTTTAAATACCTGTATAAAGAAAACTGTCAGTTTCTCCTCACCCAACATGATTTTACAGTTAATGAAATGGGAGATAAGATTTAATTTTATCCCTCTTTTTTAAATATCTCCTGTGATCACTTTGGAAAATATTCCAGAACCTAGATGCATTTCTGCCTTTTTTTATAGATGGACAGCTTCATAGGAATGGGAGGATTTTTTTCCTTTTGAGAGAATCCATTATATTGTTTCTCATGGAGTATAAATGCTTATTCCATGGAGTGCAACTGATAAGGAAAATGTAGAATGACTGCTTTCTAACTAGAATGCAAAGCATAGTGGTTGCAATAGAGACATTGTGGCCTAAAATATTCTGTCTGCCCTTTTTACAGAAAAAGTTTGCCAACACTGGCTTTATTTTATTCACATAAATGCAGGTATTTTTGCAAATAATTTTTTTTAATAACATATTTTTGTTTGTAAATGTAAAATCAGAATAACCTAGTGACTTAGTTGTATCATTCTTTTGTGATTTTAGTATTATCTCTAACTGCTCTGGAACCGAAAATTTAGTCTTTTGCATTCTGTGTTCTATATTTTCCTAATCGATTGTTCTCCATGGAAGAAGCATATACTCCATGAGAAACAATATAATGGATCCTCAAAAAAAAGAAAAAATCTCCCATTCTTATAAATGAAACTGTCCATCTATATAGAAAAGACAGAAATGTGTCTAGGTTCTGGAATGTTTTACATTCTGATTTTGAGGAGTGCAGTGTTAGTCTGGGTTCTCCAGAGAAACAGAACCAATAGGAGATAGATTAGATAGACAGACAGACAGAAGGAATTGGTTCATGCAGTTGTAAAGACTAAGAAATCAAAGGCTCTGCAGTTGGCAGGCAGGAGACCCAGGAGACTCATTGGCAGAGTTCAAAGGCCTGAGAACTGATGGTGTAAGTTTCAGTTCAAGTCTGGAGACAGGTGAAATCCTGAGGTCCCAGCTCGGAGACAGAGTGCATTCTCCCTTACTTAGCCTTTTTTGTCCTGTTTAGGCCTCCAACACATCGGATGAGGCCCACTCACATTGGGGAGGGCAATCTGCATTACTCATGTTAATCTCATCTAGAAACACCCGAAACACTCTCACACACATACCCAGAATAATGTTTGGGGACCTTGTGACCCAGTCAAGTTGACACATAATTAACCATTGCTAGTCCTAAATATACTTTATCTGCTTGTGTTTTGACCTTTTTTTTTTCCTCTTAGTCTTCTTGAAAAGCCCCAGCTCACATGAATATTAGAATTGTATGAACCTCACTCAGTTAATTCATTTAAAACTGCATTTTTGCCAGCACTGAGATAAAGTTGTATTGAATTGAGTAATAGTTTATATATACGGAGTATAATTTGTAGTATTTTCTTCTGGTTTAATTAAGTAGTTATTGTTTGTTAACATTAGATGCATCAATAGGTGTGTCTGTGTACTTCATTTTCTCGTATCCTTTCTGTCTTGGACGGAGGTTCTAATACACATGCTTAGTCATTTTGACAAACTGCCAGATCTCTGGAGTGGCCAGTTGACAGCAGAGATTAGCAATTCCCAGAGCAATCATCTGCGAAAGCTAAATTGACTGGCATGGACTTCTGTCAATGAGCTTCTTATATCAAAGTATGTCAGTAAGCTGCTGGGGCGAAAGGGAAGTGGATTTGTTTGTAGTATCAGCTTCTTTACCTTTCATATGACCTTAGACAAATCAGTCGACCTCATCTGTAATGCCATTGTAACACCCACTACAAATGGAAAGTTTGGGAAGATTATATAAAATAAGTGTGCATGAACTGCTGTGCTACATGCATGGTTTATGTTAACTGGCAAGACCTTCCCCTTCTGATAATTATTTCTGTGGCTCATTTTGTTGACGTAGAATGGTGTTATAATTCATACAATGTAGCTGGGGTCCACTCATTAAGAAAAGAATGAAAATATCACTTGACCTGTGTTCTTATTGCTTGTTCCTGAAGTTAATTGATTCTAGGACCATAACTGCTTATTCAGGTCTAATTTTAACAAAACTTCCCTAAATTAGACTACAGTAGATATTTGGGCTAAAGGAAATGGTAAAATTACAAAACATTTAAAGAAATCCAGTTTGTCAGTCTGAGACCCTAACTGAGGCTCCCTTCTTAAGGTTAGGTCACATACTTATTTAATGTTTATCCAGAATAGTGTTTCACTGCTCAGGGCTGTCACAGTGGCCCTCCTTGCAGTGGACTCTGAGATCCTTGTGCATTTACAAATCAGCAACCTGATCTGATCTAGTCATTTATCTAAGACACTGAATTTTCTTGTTTGGGCCTATATGTGTTTCACAAATGTACTATCTGTTGATTTTGGTTTTTTGTTTTAATCTGCCCTGAAATTATTTTCCCTTACCATCAGTATTCTAGTTTTGATAAGTGGCTCTAATTTCTGTATCTCTACCTTTTAATGAACATATAAGAAAAATTATAAATTCTTTTACCTGTTGCTTCTGGATTAAAGAGCTTTGAATTTCTAGCAGAGGTATTTTTATCCTTTTATTGCTGTGATCATTTTCTGTGGACCTGTTCTGTTCCCACCTGATTGTTGGAGGTTCAGCTTCAGGTTTATACCGAATTCCATTAAGTTGGTGTTTCTTTCCCCCTAAGATAATTATATGTAATGATTTTCTTTGTTTTAAAATGTCCTCCTAAAATGACAAGTTAGGAATGATTTGGAAGTAGCGCATCATAAACACGCTCCTTGATTTGCTTTCAGATATATTCAATACTCTTTATACTGGTTTACATTTTTGCAACACTAGTTTTGCAACATTAGTTAAGCAAACTAATTAAAAATGTTATGACTGAGATGAGATTTTGATTTAGAGATTTTACTAAGTGTTTCTGAGAAATTGAATGGAAAACACGAATTCAGCTAGACAGTTGTCGTTGCTTATATTGCAGTCTTACTCTAGTGATCGGTTTAGGAAGAGGCATGTTGGGCAGTGCAAACAGATGGCAGGTCTATGCGGCAGTGACTTTAATTGTACAGGTGGGGCCCCAGCAGGTAATGGAAACAGTGAAATAGAACAGCACATGTCTGCCCAACTCTATCACGCTCTCAAAGAAATTTTCCTATTATTTTGGAGTATTAGCTGGGAGGAAAGGCATGTGTGTTGTGAACATAGTGTCCATTTTAACTGGGAGTCAAAAGAGGATTTATAGCCACATGGGGTTTTCACTTGAAAAGCTGAGGGTTTTTTTTTTTCCACTTTTACGTGATGGTTTGTGGATACTTGAGAATCTCTTGTTTCCTTTTGACACTTTCTGAGCCTGCGGCTAAGTAGTTAGTTTAAATAGATAGAGAACATGGACTTTTTCTATTATGTGGAAGATGTTCAGAAACAAACAAAGGTAGAGGAATCAATAGTGTTGATATTTTCGTCAGGGTAGGCTGGGCAGAAGAAAGGGAGTTAGCGTAAAAGCATTCATCATTTGGATGCTTGCCACCCCTCTCTACCCTGCTTATTTCTTATTGGTGGCTAAGAAAACAGGATTTCTCACTTTTTTTTAGTGTCCTTCAGGAGTTTGCCATTATTTTTATTTGACACATTCTATGTGTTACTAGATCAGACCTCAACATCAAACATCAATCAGTATGAAAATAGTCTAAAATAAAGATGTATTTTTGATTAATGTGATTTGTTAATCAAAATTTTCTTTTGCATTCCTTTCCTGTACAGTAGGTTGGGTACACTGTGGTAGCTCTCTAGCTAAACTTGGGCATGAATTTCCTGTCAGACTCATTTACTTGCTTTTCCATTTGCTTTTTAAAATTTTACCTTTCTTGTAAAAATAAATTTTTACTATTTCTTAGGAGGGAAATACACATACACAGAATTTTTTTTTCCCAGCATCTATTGCTTGTTGTTATTAGGATAAAATCAAAGAGTAATTTCTTCACTGATGGATAATGTAGGTGATAATTGCTGGAATATTTTAAATTGTGAGTCTATACTTCTGAATATATTCTTTTAAAAACTTAAAAACATGAAGAAGAGGAGAACCCTGGTATTAAAATAAGAAGCCCCAAAAGTGCTTTTCATAGTGACACCTAAATTATGTCTCACTAAAAAAATAGTGGCATCATATAGTGAAGTGAGTGAGCCCTGGAGCGGGAGCCAGCAGACCTAAATCCTGCCCCATTCTGCAAATAATTTGTTCTGTGGCTGGATGAGCAGCTTAACCTCCATGGACCTCAACTGTAAACCGAAAGTTTGCAACTAAGTATCCAAAGCTCTTTATAGATGCGTAATTATTGAGAGTAATAAGGCATTATCTTCTCCTCACATACTTGATGGCAGTTTTTTCTTCATTTGTTCATTCAGTTAAGGAGCTGAGGGACACAGCAATGTTAAGACATGACTGTCCTCTCAGTAGCTTTTGTGGTCCAGTGGAAGGAGACAGGCCCAGTGATAAGAGTTTTTCCATTAGCTATCAGTAACTGGTAGAATACTTAGAAATGTCATGACAGTTATTTAGTTTACTGTATACACCCCACTGAGTCGAAAGAGGAACACTGCTTGTAGACCTAATCTGTATGCCTTTTCTTTTGATTTTAGGAGTTATTTAATGAAAAGTGCCATAGATTGAAAAATCGAAGATGAGGGTAGCAGGTAAGAGATTTAATTCGTAGAAATAATTTTGCTTTTTGTGTAACCTGTTCATTTAGTAATGACTATAGGAGAGAGTAAATAATCTTTTCTATATTGAGTGCAAAGCTGAAATATAACAAACTAATTCATCATTTAGCCTCTACTTTTTAATGTAGTTGGCAAATCATGAATTGGTCATTTAGTGAATGTTACATAAATGTTTGGGGGCACTTTTGTTGAAGTTATGCTAAATAATTTAAGTTGTGGTTTCGAAGTTTATATTCTTATCCATTAAGCTTATTTGCCTAATGATACACATATAATGTCTATATAAAGAATCATTTGATAACCTAGGAGGGCTGATTTTTGTTTTTCCTAAGTTCTAGCTTGTTGAGGAAGTGAGCTGTAAAGTTTAAAAGCTTAAATTTTTCCTAAGTATGTACATAAAACTAGAATATTGAAGGAATCAACAAAATGTATTTTTGCTAGTTCAAGTTCAGTCTGCCTAAGTGAGGTTAAGTGTAGGGACATCTGTTCCTTAGGCAGCATAGTGAGGAATTTGAAAAACACCACTTGCTGTTCATAGTATTAAGGTAGTTATCCTTAAACATTATAAAAAGGCAGATCCATAATAACTGGAGGGGCTGATGACCTCTTCCTACCTATAGTGAAAATAAGCGTGATCCTGCCACTCCCACCTTCCTCCAGCACAGCACAGGCCCTGAAGAAAAATGCACCCTTTACATAGAAATTTCTGCTGAGTGTGTGTCCAACATAGGAGATAACTTGTAATTTCTCAAAATCAAAGTAGTCTTTCTTTAATTATCATCTTCTCACCAGCAAACAAAGTTTTTTCCTGTGGTCTCCCACAGGAAATCTCTTAGAAGTATCTACAGTCAGGGTGGGTAGCAACAAGTCTTCTTGATTCAGCCATAATTATGTAGAATCGGGTGCCGGTGATTAAACATGATTATTAAATACAGATAACTGAGGGGTGTTCACAAATGCCTTTGTAGAAATTTGAAAATCTGGATCTCTTGGTCATGAACTTATAAAAAAACATTCTTTTTTGAGTAGCTGTACAGTTATTAAGGGAAAATATTCCCAGAAACCAAGAGCTTATTTATGGTTTAAAAAAACATGTTGTAATGTCTTTAAAAAAAAAGATCTTCAAATATAGCAGGACTATTTATGATTACATGTTTCTAGATGATTTTATTATTTAAAATAAAACTAGTTTCTCTTTCTCATATGATTCTATATTCATTCTAGTTGAAATGAACTTTTTTATCTAGTCCATTTCTCTGATTCTGACAATACCAACATTAATTGATGTAATTATTCACTGAGTGCTTACTTGTTTGGCACTGTTCGTACTGTAGATCTTCAGGGAATTGCTTTTAATGAATGAATAAGGAAGATTAGCTATTAGTTTATTGCTTTTAAACTAATTCTAATTAAAAGAAATATCCTGGTTGGTTTGAAATATCCTTACAGTCATTATCCTTACAGTGAGGCATCAAATGAGAAAAGTAGGGAAACACTCAGATTAGTGTGGTCCATGGCTGGAAGAAAGAGGAAATCTTGTGGAAAGTCAGGGATGGGAACCTTGCGGAATGGGCAGGCCCCCGCAAAGTCGAGAACTGGATGATGATCAGCTCTGGGGCAGACGTTCTGTAACACATGTTCCGGAACTCTGCCTTACGGAGGCTCTGCTGGTCTTCACCGGCCTTCCCCTCTCAGGGACCACCTGCTTTTTCTGCTACCAGTTAGTTTCTCCTCCTCCAGCTCTTCTTTCTCTTAGAGCTTTTGTGTCTTCCTGGTTCTCCTGACGGTCCACTGTAAGTGAATGGATCTTGGTTTAAGATCTACCACTGACCGGTTATGTGAACATAGACATGCATCTAAATTCTTAGCCTTGTTTTTCTTGTAAAATGAAAATAATATCTCGAAAAGCTGTGTGAGTGGTATTATGCTTATAAAGTCTTTAGGTCTACAGTAGGCACTAAGTAAACGGTGTACCTGTGTATTACATATATGTGTGTGTGTGATATAGTATATGTATGTATATATGTACATATATATGCTATATATAGCTTGTTTAGTGTAGGCTCAGGTTTAGTTTTGTATTGGATTTAGTCTAGAACTTTTATATATTATAGACTTGGTATTCAATATTTCAATAGTAAACAACAAAGATTTCGTATATCTGCTTTAAGGGATAGAGAAAGTTTATCTCTAGTTGCATCTGCCCACATTTGCTAGAAAATGAGATGTTAAGACTCTGTCATCTGATATATAATCTCTAGGACCTTGTTCTTAAATGATCACGAAGAAATATGACAATAGTTACCGTTCGTCTATATAGTAGACACCTGTTGAAGGTATTGCTATGTACCAGGCACTCTGCCAGATACTGTATGGGGAAGGTTTCAAAGCCTCATGGAATTTTACTGTCTTAAGAAGCACAGTTTTTGGAGCAGAAAAGATAGAAAATGAAGTGGAGGGTGATTAGTTTAGATTTGGGCTTCTTCATTGCCACTTCATTTCTATATTTGTAGAGTGTTTCTCAACAGAAATGAACAGAACATTTCTTAGAACATAGTTAGAACAGCAATGTCCTCAGCCTTTCTGGGCATCATCAGTTCATTCCCTAAGAATTAGTCCTAATTTCTTTAAGTTTATGAAATTAGCAGGGGTATAGTGCTTTTTGCACTCTTCCTTACCCAGTAAGTTGAGTTTTAGCAGTATTTTTGGAGAATGTAGTAATTTGGTGTTAGAACAGCGTATTGTACAAAGCACTGAACTGTGTCATGATCCCTGGATTCTGGTCCTTGTGCTGCCACTACATTATCTGTGATCTTGGGCACTTGCCTCAACCTCTGGGCCTTTGTTATCCTAAGGATGATTAAGTGACTGCTGATCCTATCCACCCTTTTTATATCAATATAAATTAAACTTTTGGTAAGAGAGTAATGGGAATTGGACAGAGAAATACTCATATTGTTCCCGAATAACATAATATGATGTCTCTGAAATCCTAAGGGTGAGAGGAAGAAGTTTCTTTCCTGTAACTTTCTCTTTCCTTTCCCGTCACTTTCTTTTTCCTTTCCTGTCTTGCACTTTTTCTTTTTCTCTCCTGGATCTGTTTAGCTGTGGAGAAAAAGGACAAATGATGTTTCGTATTGAGCAGTAAATTAGTTAATAGCAGTGCTATTTGTAAGGCACGCAAAAGTGATTAAAAATATAAAGGTATGAAAGACTGAGCGACTTTCTTCATGGAGCTTACCTTACAACCACATTATGAAGCATATGTGATAGGTGCCAGATAAAGCCCCCAGCAGTGGAGAATGACTGTCTTGAACTAGGTGTCAAATATGAGGGGGAATACTTCATTGTTCACCATAACAGAAGTGCTTGTAAAGCTCCAAGAGGTACTGACGATAGGACATTTCACTTGAGAACTCCTTGCTTAGTGGACATTCTGCTGTTGCCCTAGCATCTCCATTCTGGTCCAGTGTTTTGGTATCATCCCCGGATAAGTGCTATTGCCCTTTTTATTGGAAAAGGCTTATGAATGGGTCATCCAACATACTTGGTGGCAGTCTTTCATTAGCCATGATACTTTTGTGTAGTCAGCCAGCAGTCAATGGCAGGTAATTTTTTGCATGTAAAATTAGGCAGAGGACTCAAGCAGTTCTTTGTCTAGATTTCTAGACAATCTGATAACTCTTTGATCAGGGTAATCCCTTATTTTGATGGATATTTGGTAGAATTTTTGTTGTAACAAATTAGATTAAGCACCAATAGATAAAAGTAAAAATTTATTCGTCTTAAAAGTTTTTTTTATAAACTTACATTTTTCATTGAAATGTTATATAAGTCCGGGGGGCTCATAAGCTCATTCTGAATTATTTCTGCCCTTTATCTAGGTGCTGCAAAGTTGGTGGTAGCTGTAGCAGTATTTTTACTGACATTTTATGTTATTTCTCAAGTATTCGAAATAAAAATGGATGCGAGTTTAGGAAATCTATTTGGTAAGTTTCATTCTTTTCCTCTTTCTTAGGTCTTAAGTTCGATGTGATTGTCTTTAAATTTTACCACTTGTCAACATTGAGTCACTCTGCTGTTTAGTCTGTCTAAAAAAGAAAGTGTAATTATACCAGCAAGTATGATTCATTAGAATATTTTAAAATACACAATAGAAAGTCTTAAAGTTAATTCAGTATAAAGCGTAAATCTTCTATTCAACTTTTTGAATATATTTAATGGAGTCTGTTTTGTACATGCTTAGGGTCATTAATCATGGCATTCTAAATGGACATTCTAGAAGATATCACACTGTTTGAATTGGCTGCTAGAAAACTTGGAACCAAACCTAGCCCTCAATTAGCAAGCGGTCAGGAGTCATGATAATGTATTTTAAATACCAGCCATAGAAATCCATCTTGCTTTTCTACCCTTGTTTTCCTTCTGCCGACATTTTTTATTTGTTTAATGCTATGTTATAAACATACCATCGTAAGCTTTCTTAACTCAGTTTTTAACAAAATATTTACCCTAATAAAAAAATTAGCATTTGAAATGTTTGTATAAGCTTTGACTGTTGTTTAAGCAAGTATTAAAAAATTATGCGCTAAAGGTGAGACTATGAAATCAATAAAACAGTATTTTGACCTAGTAGGCGGAAATGAGATAAAACAGCTTTTAGATCCCTGGAACAGTGAGCTTTGCTTACTATAAATTAATATCTGAAAGGGCTTTTCTTTTCAAGACATAATTCACTCACGGCTAGTTTCAAGACTCCCTTAAGCCAGTGCTTCTCAAACTTTAATGTCAAAGGAATCTCCAGGTAATCTTGGTAAATGCAGATTCGGATTCAGTGTCTGCCATGGGGCCTAAGAGTCTGCATTTCTAACAAGCTCACAGGTGATGCTGAGATCCCTGTTCATGGACCACATACTGAGAAGGCTTTAGACAATGCTGACGTGTAGTCATCAATTTCTGTATAAACATTTTCAGATGACTTTTTTTACAATGGCTACTTAAAAGTACTCGCTTGTATCGCCCTGAACTGTGCCTTGACACTCCCCAGTAATAGCAATCCACTGATCTTGCTCCTTTCTGCCTGCTAGAGCTCTCTCGCATTAACAACATCCCAGGCAGTTACAAACTGTAATCATACTCCTTCAGGCTGTCCTTTTAGAAGTTTTCATCTTAACAGATTATGCAGACCTCCCTTTCAGTCATTCCTTTTAATGTGCTAGTTATTCACCTGAACCGTCTGTTTTTCAGCACCCATCTTAAACTGAAGTATCCAGGATCCAGCATAGAGTAGTTATTGGAAAGTATGGGGAGACTTAACTTTACTTCTTCAGTGTACAGCATTTCTATTATAATGACAAGGGGACCAGCCTGGTGGCCTTTGAGAGTGCAACTGGTTTCAGATGAATGATGAGGCCCAATAACACTGAAGGCACTGAGGACTTCTTCCGTGTTGCTTTGGAAACAACACGTGTAGCTAATTCTTTTAAGAAAGGCTGATGGTAAGGGAAGAAGATTATGGGATGGTAGCTTGAGACAGAAGAAAGTCATTTTTTTTTCTTTTTTGAAATAATGGAGAGACTTTCACTTGTCTATAGGCGTTGGACAAAGATTCAGTGAATTATAAATCCGTGGGAAGAGATTGAACAGATAAGAAAAGGAGGATCCTTGAGAGAAGGGAAGCAGTGAACCATTGGTACAAATTGAACTTTGGGGAAAAGGCTCTGTTTTCAGAGAAGAAGCTGATAAAGCCAGAGTTTGCCCTAGTCTGGCTCTTCATCTCTAGCGTGGGCTGTATCTATAAGTATCACAGGGATGTTGCTATGTCTATTTCTCATCTTTGATATCTGCTTATCTCACTATTGCCAGAGCGATTAAAACTCTTCTCATTACTGGAGAATAAAATCTGTACTCCCTACTTAGGATGACACCCAAACCCCCAACCTGCCTCTGCGTTTCTCACCTGTTCTAGGCCCTCCCTACCCTGTGCTTCACACTCGCTGTGCCAATCCGCATGTGATCTAGGGACGCAACTGCTGTCCTTTCATACCTCAGCCTTGGCTCGTGCTGATTCCTCACCCTGCACGTCTTTCTCATCTCACCTTCATCTGTTAATCCTCTTAGTTTCTCAAAACTGCATAAATGCCTCCTCTTGAGAGAAATTGTATATGATCCTCTCTCTTTCTCTATTAGAATGCATTACTCTTTTTTCTGTACTGTTTGTTCGAATGCATAATACCTGTATCTCATTTGGCACTGATTTTATTCTGCCTTACACTATAGAGTTTCTTTTCTTTTATTCTTTTTCACGTATCTGTCTCACCGGAGAATGAATCTTCAGGTCAAGGGGTATCTTAGTCCTTCACCAGCATCCAGTGCTAGGCCCTGCAGGTAGTAAATGCTGACTGAATGGAAAATTAACGTAGAGAATTGAAGATTAGGGTTTTTAGGTAGGGAGGAAGAGTATTTCCAAAGTGGGATTCATTTAAAGCTGTGTTGGTTGAAAAGCCGCTGGTTAGCAGCTATGAACACAGAGCTACTTTAACTGAGATAGTTGTCTCTCTTCTTCATTTTGATTTTTCCAAATGTTAGGAGCCTGCAAGGTTTTACTGTGAGTGTTTTAGCTGTTTGATAAGGCATTCGTAAGGCAGGTGGTTTATTTCGTTGTCATAATTGAAGCTGTATGGTATAGCCACAAAATCTTATTGGATTCCAATCTATTAAACTGGTGAAAATTAAATTTGTATGGTTATATTTTCATTCTTATTTCAGAGTTATTGAGCAAAGATGGTGATACGGTTTCTTTGCCTTTTGTTTAGCATCTAACTTAATTTACCAAAAGGTAACGACTTTAACTGGATACGAGTATTGTTTCTATAATCAGTGTAGGTTAGGGGACCATGAGATTAACTGTAGTTCTTTTGGTGGATAATATTTCCATTTTTTTCAACTTGTTGGTATAATAACTTACTTGATAGTTTTTATACATTTAGATTCAGGTTAATTAGTACTGTTTTAGAAAAATAAATGAACTTATTTCTAGAAAGGAAGAATGAAAAATATTTGCCTGCTGTTAGTGGAGGAAATGAACAAAATAGATCAATTGTGATGTTTTAAAAACAATTTTTAACAAAACTTTATTTTGAGATAATTGTAGATTCATGTGCATTTGTAAGAAATAATGCATAGATTCTTTATATCCTTTACTCAGTGTCTCACACTGGTAATGTCTTATGAAACTACAGACAGTGTCGCAACCAGGATATCAACATGAATACAATCTACCAGTCTTGGTTATGATTGTGATTTAACATAGTGTTAGTTTTCAGCATAGGTACTTAACAACCAGTAAATGTTGTGAACACAGTCCAAATTATTTTTGCATCTATTGCTGCAGTAAGTACTTAATGTTCTGTTGAGTTCATTTATTTTTACCCTTTCAGATTTAAACCACTGAAATAGTATATACACAGATTACTTCACATAATTAAAAACTAAAGTACAAAATAGTTCTGTCTGATTTCTTCAGCTTAACTTGTTGGAAGACAGTCACTGATGAAACCAAATCAGAAATGTTTATTATTGTTCCTTGAAGTCAAAAGTTGGATGTATTGAAAAGACATTAAGAATTAAAGCCATCGAGGTAGTTTGAGGAATAAAAGTTGTGAAATAGGCAGGATTTTGTGTTTGTGTGCTGTGCCCATACACTGCATATGGAAGACATCCTGTTTTATTTATGAAAAATTACCCATTTGGCCTCTAGGTGTTAACAATTCTCAGAAATGCAGGCCTAGTAGAGGGCTTTCACTTTCGGTGAATATCGGATAAAAGTTATCTAGAAGGAAAAGACTTTGACAAGACTTTCTTCACCTTTGTTTCACCCCTTACTCATGATATTATTTTCCTAAAACCCTGATGATTAAGAAACTGGTTTTCCCACAGTTATATCCCAGTAATTTTTTTGAATTGAGCGACATTTACTTTTTTTACATTTCTTAAGTTTCCCAAGCAATCTCATTTGACCATTTTAGAGGCTCATCTCTGGTTTTTTTTCTACCTCCCTTTCTCAGCCACACTCCTCTGCTGAGCATTTTTCTGAGCATTAGGCAATTTTTGGTATCTCTAAGATTCTCTCCTCAGCCGCCTTCTCTTTTTAAATCCTCTCTTTGGGTGGGCCCACCAGTCATTTGCCAATTCTCCAGTTTATAATTGCAGCCCAGATCTCATTTATTGCTGGCCTCTAGACTTTTCCACGTGGATCTTCTCCAAGTATCTTAAAATTAACAAGTCCAACACAGAACTAACTCCTCATCCATCCCCTGCTCCCATCTCCTCACTAGATTATCCCGAATGCAGAGATGGTATTTTGTTCATTGGCTCGTATGAATGAATAAATGAATGCTTCCAAAGCCACATGTCTGAGAGACAAATTTGATTCCTCTCTTTCTAGTCGCCCCTCCACCTGGTCCATTCCCAAATCCTGCCATTGTTGCTTCCTTAGTTGTTCTGAACCTGTCTGCATCTTTCAAACCCACAGTCACTACCATTTCTTACCTGGATTACTTCAGCAGCGTCCTCGTCCTTGTGGACTCCTTGTCTCCAGTCTTGAACCCTCTGTTCTCTCCTCTGCAATCAGAAGCTTGTTCTGAAAGCTCCCTATGCTGGCTTCCTCCTCCTAGCAGGACTCGCAGTTTTTGTACATGTGATCATAAGACCTCAGACATTCCCGTTTCTGGGGTGGTGCGATATGAGTTTAAGAGCTAGGTTGAGATATGCCTTTGAAAACTAGCTCTGCCAATTACTAATTATGACTTAGAACAAATCAAATCAACAAACCTCTCTCTGTTCTCAGTTGTTTTCTCTTTAAAACAGGGATGATGATCAACTCAATAATATGTGCAAAAGTACTTGATAGTGTGCCCAGCATATGTGAATGAGCTGCGTTGTTACCCCTGTTCTGATCCTGCTGTCTTCCCCTGATCTTGTTGCCATAAGTATATAATAATATACCACAATTCCTGATCTGAACACCGTTCCTGTTCCTCTGTAAGCATCTTAAAGCCTGAGCTCGATGATACATGTTTGTTCAGGACTAAGTAAAATAGAGAAGTCCAGTCTTCATGACGCTGATCGCTGGTTGCTAATAACTCTCTGGGCTTTCTTGTTTACACATTGAGAGCATTGGACCTGATGATCTCTGTAATTACTCTTTCCTACTTTTATGACATAATTAAGGAAATTGAAAGAACAAGCCCCAATAATCCCAGCATCCTAATTTACTAACTGATCATTTTTTTGTTTCCTTAAGGTTTTATCCTTATCCATGAATATTTTTAGAGCTAACAGATAAAGTTTGTTTTCTGCTTTATTCCATGCATTAAACTTTTTCCATATTGCTACATTGCCTTTGTGACTTAAGTGGTACGTAATATTCTGAGTCTTCTGTCAAGTTAATGAGCCTTCCTTTACTTGGTCATTTTTCTCTTTTTAAACATTTATATATTTTTTAGCTTAAACTTTCTGTTCTCTAGTTTGAGCACTGCTGGACTTACATACAGGAAGTTCACAATTATCTAAAATAGTACAGAACTAAAAACTAAGTGACTATTTATAGTTGACCAGCTGGCAGACATTTATGACGCTGCATGCTTATTGGCCAAATCAGGAAATGGCTGTCTATAATACTATTGATGATCTGAATTATAATCTCCTGGGCTAGGATCAGATGTTAGTGCTTTTTAAAAAGCTCTAAGTGTAGATGGTCAGTTTTAGATCTACTGAATTCACGTTAAGATTTAATCAAAACAGTCTGCTCTTCTTGAACTGATAGATTATAAAACTCTTAGCAATGACCTTAATTTTTTTTTATTACACCCAATACATTTTTATTTTAAAGAAATTAAAGCTCTTCACCACCACCATCCCTCTTATGTTCTTCCCACCCCCCCAATCTCTGTTCTCAGTTGTTTATGTGTATACTCCAGGGCTTTATATGTGTATGTACACAACACCGTGGAGCAGCAGCAACTTTTAAACACACTAATAGTGACTAAGAATATCTTTAAAGTCATTTAAAGGGAAGTTTGAAATATTGTATGATATCACTTATGTGTGGAATCTGACAAGAACAAATTCAGAGAAACAAAGTAGAGTGGTGGTTACCAGGGGATGAGGGGTGGGAGAAGGTGGGGAGATGTTGCTTAAAGGTACCAACTCCCAGTTATACAGTTAACAAGTTTGGGGATCTAATGTATAGCATAATGTTTATAACAGATCATGTACTCAAATGTTACTAAGAGTTAGATGGTGAATGTTCTCAGCCTAAAAAAGAAATGGTAACTGTGATGAGATGGAGACGGTAGCTAATACTACGGTGGTAATCATTTTGCAATTTATAAGTTTATAAATGTATCACATCAATACATTGTGCACCTTAAATTTACATAATGTTATGTGTCAATTAAAATTTGATAGTGAACTATATAGCGTAAAGTTATTGTCTCACTCTTTCTCTAAGGTGATACTCATGTTTTATTACATACCAAACAATAATTTGAACACTTTTTATTTTTATAGGCTCCTTAGTTCTAACTATGTTTTAAAAGGGGATTCTTGGCAATAGCCTTATTCCTTCTAACAATGATAACTTTTTTTTTTCTTAGCAAGGTCAGCGTTGGACACAGCTGCTCGTTGTAAGTATTTCATCTTGAGAATTTGCGCATGATTTATTCTGTTTTATCTTAGGATATGAGAACTAATATTCAAACAATAGGGATAATTCATGTTAGCAAAACTGATTCAGAAATTGCTTTTCGAAGTTTTAAGGATGCTATTTGATTGGCCAGCCCAATATTCTTCATATTTATTCATAATGAATATATTGTTTCATTAGTGTTTTTTACTTCGGTATTATAAGTACAGAAAGTGTATAAAAGGAAAATTTCTGGTTAGAATTAGTACATGAGCAGATACTCAGTGATGCATTAGGCTTTTTAGCTGGTCCTGGAAGGAACCATTCGTTGTGCATTTATGCCCTGAAAGTGGAAAGTGACAATTTAAAACCTCTCTCATCCTGAATTAAAAAAGAAACTTAAAAGTAATTAGATAAAATATATTTACTCTTATCAAGATCATAGTACTTGGTTCATTTATAGTAATTATTAGTTATTTCTTTAGTGGTTTTGTTTTTCGTTTTGAGGTTTTTTGAAATCTTCAGAAAAAAATGTAGCGTGTATTTTAAGATATGTGTAGCTTGGTGATTTACATAATTCCTTCTGTGGTTTGATATTTAAAACAAACTAATTATAGAGTCTATTAACATTGTTTTTGTAAAAACATCTATTTTCTTCTCCAAAGCTACAAAACCTCCCAGATACAAATGTGGGATCTCAAAAGCTTGCCCTGAAAAGCATTTTGCTTTTAAAATGGCAAGTGGAGCAGCCAACGTGGTGGGCCCCAAAATCTGCCTAGAAGACAATGTGTAAGTATTTATTGATTTAGAAGTATAGATGTCCTATTTAATTATAGCAAATCGAACCTAAGTTTAATGGATCTTTTGAAAATGTATTGGGCATGCTTTTACTAAAGTGATTTCAGTGATCATTATACAGTTTCTTCTCCACACATTTAAGGAGTCAAAGTTTTTAATTTTCATATTAGGGAGTGACATTAGGGAGTGACATTAAGAACACAGTATTTGTCCAGCTTCGAGGAGAGAAGAGGGATTTCCTTTGAGTGAATTTTCTAGATCTCTGCTGTCCCATATGGTAGCCAGAGCCACATGTGGCTATTTAATTTTGATTCTTAAATCACAGAAAAAAAGTTAATTCACTTAATTAAAATTAAAAGTTCAGTTTCTCAGTCACACTAGCCACATTTCAAATGCTCAGTTGCTACATATGACTTGCGCCCACCAAATTGAACAGCACAGCTAGAGTATTCCATCATTGCAGAAAGTTCCATTTGATAGCACTGCCCTAGACAATGAGCACTTTAGCTTACAAACCAACATCTTTCATTTAAAATGTTTAAATGCTGCTTGTTGAAGCGTGAAAGAATCCTGTAATAACCTCAAGCCGATCGTGGCACAGAGCTGCTTGCCACGAAGCTTCCTGGTTCCCTATAGAGATGCCCTACAAAGTATAGTTTTTAGGTTTTTCTATCTCCTACCTCAGTGGCAACTATCATTTGTTTGAAGTTGCTGCCTTTGAAGTCACAAGTCCTACTTTTAAGCTGCTCTTTTCTAGAAAATTAGATATATGAGCTTATTCGAAATTCATGTAAAATAATAAATATCCCATTAATTACATAGACTAAAGAGTGAGATAATTTTACAGATAGCGAAGAGGAAACTGGGTCGTTTCTCCCAGCATTTTGTGTGCCTTTTTTTTTTTTAAATAGTAGCTTTTAAATATTTATCATAGCCCCTTTTTAGTTAGCTATGGGCAGGTATATAGCCTCTCTTAATAACACTTTTCTTGTAAAATTAAAGGCTTGAGCTAGGTGATCTTTACAGTCTCTACTCATTTGCTTTTCCCTCATGCTAATGATATTCACTTTAATCCATTATCTTCTGATTTCTCATTATAATAGACCTGTCTTACTGAATTATGTAATAACACTTGGATTTTAGAAGTTCGTGGATTTTACATTAAATAATACCCTTCCTATTAACTTAGAATGTTCCCATTTCCATATCTTTCTTTGTTTGACTAGAGAGGCTCCAACTTTGATTCTAAATAGTAGAAAGTTCTCTTAGACTGCCTAGCCCATGCTAGGTTGTCTTTGGATATCTGTATCTACTCGAAGCATGTAAGTTTTAATGCAGAATAGAAATCAGACTCAAAACTAGTAGATTTTTCTATTAACAGATTATATAGGTCGAAAAGAAAAGAAAGCACATGTG
The DNA here is from genome assembly GCF_902729225.1 of Pteropus medius. NCBI lineage: Eukaryota > Metazoa > Chordata > Mammalia > Chiroptera > Pteropodidae > Pteropus > Pteropus medius. Next base: position 15,529,399 of record NW_024356249.1, read on the forward strand.
ACAGTGGGGTCTGATAAAGTAAGTCCTGGGCCCAGAGCCCAGGGCATTTGGTTCTGGCATGGTGGGAATGTCATGTAGAATTTGTGTTTCAGTTTCTTTAACCATAAAATCGAGGCAGGCTACCTATTCATCTTCATTTTAGGACTCATCCTGCCATTCCTATGAGAGATGAAATAATTGATAGGATTTTGGAGCGAGGCCTCAGACCATGAAATCTAGTCCCTGGTAAGGGGCTGGCCAGGTGTCCCCACTGGAGAAGTGCAGGGACCGGTTCACACTCCACTACTTCTTCCAGCACCTTCTGTTTCTGTACTGGAAGTTTTTCCAACAAAATATTTAAAGAAAGAGTCTGAATTTTCTTAGCATCATTCATTCATTTATTCATCAAGTAATTGAGCATAGTTCCTGCCGTCATGGAACTTGGGAGGAGTAGGGGGACGATGACAGATATTTAAGAAGTAAATGCAAATAAATAATTGCAGATTGCAGCACAGACTGCAGAGCAGCAGAGCGTGACGACTGGTGGGGGTGAGTGAGATGAGGTCAGGATGTCCGACTTTAGATCGAATCAGTCAAGGAACAGTTTCTCCAGCACAGTGACGTTTAGTCTGAGAACTGAAGGATAAGAAGGAAGATAGCCAGGTGGAAAGTCAGGGAAGAACACTCTAGGCAGAAGGAAGAGTGTGCTCACAGGCCCTTCGATGGGAAAGAGCTGGAGAGAAGTGAGCAAGAGCCAGGCCCGTAGGAACTTGGAGGCCATAGAGGGGTGAGATATTTTTTTTTTCTGAGTGTGTTGAGAAGTTGTCGACAGTTTTCAAACTCTGGCACGTCGTGATTTCCTTTATATTGAAAAAAATGACCTGCTGCTGGGTAAAATGATTAGAGAAGTAGATTAGGGAGAGTAGTTGGAAGGCCATGGCCGGTCGTGGCCACAGCTCTTTGAGACTGTCCCTACCCGCCCTCTCCCGCCCCCATTGGCAACAGACTCTTTTTGCATGTACACGCACTAAAATGTGTAAGTAGATACTAAAAATACATAAGTAGGTATTTTAATATTTTCCTACATGTGTTGAGTACATGCAGCTCACTTTGGAGACTACAAGTCCAGATCAGTGCTTCTCATCAGGGCCGGGGATTCTCCCTGGGGGACATTCGTCAAGATCTGGAGACATTTTGGGTTGTCACAGCTGTGGAGGTGCTACTCATAGGCCAGGGATACTCTTAAGCATTCTATATTGCACAGGCCAGCCCCTCCCCACAAATTACCAGGCCCATAATATCAGACCAAGTTAGAAAAACCCTAATACAGACAAAAGACGATCGTTACAATGAAGGTTGTGGTCATGGTTTAAGATAGATTTCATTAGTTAGAAATAGAAAATTCTGGGTGTAAACATCAAGTTATCACACAACAAAAATTGTAGCTTCTTATTCTTTTTTATTAAGAACCCATAGAATTTATTCATGTTCAAGGTGTAGCTTTTGTTTTAGACATAACTCATTTGATTTCAACTTACATGAAAATTATATGAGGAATAGTGCTTCACTGTTTATTACATAATCAATATTTGGTATAGGAATATATAGCAGACTATTTTGAGGAGTTTATTTTTCTATCAGGGGGCCAATAGGTAAAATCAAGAATATTATACAAGTACCTATATAATCTAAAATGTAACCATTTAACAATGTAAAAACCATTCTAAAATCATGAGTAGTAAAGTAAAAGGAAAAACCAGCCAAGTGGCTTGATTTGGCCCATGAGCTTATGAAATATAGTTTGTTAAACCCTGCTAGAAACGAATCATTTTAAGAACTAGTAGTTAGAACATAGAGTAGGTATTTGAAATAAAACTATATTCAAAGATGTAGACTCTATAGATTATATGATCTTATGATCATTTTCTTTAGATTTTTGCCTGGAAGTATGGAGTGATAGGGGAAGAGGGACCTTCATATTCATGAAGGGTAAAATAAAATATTTCAACCTGTGTTAGAGTGACTCTTATACATTTAAAATCCTCAGAGGTTCCTCATTTGCTAGTTAGAGGCTTCTGATTGAATTTGTTTTTAAAAATTGATAAGCTGCTGCCCTCTTGTGGGGAGTCAATGTCATAGTGCTACTTTGTTGTCTTTTTCTTTGCTCTGTGACAGACAGCAGCATACTCTTGAGATGATCTCTACTTGGAGGAGGCACTGTGACACTTAATAATAAATGTAATGACAGCTATTGCCTATTAATATTAATAGTACAATCTACTTATATATTTCTGAAATGAGCAGAGCAAATGCATTTTGAAACTTCTCTTGTATATAGCAGATTTGTTTGGCCCACCTTTCAGAACTAGTCTTGCAACACATAAAAAAGTTCTAAACTTTATTACATGTAAATTTTAGAGAATGACAAGTGAAATTTCGAAGGCAGATATGCAACCAGGTTGGGTAGATAACTAGTTAAATTCTAATAAGCTTTTAAAAATAAAAAATTTATGCTTTTCTGTTTTATAATATTTTTAATATTACCTTGGAGTAGAGTATTTTTTTAACTTTTCATTTTGAAATAATTATAGAAACCACAGGCAGTTGCAATATGGTGCAAAGAGGTCAACATACTCTTCACCCAGTTTTCCCAGCAGTTCTGTCTTATGTAATTATAGTGCAATTATCAAAACCAGAAAATTGGCATTGGTCCAGGGTGTGCTTAGTTCTGTCATTTTATCGCATGTATAGATCCATGTAGCCAACATAGCAATCAAGATATAGAATTATTTCATCACCACAAAGATCTCTTTTATACTACCTTGTTATGTGTCACCTCCACCATCAGTAACCCTTGCCAACCACTAATCTGTCATTTCTATCACTTTGCTGTTTTGAGAATGTTATGTGAATAAGATTATATAATATGTGACTACTGAGATTAGCTTTTTTCACTCAGGATAATCCTCTTGAAATACTGGTACATGTTAATAATTTACCCCTTTTTTAGTGCTGAGCAGTATAATATAATATGGATGCACCTCACTTGGTTTATCCACATCACTTACTGTCCTCAACCGAACAATTTTAGTTGTTCCCAGTTTTTGGCTGTTACCAATGAAGCTGCTATGGATAGTCATGTACAGGTTTTTGTGTGGACATACATTTGTATTTCTCTGCCATGAAGTGCCCAAGAATTCTGGGTTATGTGGTATGTGTTTAATTCTGTAAAAACTTCCAGACACTTTCCAGAGTGACTGTACTATTTTATATTCCTGCCAGCATATATGAGAGATCTGATTTCTCTGTATACTTGCTAGCATTTGCTATTGTCACTATTTTTTTATTTTAGCTTTTCTAATAGGCACGTAGTGATATTTCAATTAATTTTCTTTTCCTTGTGGCTAGTGAGATTGCACATCTATTAATGGTATTTGTGTTTTGTTTTGTTTTATTTTTTGCCACCTGTGTATCCTCTCCAGTGAAATACCTATTCACATCTTTTGCCAATTTTCTTCACATTGCTTTTTTTACTGCTAAGTTGTGAGGGTTAAAACTGTATTCATTTATCAGTTGCAACCATAGATTAACGACAGATAGGAGTTCTGTGAAAATCAGCTAACACGTTCTGTGAGAATCAGTTAGCTATGTGGAATTTACAATAAAGTATTATAGATTTTATTTGTGAAATTATGTGCTACATATACTTTACTATTACTAAAATTTCTAACAAACTTATGTACCTATACATGTGTGTTTAGATGTATAAATATATGGATATGTGTGTGTCTACATTTTCATACTCTGCCAACCTCAAACCCATTGTTAAACATTAAACAGTACACGACTGGGAGTATTACTATTACCTTTAGTTTTTAAAATTTTTTAAATTAAAATTTCTTTTAAATTAAAAGTACCCATAATTTTATTTTAGTAATTCTAATTGAACAAACTGAACTGATAAGCAGGAGTTTCACAGATGCCTTCCATTTCACAGTATCATTGTCTTTGTGTGATGGTCTGTGAGCTGCCAGTGGATGTTGATCACTTCAGGTATGACAACGTAAGTGACTGGTTAGAAGCAGTCATATAAATGCAGCATCACTTCTGATAATCACCAAGAGCACGTTCACAGTTAGGTGAAACATTCACGAAAGAAGCGTCCCGCACTTTTCTTGCTTTCAGATTATGAAAGATTTGGGGAGCATCTTGCTTCTTTCCCACCTCACACTGATGCTGCAGAAAGTACAGAAGAGGTTGTCGATCGATCCTTTCAGAATGGTTGTAGAATATGTGTGTGCGTAATGTCCACATGTTTAAAGGATTCTCTAAAACAGTATTTCATAATCTGACCCAGAGCAACAAGAAACAGTCCAGTATTTTGCCCTAATACTTGTTAATATGTATTTCTGTGAAATCTTATTTTAGGACATTGCTTTAAAGTTATTAAACTGTTTTCTCTCACTTAGTAGAGATCTTTTAATCTCCGCTGCAGTACTAAATGATTGTACACCCCATATAATATTCTTAACCTTTATTTTTTTGCATGACTTTATTTCTTTGATACATGTCTTTGTGACATCTAATTCTACATTTGTCTTGACTTTTTCCCCTTCAGTTTAATGAGTGGTGTGAAGAATAATGTTGGAAGAGGGATCAATGTTGCCTTGGTAAATGGTAAGAATAATTATTTTAGCTCATGGGTGTAGTCAGTAGATAATCAAATGCCCTAAAGCAAAATGCACTCTAATAATCAAGAGATCAGGTCAGAAAGAGCCACTCTTGACGCTAACCCCCGTCCCTCCCCCCGGGCCCCCCTGCTCAACTCCCTTATCCCCATAAAAAAGCCAACTATATGTGGACAGTTCATGTCTGAATATTTATAGTTGCTTTCTTGGAAGCATCCAGCTTACAGTGCAATGTGTGGGGAGCTTCCCATGAAATCATCAAAATACAACCAATCTAACATTAAATTGATGAGTTCTTGCTGCAAATTTTGGAATCCTAACATAATGTGAAGATAGAATGACATGAATGAAAGGATGTAAAATGACAAAGGGTGATGGACTATTGGATGGGGTGGAGGAGAAATGAAAAGTAAGAAGAATCAATTTTAATTTTTCAGTATTTGTCCACATTCTTCTAAGTTCATTATAATAAATACAGTTATTGAACCCTGAACTTCTTGAGTGTTCTTACAAAATCAAATCCGAAAATATGAACCCATGAAGTGAGTCCTAACTACACAATGGTCTTCTCTTTCTGCTATAATAACCCTGTAAAGCTGTAGAGAGTGATTAAAACCACGCTCCCCAGTCCATAGCGTAGGAAAATATCTCTTCTTTCACAACAAGAGGTGAAGTTTTGTGTTTCTACTTTTTTCATTTTCTTAGGTAAAAGGTTCTATACCTATTTGTCTATTTAATTGATAACAAAAAAATAGATTTTAGTCTACAGCCATGCTACCCAGAACAAGCCTGATCCCGCCTGATCTCAGAAGCTAAGCAGGGTCGGGCCTGTTTAGTACTTGAATGGGAGACCACCTAGGAAGACCAGGGGCTGTAGGCGTAAAAAAATAAAAAAATAAGGGATTGTAAGCTGACAAGGTTCTTGCAATCTGTGAGGTCAACCAAAGGTTGTCTCACCTTAAAAAAATAGATTTTAAAAGGTAGATTTTATAAAAAGATATATTTAATGACAGAAAAATGTCCAACTTTGAATTGGAATCGTCTGTGGTCAGTAGAGAATTTCTATTTGCTCCTCTTTGGCTTACAAGACTAGTGAGAAAGTCCTATCCAAAAATTACCCTTTAGCAACATGTTTCAAATGCATGTAATTCAGATTTTAACTCTTTTCTCAAGGTAATTCACATCCATTATTGGATAAGATCATTTATACAATATAAAGTATATTTCAGTTGCGTAATTTGATATGGATTCAATTTCTTTCAGGAAAGACAGGAGAAGTATTAGATACTAAATATTTTGACATGTGGGGAGGAGGTAAGTTTAAATAACCTAACTGTTCTGTTGCTAGCACTGACTTCTTAATCACCTAAATATAATGTTGCCCATTAATGAGAGAATAATGTTACTATTTTTGTGTTCATTTTGTTTCTCTTTTCACTAAATGTCCAGCTATGTTTAAGTAATCAGTCATTAGTATTTACTTTTTTAACTAAAATTATTGTGTGTAATCAAGAACAATACTATTAAAGTGGAGATTTTAAAAAATCTTCAGTCTTATTTCTTGCAGGACAACTAATTCAAAACTTTAGGGTGCTTTAGATTCTGTCTGAAATTGTTAAAAAGAATGAAAAATTTGATGATGGGCATAACTAATTTAAGTGTTTTGAACTGACTGAATCGATTTCTTTATATGTGATTTCCCAGTCTCAAAAATACATTATAACCAGAATTATGATTAGGGTAGATGAGCATCTGAGGGAAGGAATAGAATTTCCTTTCTAGTTCACTGGACTTAGAGTGAGGTACAGATAGATATCTCCTGTATTTGAAAGTCCCTTGGAGAGCAAGCGAAAGTCACTCACCAGCATGCAGGGACAAGGACTGGCGCTCTACGAGATGCTACCCCAAAGCAAAGGATTTCTCCCTCTAGTTCTAAGACCAACACAGATTTGTCTTTTCAGTCTTCTCTAAATTTATCAGCACGAGGCTCTCCCTTCCCCTCCCTACGCCCTTTACATATTGCCTAAAAGCCAGCAGCAGTAAGCTTCTTGAAATGTATAAGAGTTTTCAGACAGTTCAGCTTTTTCTAATATTTCTTCAGCTTATAACAGGATGCTACATAACATTTACTTTTTACTCGAGATGAGGAGAACTTTTCATAGTTGTCAAAACTATGTAAACTTAAAATGCTACCATCAGTTTCAGACCCTAAGGGCATGGCTGGTGGTACCAAAACTATTACATAGAAACACCTTAACAGAACTGTTGTTGGAATCAGCCATGTGACCAAGAGGCTCTGGTATTTCATCACAAGCAGATCCATTACTGCTGAAAATACTCCTCCAGTTGAAAAGAAGTCGCAGTTTACTGCCATCTTTGCATTTAAGTGGAAATGGTTCGTTAGCTGCTCTGGTACATTTTTAAAAAAATTTAAAATGCTATTATAAAATATAATCAAAGAAAAATCTTTGGCGTCTTTGCCATGGAAAGAAACTGAGTAAATTTGAAGTAATGCAGCTTTGACTTACAGGCTGTTCTAGATGCGAAATGATTTGCTGTACCTGCTCTGTCTCTGCATTACCAGTTTTTAGTCACCAAAGGGGTTTATTCTGAAGTCCTTATGAACCTGGATATACTAGGTGAAGCGAGTAATGACTATAATGTTTGCTATAATTAGTTTGGCTTTAGTGATGACCTAATCTACATTCCTTCTCCTAGTTTATGGTAAGTGGATATGCCCAGAAGATCCTGTACATCATTTATGTGTGTCTTCGTATGTGCACGTGCATATATATACACAGGCCCTTCTGTGAATTGGACAAAACTTATGTATCTTATTTTAAGGAAAGTACTCACCCAAACAAGTTTACATAAACTCAAGAAAGTCCATGAGCCTTTCTCTTGCTCCTTGAGTTTCTTACTTTAAACCACGTTATGCTTTAACATAACTTCACTATGGTGTTTTTCATTTAGCCTCTGGAATATCAGTCCAAAGTCACATAGGATGAATCAGGATTGGAAATTTTAAGTTGATGGTAGGATCATATTAAGGAACAAACAATTTTTTAACCTATTCATAAGATTAATCTCCCTTTTGGTTACCCTACATTAGAATTTATTGATTTACAAACTTCATATTTTATATTATTAACTTTACAGATTATCACTGTGGTTACTCAGTCATCTAAAAGAAACCTGCAACCTTTTCTTTTTCTTCAGATGTGGCCCCATTTATTGAGTTTCTGAAGTCCATACAAGATGGGACAATAGTCTTAATGGGAACATATGATGATGGAGCAACGAAGTATGTAAACTTAAAAATCTATACAACCTTTTTGAGCTATATTTAATAATTAAAAAGCAGTACATTTTCATTGAAAAAAATTTTTAAAACAGAGCAAAGTTCCAGATAAATTCTATGAACATTTTTTTAGTTTTTTCCCTTCTGTTTTTTTGCATATTCATCAGGCATATATCATTGTAAAATTAGAATCACATTGTACATTAAGGTTGTTCTACTCTTTTGTAGTCTGTTTTTTTTTTAACAACTTGAAATCATTTTCCCTGACATAATATTCTTTGATAGAATCTTTCATGGTTCACCAACAGGTGATCATATAGCCCTACCTTTATTTAAAAGTTGCTTGTTATTGCCAAGATTTTGTATTATTGTGATAAACACCCTTTTACATAATTATTTTTCACCTTTGATTATGTCCTTAAGGCAGATTCCTAGAAGCGGAATTGTGAAGGGATAAGTGTGTTATATTTTTCATAAAGTTTAATAGATGGTAGTTTGTAACTTTTCTTAAAATTGTATATGTTATAAAATTTGAAAAATACAGAAAAGCGCAAAGGAAAACAAGTTACAGTTTATCTCACTACTCAGACATAACCATTGATATTAATTAATTTCTATCTCCAGATTTTTTTATGCACATATTTTATCTTAAACATTTGGAACAGTCGCATTTATAGCATACCTTTTCATTTACTTATGTGGTGAATATTTTCCCATAGAATTAAATATTTTTTTCATAACAGTTGTTCATGTCTGCCAAGTTTAGTTTTTCATTGTGTCATGATTTAAAATCTGTTTAATAAAACACCTACTGCTGAATGTTTAGACTCTGTCCAATTTTCATACTTAGCAAAAATATACTATCTTAAAATTATTTTGAAATCGATTTCCTTAAGATACATTTTTTTGAAGTAGGTTGTTGAATTAAATGATGTGCACATTTTTAAAAAGGATTTTTTAAAGTTTGTGCCAATTTTACATGTCTCTCAGAAGTTTGTAATTAAAAAAGCAGTACACCGATTGTTAATTTTTTTAAAAGTTCATTCTTAAAAGTTTTGGAGAGGAAACTTGTTTTAACATGCCTTCTTTGGTTATTGGTGAGACTGGATTTTTTAAACAAATGTTTTGGCTCCTCTTGTCAATTGTCTTTTGGCCATTTAGGGTGATTCTTATTTATTTGCAAGAGTCCTTTATATGTTAAGGATATTAACTATTTCTCATGTTAAAATGTATTATTTTGCACATCATTTGCTTTTAATTTTGTTAATTTATGGTGCTTTTTGATTTTTAGAAGTTTAGTCTAATTCTTATATAGACAGGTCTGGATTTTCCTTTTGAGTTTTTCTACTTTTATACTTGAGAAATACTTTTCCATTTCTAACTTAGATATTTAGGAGATTTTTCTCTTCCAGTGATTTTACCATTTTCTTGTATTTTTAAAAATCCACTTGTAATTTTCCAGCAACTTATAATGCATATTATTATGTAGATTTGACTTTGTTTCTGAAAGTTCTGTTCTTCTATTTATTCCTGCTCCAATAAGATACTATTTCAATTTTTTTAATAACTTCGATAAAAATAAGTGTACTTAATACTTTTCTGGTGGGGTGAACTCTTTAATAGTCTTTCTCAAAAAAATCTTTCCTATGATACCTGTTTTGGATGACTTTTATCAAGAATAAAAAAAAACATTCGAATATTTTACTTGAAAAGACTTTGAACTATATGCTCGACACAGGAATATGTCATGTCTTCCTTTTTATTGAGTTATGTATGTATTTAATATGTAGCTACATTATGGCAGATTTGCACTAAGAAAGCAGTGCCACTTTGTGAATATTTCTAAGCTGAAGCAGTTTTGTTGACATTTGCATTTTATCTAGTTCAACTAAAGACGTATTAAACTCAGTACGAAGGTTAAATAAAACTGGCATATTCAACCATTGCCATTTAGCTAGATAGAACTAAACAGAATATAATTAGGCTTTCCTTATCAAAAAACAACCAACTTCCTATTTACTTTTGCTGAGAGAATAGGATATTACATGTGTAATTGAGATTTTCAAGGTTTTCTTAAAGCCCTACTTTTCTAAATAGATACACATGACCTCTGTTTTTCATCAGGTTATTTCATTATTATACCTGGTGAGCATCACCCCTTTTGCCCTTCTGCTAATAATGATTTGCGGCCAGACCTAGAAACTAGGCGAAGACGATGTTTTCTTTTTAGCTGCTGTTTGTTGGTGTTCATCGAATGCAGACATGGAGAAAATCCTTATGAAGGGCCTTCTACATCTATTAAATGTAACAAAATATAACCACATATCTTGGCAGATGTCTGAATATTTGAAGTGATTCCTCAGTCGTAGTATACCCAGCCTTATATGGGAATGAAAAGCTCTGATGTGTTATGGCTTTTCCTCACATAGGCTGCTGGATTTTACCTTCTAAGGACTGGCTTGTTCTTCCACTTATACCTAAAAGAGTTGAGGATGAAATGGATGTGCCTCTTCTCTGCAAGTTACAGAGTTGGTGTGCAAGTTGGTTAGGGAAAGCGGGCTCAGATCTGTGCAGTTGTTTCTCTGTGATCCTGGTCACCACCATTCATAATAAGCTCCTCAGCTATACTCTGAACTTCAGCAGAATAACTGGGACTGGTCTCCATCACAGCGTTTCTCAAAGTGTATTCAGTGGAACCCCAGTTTCTTAAAACTATAATGGTCAAATAAGTTTGGGATGGCACCTTTTTATGGGTTTACAATAAACTCTCAAGTTCTGCCCTAAAGAAAATGCTTTACCTCTGTTTATGCCAGTGGTTCTTGATTTTTAACCAGGAAGCACATTTTAAAAACAAACAACAACAAAAAACCTATATCCAGGAAAACTTACACTTTAGGAAGTGCAGGTCTCTAATGTATCCACTTTCCATCTCCACCCTCTCTGAATTAAGTTGTTTGTTTTTTCGTTTGTTTAATAGAAAATATGGTAGTTTGAGCTAGCTAAATTTTGCTATTGTATTTCTCCTTTTGGAGAGAAAACTCTATGATGTGTTAGCCTCTCGCCTAAGTGTTTAAATGTCGATGTCTTGAAGTAAGAGATCTTCAGGATCACTTGAAACAGCATCACAGCCCTGGGCCACGGTCCCTCGGAACTTCACTATGAATGCCTCCACTGACCTGCTCACCTCGTAAGGGTGTTGGTACTCTTGTCATTTCTCTATTTGAAACAAGCAAAACATAAAACTATTCTTAAGTAAATGTTATGTTCTTGGGTTGGTTTCCCTCTAAATTCCTCCTGATAGTCCTTCTCTTGGATAAGTGGAAAAACAAAATAGATGTTCTCCCCAAATAGTACTCAGGTATTTGAAGCTAAACAGCATTTCTCTTTTAGTTTTCTCCAGGCTCAATACACATGGCTCATTTAACCTTTTATCATGTTACGTTTCTAGCTTGTTTTACCCGCTTGGCTGTATTTTTGGACATTCTCTAGTTGATTATTGTCTCTCTTAAATTGAGTGCCCCAAATCGAACACCATGTTCCAGACGTGGTCTGGCCAGTCCAGGGTACAGTGGAGATGTTAGCTTACCATGCTGTAGAGATTCCATTTCTTTGAATATTCATGCGGACTCGTATTGTATTCGTTTTCTTTAAACAGTCACATAACATTTTTGGCTCATGAGTTTTTGGTCAAGTTAAATTCTCAGATCTTTTCATTTGGTCTCAGACTTTTGTGTTTTAATCACTGCCAAGTCAGATCTTCCTCCTCATTCAGAACTTGATTTTATTTTGTCTAAATGAAGAACTTTATATTCATGTATCCTTGTTAAATTTAATTTTGCTGATTTTGGCCCACTTGGTCTTGATTCTGACATTTGTCGTATGAAGTTTTCATGATCCAGGCTTTGTATTCTCTCCAAAGTCGTTCTTATGTTTAAATCTAAGTCATTGCTAAAAATGTTTACCAAGGTCAGTGTGCCACCTTGCGGGAGACCTCCTGCAAGGGATTCGTCTATTAATCAGCTGCAGAAACTACTTTTCAAACAGCTGCCAGTGTACCCTAATAGGCATACCATCCAGCTGCCGCGTCATTATTATCTGAAACTATCCGATGCTCACTTAAATTCATGACTATGCTAATTACGGTACCCTGATCTGACACCCAAAAACCTTTGCAAAAGCTGAAATAACTTGACTTTATTCATCCCTCCTTCCTACTACCCTCTCTTTTTCTTTCCTTCTTTGTTTTACTGCTCACAGGAGCTCCTTGTAATCCCTTCAAGAATTTTGTTAGGAATTGAAATTGGTTTTATTGGGCCCTTGTTTCTAAAATGTACCTTGCCTATTTTTGAAAACTGGAATATTTAACTTTTAATGTCCTAGCATTTCCAATTTCTATGATGCTTCTAAAATAACTATCACTACATCGAAGATTATATTAACAAGTTCCTTTAGAATTTTAAGTGTGTGATGTGTGGGCCTGGAGGTTTAAATTTAGTTTAAAGCTGTTATACGGACATTCTTGAATTACTATTCCCTTTTCATGTTGATCAAAGAGTGTTCGCTTCCCTGGAAAAGATAATCATGCTTTGATCTCAGTATTATATTCTCTTTGTGAAACAGTGGGTCTCTTTGTTATTCACACTTAGTAGCAAAAGTTCTTTCTGTGGCCTTTACAAGTTTTATGAATCTCATCTCATTCTAAGCACTGCAGGCCTTCCTGGTAGTAGTAGTAAAAGTTTTGTCATTAGTAATAGGATTTGCCTTGTATTTTGTACACTCCCTTTTTTAAGCTCAAGCCCATCACAAGAGCATTCTTCTAGTAGCGTTAATTTAGAAACTTTTTTTTTCTGAGATTATTAGCAAATCACAAAATGAACATTATTGGGGTATTTGTTTTTCATTTGTTTTTAAGAGTTATGTTCTTGCATAAGAGTTTCTAATCTGAACTTTTTATAATATGCTCTCTTTAAAGACTAGGCTTCATGGTCACCTATGCCGAGAGTTCCTTATTCTTCAAACTCCTAAGAGACCATGATTTTCTTCTAATATTCTCGACACTCTACTTCCCAGCTGGTTCTTCCTTGTTAGTCAGAACTGAGCCCAGAATATCAGTTCTTCTTCTTGCTTTCTGTACTTTTCGAGAAAAGGGGACCCCGGCTTGGTTTGATGGTATGACCGAAGGACCATCTGATGTCTTTCCTTTCCCAGCAAAGATGGAGGCAGATTGGAGGCTCCCCATCTCCAGTCCGCATCTCCTCTTTTTCTCCAGACTGCCTCTGTGCAGCCTTAGAATCTTTTCTAGGAAAACTTGATTCCTTTCTTTGTCTAGTTTCTGGTTTACCACAGAAAATTTTCTATTCATTTTTAAAGAAAATTCTCAACTAAAATAATTTTTTCCATGTAAGTTTTTAACAACTCATCCAGTTATGAGCATTAGTAAAGATTAAAATATGTATAATAAACTCCTGGTGCCTCCTATATAGAATTAAAAGCTTATCTCTAAGCTTCATGTTGTATATAACTGTATAAGTTACCCTGGCTTTTAAAAACTGGAGCATTTTGACATCTATCATATATTTGATCTAGTGCTTAAAATATTGTCTACATTGCATAGTTTTATTTAAACTTCTTTTTGAAATATGAAGTCATCTTTTACTTAGTAAAATAGAAAATGCCAAAAAAGAATAATAAAGTTCCCCAACCTTGACATAGGCAGATCAGAAAACTTTAGAAGTCACTGAGAGAGTTATTTGGTTATAAAACTATAGCTAGATAGACATAGTTAGGGACATGTGGCAAGGGTGCCCAGGACCACCACCAGATGTGATGATTTACTAGGGAGATTTACAGGACGCAGCGTATAGACCTGCTCACATAAGGCTATACGGTCTGTTACAGCAAAAGGATACAATGCAGAATTAGCATGTTTACATAAAAGGCAAATGTACATGGGGCAAAGTCAAGTTTCCAAGTGTCCTCTCCCAGGTGGAGTTACAGAGAACATGCTTAATTTCTCCAGCGACAAGTTGTGACAACAGTGCGAAATTCTGTCTACTAGGGCATCTTATTAGAAACTCAGTACGTAGGGTTTTTATCAGGAGCTGATCATGTAGGCACCCACTGCCTAACACATCCCCAAATTCCAGACTTCCAGAAAGAAAGTAGATGTTTATCATAAACTGCATTGTTTGTACATTTTAGGGACAGTGAACCATTCCAATGGATTCTGGGAACGGTGGGAGCCTGCCCCAAATCCAAGTTTCTTCCAGATGCCAGCCAAGGATCAGTCTTGTGGGTCGGCCTTTCTGAGGATAGCCAACTCCAGCCTACTCTGTTAACCCTTTTCTGTGCAGGACCTGCGGTGTTCTCATGGGAAAGTAAGGGAAGAAATGACCAGAGTCAAAACATAAAGCTGAATTTTCAAGTTGCTTCTAGATCTTTGGCCAAATTGGCTTTGTGTATTCACACAGATCAAAATGATCACTTCTCAAATCCAAAAGTACAGAAGTAAAAATGACTGCCCTTCAATATATTTCTTAATTGATGCAAAATTCTTAGATATGAAAGCTTTTATGTACCTTTTGTAGAGGGCCAGGCCTGCATTTTGATACCCATCTACTTTGCAAGCAGTTTCTATGTATAAGCCATCCCACAACATTTGTGAACTTAACATTCAGCTATTTATGAGCAATCTTAAAGCCTGCCAGGTGTCAGTTTGTTAATTTTTCTGAGATGTAAGTGTGAATCAAGCCAAAGGCACCTTTGCAGGAGGCCGTCACTGAGCTGCACAGTGAACCAAGGCCTGACTTCTGCGTTTTGATACTATTTGTTCTTGTTATAGTAAAACTTGCCTATTAGTGCTGATGATGCAAACAAAATATTCAAAGAAAGTACCCAGAAAAATAGAATTGGATAAATTAATGAGTGGAACTTGACAGTCTTCATACCTGTGATATGCTAACACTGGAAACAAACATTGCAAGGTTCACACAATACTTTCAGGGTGTGTCCCTCTAAAGCAAAAGTTGCTGATCAAGTGAACAAACAAAAAGTGGTGCCTAATGTGAGGATAGGCACAGGAAACACAGCTATAGACAAACCTTAGGGAGCAAGCGAGGAGCATATCCACATGATACGTAAAGGTCTTAAAGTCTTCAGGAGGCCAAGACTTCCCTGGTTCTTTTGCACAGCTGTTTCATTTATTATTTTTATTTCACTTGGTTATAAACACATCGCTTTATACAGATCTGAGTCTGAAAGGCTAAATATTCCAGGACAACAGCTGATTTTCTCACTGACTCTAGTGAACTTCCCCAGGTGGACAGCAAAGCCCGGGCTGTGGTTAAAACAGCTCTACTGCCCGTCTGATTTAAGTGCTTTGCATAAATTGTGGAGGTCTAATGATGTATGCATTTCTTTCCTGTTTTATGAAGCTTTTTTTTAAAAAAGAAAAACATAAATTATCCCATTTATCCTTGAGTTAGTTAAATGAGAACTGTCGTATCCAGTATTTTTTTCATTAATACATTAAAGGAGCTAACTGACATTAGCATGTGATATGTCAAAGAACTTGCCTGTGGGATAAATAAGCACCTTCCTGACTGACCTTCTGGCTGATATAAACAACTTACTACCAAATAGCTGCACAGGTGGCCGTGAGTTATCTTTTGTTCTTTTTCTTTTTTTTTTAGCTCCACTGAATTTCCTTCCCCTTTTGAGACAGAGGAGACATGGAGAATCACTCAACATTAGGATGACAACCTACACAAAATACCTTGACGGCACCTTTCATTTAGCTATTTCCCTAGCATTTGGCTTTTGTCACTGTCCTTCCTCCTGCTGGGAGGTACTTAGCTGCTGTTTTCATTCTTTATTAAATAACCACTTGGCACTTATCACTTAAGGACAATTTATTTCCGTAGTCTCAAAATTCATTTTATTTTAAGTAAAAGATAGAATTAGGAACCTCTGTATTTCTATTAGCATTTACCTTTATTCAAATGAAATTTACGAAGGGTTTAGTGGAGATTCAAAGTGATTTTTAATTGTATAAAGATGTTGGTTGCTTAAGACCTTAAATTAGCCTGGAGAGTCATCTACTAACTGCAGTATCCTGTATTTATTTGATGGATGTAGTTGAAAGTTAGTTATTGTTGTGAAATGAAAACATGTAAAAGGTACTTCTTAATATAATAAACTTAAAATGATATGCTAGGTTTTATGTCTTTTGTCACTAAAGAATTCACATTGTAAGATATAAAAATGTTGAATCACTCTATTGTACACCTAAAATTAATATAACTAATATAATACTGTATACTGGCTATTCTTAAAAAATTCAAATAAGACTGGTACTCTGAAAACATTTCTGTATTCTTTTTTTATGTTCTCTTACTTAAGCCTACATATTCTCATTTTCGTCTCATGGTAAATATCCTAGGTAACTCAATATTACTTATATAACATAGAGTGCACTATGTTTATTGTATCATTCTTTTTCTTCCTCTAAGACTCAATGATGAGGCACGGCGGCTCATTGCTGAATTGGGGAGTACGTCCATTACCAGTCTTGGTTTTAGAGACAACTGGGTCTTCTGTGGTGGGAAAGGCATTAAGACAAAAAGCCCTTTTGAACAGGTTAGTGTCTTAGACTTCACTATTAATGGATAAAAGCAAATTGTATGAAAGCATATGGTACATATTCTTATCCCAGTTATCTGTAATTTAGATAAAGCAGACATTAAATATATTCATATATTTTTTATAAGTTCTTGGTAATCAATTATTTGAAGTAACATGGCAGTGGCTTAATTTCAAAGCTTAAAAATAGTCAAATTCTGCATGGGAATTTTTTTTCCTATATGACAGCGCATTGGCATATAATTGCTTTTATAATAAGCCTTTTAGGAAACATTGGTTATTAAAGATTTTAATTGAGTTTTTGATATAATAATCAATTAAGTTTGGAAATACTTCAGAACTTAGTAGAATGTAAACTTTTTGGCTAAAAAATGATCCTTTAATAAACATCTGCAGTGTTTTGTTATTTTATCTATTATTTGAAAGTCTGCCACTACATGCCAGTCCCGAAGCTTTCTCATTTAATATCTTGAACCATCATTTATATGAATTCATTGTTGACATGAGTGTTAGCGAAATGAGCGCACTAAAGCATGTTGTCGCAGATAAGCAGTCCACCAAGGTTTTTGAAATCGTATACTATTATTGTGTTCCAACAGCACATAAAGAACAATAAGGACACAAACAAATATGAAGGCTGGCCTGAAGTTGTAGAAATGGAAGGATGCATCCCCCAGAAGCAAGACTGACGTGGAGAAAATTGAAGGACATGCACTTTCACTATTAATGGGACAGCTACAATAGCGAAACTACATGTAAATATTTTAAAAGCATGCAGCCATCTCAGTGTGTGCATGAGCATTCTCTTTTGATATCAGGATTATTTATTGGTAACGTAAATAGATGTCTTTGTAAATAGTCGTCATAATGAGGAAATCATTGAACCATTTCTAAGCACATTTCTCTAATAGTAAAATGTTTAGTCTGCTATGGAAATGACATCTTGTAATTCCAAAAGCATACTTGTGGATAACTCAACAGATCATGAAAAATAATTGATATATATACTGGTTGCTGTGAAACTCTATCATGGAATAATATGGATTTGAGGGAGGAGACTTTGTTTTCTTTTATATATATATATTGCTTTTTGATGATAGTAGCTTTTAAAGATATTTGGCTAGGTGTGTATGTAATGTCACTTTACAGTCCAACTCTCCTTATGTACCTCTTTTCTTAGTCTTTATCTTTCCCAATAAACCAAGAAATAAAATTATATGAAAACCTATATCAGATATGTGAAAAGCACAACAAATTTTTTTTTAATGTATACAGTAAAAAGTAAACATAAATGTAGGTGGCTTTCAGGACTATAGCTTGCTGGATTTTTGTGTTAGTAACATGAGTAAGTCGATTCTGTATAAGCTACTTAGAGTGAGGGCACAGGTGGCAACTCCATAGAACTGGGGAAGTGGGCCAGTCCCTTTCCAACCGAGTTGGTCATTCAGGACAGCTGTGTCAGTATATTTAGAGAAATACTGGCATAGATTTTCCTTATTTGTTATCAGCATGACAGAGTGGTTTGGAAAGAGGCATGCTTTTAATATCATAATAATTTTGATTTGTAAACCAAGAAATTAATTTTGTATTTACCTTATTTAACTTCATACTACCAGTTTTTGCCTAAAGATATATATTAAATACTTGAAAAGATCTAATTATTGAATGGACTGATAACATTTAAAAATAATTTTGGTGCAAAATGATTTCATACCCAATTCTATGTAAAAATATAAGAGATCTAACTTTTTCGTTAACTTTAGATGTTTACTAAATGACTCAAGTTTTTACTTTAAAAAAATTTTTAGGCCATTAAATACTTAACTATATATGAAATAGAAACTGGAACACAGAGAAATTTAATGATCTAACTTCTATCCACAATGAAAGGCAGGACTTAAATTTTGAATCTAAATTTTAGATAACTTGTATAAAACAACTAAAAGCAGTATTTTTTATTTTGTTACAAACCAAGCTGGAAGCTATTCAGCTGTTTCTTAAATATAAATGAGCTTTGGGGTACTGTTTATTTCCTCCAACTCAGTATAATTCATGATTAAATGCACCTTACAAGTTTAAACAATTTTTGTAAACTTTTCAGATTTTGGTGCTTATATGCTAAATCACATGCAGCATGTACATTTTGGCATTTAAAACACTTCCCTCAATTCTGTAAATTAAAAGAATAGGAGTTTTACAGTTCCAGAGATTGTGAAATAAATGTTGCATTTTTTTTTAAAAAAAATGAAGACATGCTTGGTTTTGCATTGTGAATTTTTTCGTATTGTCCGGCAGGGTGATATACCTACAGAACTTCTCATTAAGGTCTGTCAAACATTTATTGTCCTGCCTAACATGCACAATTTAAGTCATTTCTGTGGTTAAACATACTGGTATCCTCAGGATGTATCTTAACATGTATAGAATTTAAGTATCTAAATAGCAGGCCATTACTTTCAAGAAGACTGTAAAATGATAGCTTCGTGAAGGTGTATACAATGTCAGAAGAAGGGTAGAGATTGGTTCTGGAACTGCTGGGTGCGTTTGATCTTGTTTTGGTTCTGTCTTGTACAGATTGTGCCAACTTAACTTTGGAAGCAATAATTTTACTACATTTCATTTCCAGATATCTTTTAAAAAAATCAGCATTATACATGAAACAATGCTTATTTAATGTTAAGAATTTTATTAAAATCAAACTTGGCACTGACACTTTGGTACTTTAAATTGTGTTTAAGGACTTATTTTTTATTTGTAATCATAGGTGCTTTCCCAGAGCAAGTGTATTATAATATGCCTATTAAAATTAAACAAAGATAGGAAAATAAGTGATACTTGAGAAATTAAAGAAAAACTGAGCCAGAGTCTTTATATCCCTGACTTTAATTTGATTAAAGTAAAATTTATCATTGTTTTTTCTATATTTTATTGTGTTTTCAAATGAATCAGCTAATATTTTATAATTTTATGCTGGGTGAAGCTCAATGTGTTTAGCCTGTATTTCACTTTAACAGTTTATACAAATTATAAATAATTTGACCCCCCCCCCGCAAAGGGATGATCGTTTGGTTATCATTCCCCATTTTTAAATGAAAGGATGGGAAATATGCTGTTTCATTGGTGTAGCAATTAAAAGTAGAATAAATACTTTAGAATACTTTTAAAAATATGAAAAGAAAAAATTCTTGTGTTGATAAGGGAAAAGATTTGCTACTTAACCTCTTTCATTAGGCCTTAGACAGCAATAAGTACATGTAAACTAAGAGTTGTAGAAAAAAATACCAGATTTTACCTTTTCTAAAGCATTCATCAGAACAATTATTACTTTCTCTTCCCAGGATGACTATTCTGTCATATACTGGGATTTTCAGTGTTATATGCCAATGGCTAATTAATCTCCATTCCCCTCAAAGTACTGTCAATTTAACTAGGCCTGTCCTCTCCGACTGCTTGTCTCCCCCTCCCCCATCCCTTTTCTTCAGATTCCAGTCAAATTAAGGGTTAGATAGAGTGAAAAGCAGACCTGGTGTGGAAATGTCAGTCAGTTGCTAGGCAGGTAGAAGGGAGCAGCAAAGGATGCTGCAGGCGGCGTGGTGAAAGCCCATCCGAGAATTTAAGAACCTTTCACCCATCCAGTAACAGACAGATTACTGGAAGCAGCTCTGTTAAGGAAGTACTTTCAACACTAGGATGTCTCTTCTAGGAGGGCTCAGAAGGGAAAAGAGACTGGCCAGCCCTCTAGTTAGAGATAAAAGAGAGCTTTCTCTTGGGTTTGTTCCATGGGCAGTTTACAAGCAAACTTAACTCCGGGAAGACAACGCTCCCGGCACAGCTAGTTCATAGGTATGATTTCCTGCCATTACTGAACTCACTGTTCAGCTCCGCATGAAATATGCCTACTGCTGGAGTGCAGTGGATAGTAGAAGAACAAGTTGAGACTCAATCAATACAATATTTTCCCTTTTATTAGGGAAAATTGATTTGTGAACACGTAAGGTCCTAGTGTTCATATAATCAGCATGTATTTATTTCCCTTGATAGAGAAAAGGGGCCTAAAATATTTAAGAGACTAGAATTCTGTAATGAGGGGACAATACAGCATACTAGTTAAGAGGACAGACCTGCCTGAGTGTCTCTCCCACTGTCCGCTACATGAGGACCTTGACAAAGTCAATGCCCTCACCTGTAAAACAGGGACAATACTATGTGTTTGTGGTGACTAAAGTTCCTGGCACAAACTATTCATTAAATGCAACTACTAGTATTTCTGTTGTTGACTGTGTCTCTTACAGGCTAGTAATGTTTTAGCCCAAGAGAAAAGCTAAGTCAGTCCCTTTAGCTTTCCAATCTCATCATACCAAGTACTATAGTCTGAACGTTCCTGTCCTCCCCAAAGTCATATGTTGGAACCTAATCCCCAATGTGGTGGCATTAGGAGGTGGGGCCTTTGGGAGGTGATTAGGTCATGAGGGTGAATTAGGTCATGAATGGGATTAGCCCTTATACAACACACGCCTGAGAGTCCCCTTGCCTCTCTGCCATATGAGGACACAGCAAGAAGATAGACGTCTGTGAATCTGGAAGCGGCCCCTCGCTAGACACCCAATTTGCTGATACCTTGGTCTTGGACTTACCTGTCTCCAGAACTATAAGAAGTAAATTTCTGTTGTTTATAAGCCACCCAGTCTGTGGTGTTTTGTTATAGCAGCCTGAACGGTCTAAGACAACAAGCCTAGAGGGAACCCTTAAATGACGAGAGCAGTAAGGTTATAGGAGAGAATGCGGCTATTCATTCACCCGAGGTTCTCCTGGACCTCAAAGCCTTTGAGTATATACCACCTACCCTTCTACTCAATCCACACTGACACCAAACTACCTTTCATAAGCAGAAGTCAAGTTTTTGTGTATCTCCAGGCAGCTAATATTTCAAACGAGCACATGATCATATAGTTCTACTTGCTGGCCCACTGGTATGGGAAAGTCTGGGACTTCAGCCAGAGGTAGGGAGTGTTTTCTGATTCCTTCCTGTGGCCCCAGGCAGTTGAGGAGCCTCACAGGGGAACACTGGGCTGAAGCCCCAGTCTTGGAGAGCACAGAAATGTAGACCTCAATCCCTGTTCCTGGTAACCTAACTGGCCACCCAACGCCCACTGAAGGTAGGGTTGGGCAGCCATCCAGTCAGAGGAGATGCTGGGACCCAGCTGGCACCCCCTTGCACACCAGCATTTGCTTCTTGCTCAGAACCACCAGCAGGGTTGCCTGGGCAAGAGAGGAATCTTGATCAGGAATCTGGAAACAGTTTTTACTTTCTGGGATCAACACTTTAATAACAGTAAGTCTGTTGTTTGAAATTTATGCATTTAACTTTCAAACATGTTTTCAGCAATGCACTATGCATTCAAATGCAGCCCAGCTTTGTCCAGGTTCTGTTACTGCTGCTTGGATGGGACATGATTAGATGAACAAGCTCAGTACCGGGGCCAGTAAATTCCCTGCCAAGTCTTAGCCTTCTGTGTCACCATTGGAATGAAACGGCCACTTAGGAAATTGACTTTAGTATACCTCTGTGTACTGGGAGGCTGATTAGAGAAGTACTGTGTGCTTTACTTGACAAGAGCAGAAATGAACTTCAAGGAGACTGTCTCTCAAGTCCAATCTCCAAGTGTAGGAGAGATTTAAAAGCGAATGATGCTGAGAGCTATAGTCAAAATATGTTCAGGTCGTGGAGTAAGCAGAAAGTAATCCTTAAGAGTTGTAGTTCTCATGGGTAGCCCCTGGGTGGAAGAAGTGGGAGAGTCACAGGTGAGAATTCCTTAGGCGTAAGGAAGGGGCACTGGATCTTAGTTCCCATGGGCCCCTTATCAAGGGGGTGCAGCCTGCCTTAAATGACTTCCTGTTCTCCTGTAGGGAGAAGACCTGAGGTTAAGATCAGCAAATGAGCTTCTACCTCCACTCCTATAGAAATCTGAAATTTTTGACCTGGGAATGAGGTTGAAAGCCAATTCTTGTGGAACTGTTAATATCTTACAAAGAAGGTGTTAAAATCCTACTATTGAATACTCTGGAGGAGGTTCCCTAGAATTCTACAGTGCTGGGCATGTGGGACATGGGCGCAGTTACAGGAGTTGGGGCAGTTGAAATTTTGAGATTGTGTTCCTATACTTAGTCAACAAATTTTAAAGTGCACTTTCTCAAGAAATAATATATTAGGCATTTGGGGGAAAAATGTTCAAGCCAGCAGAGAAGAGAATGCCTCATTCTGAATAGTGAAATTTATCTTTCAGCTTGTAAAATCATTGAGCCTACACCTATTAAATAGGGGACATGTTAAAGAGAATTTATCACATTCATTTCTTCAGTTTTCCCATTTTGCTATTGTGCCATATTCTATTTCTTGCCTTGCATAGAGAGAGCCTTGTGAGGAGCAAAAATTAGTTGTTTGCCAGGGAATTTGAGATGAAGCAATTACAATGAATGGGACTTTAAACTTACACAATGTTATGTGTCAATTAGGCGTCAATAAAGTTGAAAAAAAAGTACAAAAGAAATGACAAAAAAAAATTTAAAGAGCTTATTTTAAAAGAAAAGTAGGGATTATATTCTAGAAACAAATAGGTAATTACTGATTTACATTTTGTATGTTTATACCTTTTCTTGGTTTATAAAGAGATCTAGATGTATTTAAATGTATGGTTAGATTTGGTGGTATTTCTCTTTTACCTAAGATTAATTAGGGGCTACAAGGGGCCACCCTTCCTTTTTCTCGGCTAAACAAGGCCGGTGGATATATGGGCCACTGTCACGGGTGTTTGGTTGTTAGTAATATGCAGAAGGGAAGGCTGTTGGTCTACGTAGGGGTGAATCACTCCAAGGGTTCAGACTGGCAGTTTGACAGAGGGAAACAGGCAGCCCTGTAACCATTACTCTTTCTGATTTTCCAATTCTCACACACGAATCAGATGCTTTGCCTTATTCTGCAAATTAAAAAGTCACACATGAAACTTTAGTTTGTGTCGACTCAGTCCACATTATTACTCGCCCTTTACAGCTGATGGGAGAGGCTGCTTTTTTAGCACGATTTTGTTTCAGGAGTTTTTATCGTGCAAAACATCTCTAGTGGTTTTTCTTTGGATGCGAATGTAAACCATTACCAGTGGTAAATTTCATCCATCTATTAAAAATAACACCTTATGTAACAATTGGCTGTAAGCACAGCAATAAAAAGGATGTAAGTATTTATTTTATGTCCCACTAAATTAGTTTGATCTATACCCCTAGTCATTTCCTTTTGGAATGATTGTTAGGCTCTTGCAGAATCCAACTGTTAGCCGCATTGGGATCTAAAATAGCAGGCAACTGAAAGCATTTTGAGCCTCAAAATCAAGCGGCAGTGTATTTAATTATATTTCATGGCAAATTCTAAGGTCTCCACTCTCTCATCACTTTGCTCCTGCTCCTCGACCAAGTTTATATAACCAAAACCATGAAGCAACATCCTGTAATTTTCATTATATTTACAAATCCCCCAAACTCTTTAAATGCATACTGTGAACTCAGTGTATTGACTATTTTATGCTGTGAGAGGCATATGATAGCTAAGGGCACAGACTCTGAAGCCAGTCCATTCCGAGATGTCGAGCTAGTTATTTAACTGTTGCTGTGTCTGTTTCTTCATGTGTAAAATGATGACCACAATAATGGGACTACTCTGAGAGATTATTTTGAGGACTAAGTATGTATTTACATATAATTTACTTAGAACAATACCTAGTACACAGTAAGTGCTACTACCTAAGTGTTTACTAATAGCATTTTCTTTTTCAAAGGAAATGAGTCCTTGGTGTGCCACTATGTCCCTTTTCATGCTTTGCCACATGCATTTGTCCTTCTCAGTTTACCTCATCATCCCACTCCAAGAAATGTTATGATTTATCACATCTGGTCTATAGTGAAACTGAAATAAATTTTTTAAAAATCAAGGCTCTCAGCCAACTTTCCTTACGAAAAGCTTGTCTTGAGGAGTATTCATGGTTCCCAAGCGAATGATTTGAATTTTTCTCCCCTCAAGTCAGCTAAGTGGATTATAGTGTTCTGGATAAATAA
This sequence comes from Pteropus medius, assembly GCF_902729225.1. Classification (NCBI taxonomy): domain Eukaryota; kingdom Metazoa; phylum Chordata; class Mammalia; order Chiroptera; family Pteropodidae; genus Pteropus; species Pteropus medius. Next base: position 15,554,110 of record NW_024356249.1, read on the forward strand.
CCAACTGGCTCCATAAGGTTGGTTTAATTCTTCAGGCTTTGATGGCCTTTGGGAGGTGGTGCAAAAAGTATCAGCAACTCACCAAATTGCCTATAAATAAATATTTTGATGGAAACCTTTTCTGGTTCCACATTTTAAACTAAGTAAAACCAAACATATCAGTACTGGCAGTTCTTCAGAAAATTAAAGTGTGTTTCTGAAATATTTACTATTGATATCATATGGTTACAAAAGCTGCAAAATAAGGCCATAGCATCTAACTTATGTAATTAAAATCCATTGTTACTTAGTATAACTAGCATAATTTCTTTAAAAACAAAGACAAAACAGCTATCAATTCAGATCGTGAATAAGGAAATAATGCTATTGTTTATATACAAACAAAATGTTTTTAATGTTGTGTCAAGTAGTACTATCAGGGAAATGCTTTAATTAGACAACTTTCTTATCCAGAGATTACAGATAATGCTATTCGATATGTTTGTCTTGATTTCATTTCAGACAAACATCATTGGCTCTAACCATTGCCTCTCTTAGGTAGTTTCAAATTTACAAAGAAGTTGAACTCCTAGGTCGAAAATTAACACTCTAAACTACCTCCCTCCTCCTCTCCCCCACTTAACATCATAAATGGTGTTAAAACAAGTCAAGGCACTTTGTATCTCCAGAGCTTTGTCTGGCTGTGAGCCTAATCCATGTGATCCCATGGAAAGCTATTTCCTCAACACATCACTAGATCTGAGGATCTAATGTCCGTGCTGCCTGGCATAGAGGTCCCTTTCATGGTCACATAACGCCCTTTTTTTCTCTCTCTCTCTATGGACTCACCCCTTTCCAATTCTCAAGCTATGTAGGTTTAGCTGGAATAAACACCACCGTCCGTGCCCTGCATGGGTCTTGATTACCTTAAGATGATCAGTGTGTTTATCATCCAACTCCAACCTCAGTGGCCCACTGTGATTGGCTGAGCGATGAGGATACAACCAATCAGAACCAATGATGACCTTTGCTGAGGATTCTGAAAAACAAGTTTTCCCTCCTGTGTAAGCAACCAAAATATAAAAACAAAAACAAAACAAATTCCCCTTTTCCTTAGAATTGGGACTCTCTCTTGTCTTAGAATGAGGTCTAGAAGGGAGGTGTGGTAGTTTCGTTGATAAGAAAAACAGCCTGAAGTTGCTTTTTGTGGGGGAGGGCGGTGGAGGCGGGTGGCACAGCACCCTGTGGAGCCCGACTTACAAGACAATGCCGCAGAAGCCAGCCTGGTAGGCTGGAAATGGAGATCTGTGCCCTGCGAACATAGTGTGAGCTTCGGGATCAAGCTTCGCTTGAAGCGGTCACAACTCTGGACTTTTGAGTTACCAAGTTAATGCATTTCCTTTACTGTTTGTCAGTCTGGGTTGCGTTTTCCGTTACTTGCAAAACAAGGAGCCCTAAACAATGTAGGTAAAATAGCCTATACTGGATAGGACGTCTGGACCCCAGAACCTGTACTCCCAGGAACACCAAGGTGCTACTTCTACCACGATGAGGAGTGAGAAGGAAATGAACCAAAGCCAAGTTGTCAGCCGGTAAAACAGGTGAGAAATTCAACGATGGCTTCCATGGTGATGTCAGGGAGGAAAAGCAAAAAAAGAATCCCAAGACATAATCTGAGAGTTAGGACTTTCTGCTCAGGCATGCCAGCGAGGAGGGCCTGAGTTGGCATCACTGTTTTAAGCCATGACTGAATAGTAATCAGGTATTTGTGAATTAAAGCCTGCCTTATTTTCACAACTGGTAGTAAGGTAACTATGAAAAGTTTTCTAGTTCATAGAAGAAATTGGTCATCATCTTCTAAAGAAAAAAATGCTTATTTTCAATGCAGATAAAATAGATTTATTTTGCAAAAAAAGGCATGAGAGTGTTTATTTTTCATGTTATTCTAATCAGTGAATGCTAAAAACTGGTAAATAAGCACTATATTAAACAAGCACTATATTTCGTTCATTTGTCATTTTTTGAGTCTCATTCAGTAAATAATAATTTTGTTAAACTTTAAGGGTCACATTTAAATGTTTAGCTTTGATTTTAATATTAGACCTAAGACATTTTCCATGGGTTTGCTCTTTTTCACAAAGGAATAGAAAGAGACCTGGGGGCAGCAAAATATTTCTTTAGCTTATTATAAGAAAAAGAATATCCTTTCTTTTCAATTCTGAACTTAGAAATCTATTTTTCTATATAATACTGAAATATTTAACAATTCATAAAAAAGTAAGCATTTACATTAAAATACAACCTTAAATACAGCCCTGTCATTTTCACCAGGAACCTAGTAAAATATGATGAATATACATGCATGAATACTAAAACAAGAAAGACTATTCATCATTCACATGGAAACGAAGCACTACATACAATATAATAAATATCCAGAATATCAAATCCACAAATTGATTATTATTCTGATTTAGATTCTTCTTTACAGTTAAGATTTTCACTGTATAATTTATTATAATCTTACAAATTAAACATAACTAATTAAAAACAGATTTTGACTAATCTGACTGCTGAAATAACACAATCCTCAATATTTTGCAGCATATTTTAATCTATAACACATAAAACTGTCATTTTGGCAAGAAATACACATCCATATAGCTAACTGCTCAATTGACTTCTTTTTCAACATATAAAAAAAGTCAGTTAATAGTATGAAAAGAAACAGAAGCTAATATTTCTTAGATAATTTTATTGCCTTAGCTCTTGGGCTTTGGCAATAAATGTCTTAAGTTTTAATATATAACTTAAATACTGTATTTACAAAATATAAAACATTTTTTTAAGCAAAATACTATACAAAATACTGTCTTTACACATTTAAAGGGTTCTTTTTCTTAAAATGTATGAGAGTGCTTTACCTTTAATTTTCCCACATGCTTTCATAATACCTTCCTCTCTCAGTATTTCAGAGCTGGGTTTTTAATAGTGAAACTGGTCTGAGTTAAAGTATAAAGCTAAATATCGAAGACTGCTATATACCTTACTGTGATTTTTCTAAAAATTCTCCTGGTTAAAAGCCACTTAAAATCCAAATTATGCATATCACTTTTTCACATTTTGTTTCTTTCCTGTTGTCACTCTAACGAACACGTTTAAGGGGTATTATATCACTTATAAAGAATCTTTTCAGTTGCCTTTCCTTTAAAATGCATGAAAGAGTAAGTAAGCACCCACCACTTCTGTTAATTTTTCAACATCTCCTGTATCTACGTACCAACAGTATGATTTCTTCATCTAAAATACTGAGAGAATAAATGAGATTTATGTTTACTGCTCCTTGCCACTGTAACGAGGTGTCTTTTAAAAATGACTGACATTCATCCACCACTATTGAGTCCACAGTCAAGGATCTTATCTTGACAATAGACCAGGTCTCCCAGCATGAAAGCTCTTTCTTTTTCTTTCTTGCTTCGGAGACACATTATCCTCCACGTATCTCAATATATATTCCCCAAACCACCAAATATGAGCCCAAACGTTTTCGACTTTAGAATACCCCAAAATTCACATGCCCAGAGTGTGATTGGACATTGAGCAGGTTAAGAGAACTCTGACAAGGCCAAGGACCTGGGAATTCCCAGGCGGGAGTTGACTTCAGTTTTGCGCAGTGAGAGGCACCATCTGGGTGAGACTCCCGCTGTACATCATTGAAGAGTGTTGCCTAAGGCTGGATGGAGTAGTTACTTGCAAGTGTGGACATCCGTCATGCTTTCACACCTCCTGCAGCGAACATAGCAGCACCAGATAAACTTGCACTCACACCTCTCCACGTGCCTGACCACATGGGTGTTGTAGCCTCGGCCACAGCAGAGGAGGTTGCATCCATCCGCACCCTCCGATGTACGGTTGCATTCTCTGCCTTGTGTTCCCGGGATCCCTAATTTCTTATCCTCTACACAGTAATTGGGAGACTTATTAATGTAGAGCAGATCGTCCTTGCGGATTGGTTCTTTCTTCTGGTCTTTTTCTCTCCTGCGCATTTTCCTCTTTATTCTGTCTGAGACTTGAACACTGTTTTCATATTTATCCTTCAACAAATGGCCAATTTTTTCAAAAGAAGACATGGTTTTCCAGCACGTTTTCACAGCACAGGAGCCAGAAACCCCGTGGCAGCGGCAGTCCACTGACATCAACTTGGCGACAGCCTGAAACCAACAGAAATTGTGTTAATATCCCTCGTGAAGTGTTTCATTCAACAACAGAAGCAAACTAGCCTAATCACTTAACTTTCTGGGCCTCTTTCCTCCTGTATCAAAATGATCTTTCATATTGCTTAGGGTTCAAATGTTTTGGCCATCTCTTGACCCTGCAGAACAAACTTTTCCCACTCAAATTTAAAGTAGTGGACCAGGCTAATATTGTTATCAGAGACTATTTGAGATAATAAAGGGAAGCTACTCTTATTTCTAATCTCTTGCTTAATTTGGGGTATGGGAGGATGTTCATGCATGTCTCCTTGTTCCTGATACTGTTTAGCACCTTGCTACTCAGAGTGTGGTTCATGGACCAGCAATGCCAGCGTGCATCACTTGTGAGAAATGCAGAATCTTAGAATCAGAATCTGCATTTTAATAAGATATTCAGGTGACTTGTATGCACATTAAGGTTTGAGAAGCACTCATAGAGCTGCCATCCTCAACTCACATAGCGCCTGAACACACATGTGGAAACTTAACAAACAACCAATGCTCAAATCCCTGAAATTCTGATTTAGTTGGTCTAGGCGGGGTCCAGGTAATGGTATTTCTTTCTACAAAGCTGTTTAGATGGTTCTAAAGAGCATTAAGGGATGAGACTTACTGATTGAATTGAGAGTTCTCAGGTTCGATCACTGTAAAAGTCAGTTACATTCACGGACTTTGCAGGGACATGCTATTCCCTGGTCACTGACCACATGAGAAACCCTGACTAATCAATTTAAGATGGGCAAAAGAAGAAGGGGCCAGAGAGTGTGGTTGCTCCCAGAAAGTATCTTCTCCTCCTCTGGAAAATTAATTCAAAACATATGTCCTATTCTTGATGGATCAGTAGCGCCACCCTAGCATAAAAGGAGGGATAATACTTACGTAATTTTTCAATTTTATGTGCTGAGTTTATACTGACTGAGAAATTAAATGAGATTACACATATCTGTAAAAGCCTATTGCCTGGCACACATTAAGGTCAAAATAAATGCCCCTTTTCTCTGAGAAAAAAAGTGTAGTAAGAGTTGAGATAAATTTTGAATGGGGCTTATAGTGCAAAAACAATATAGAGATTTAAAAAGTTTTAGGGCTCCAATCTTTTACATAGCAGGCTAGTCAGCATGGCTTCCTTCATTCTCCAGAGGATGGCAGAGCAGATTAATAAATTGTCAGGACTAGCTGTAAAGTTGACGTCTGTCAACATGCTGGGTAAACTGAAAAACTGATCTATCCACTCAATAACTTGGAAAAACCTCACAGCTTAAATTCCACTTACACATCTTATCAAAACTATAAAATGACAGGCGTTTATACTTTGCTATTTTGTATCAAACATGACATTGACATGTTTGTGGAATGTTACATTTCCTAACAAATTAAACAAAGCTTCTGAACTATCTAATGAGACAGAATATTTCAAACAACTTATAATATTTGCAACTTTGAATAAGAGCATATGGTATTGATTTGTGCAATATTCAATACTTCTTACTGGTGTTTAAAATAATAAACAGAATAGTAGTTAAATCCTGTTCTTTATAGAATACAGCACATATGCTATTTTTGAATTCACAAAACTGAGAATCTAATAGATATGTCTATTGCTTATTAACTCAGGCAAAAAGGTACCTTTCAATGATACGAAAGTAAGTTATAAAGTAGGACACACAGGCTTATTTGGTTAAATATATGGCATTTGATATTCACAAAGCCTTCAATTCTTTAAAATATCTTCAGGCAAATATGGTCAAATTAATGAAATCTGCCTACGTTTTTTTTTTCAGATTTCAAGTGCTCGAAGAATATGAGGGATAAAAGGGCTCACTCAATGGTAGGAAATAACAAAACAAATTTCCCAAAGAAAGTCAAAGTCTAAGGAGTTATGTTTATGTGTTTAAATCTGATCAATGTCCCTTACGGTCATTTAAAGCTGCCCCTCGCTCCGGATCATGACTGAAGAGCTGACCTTTTTTTAACCAGTTCCGATACCACGCATAGTGTTGCTAATTTGCAAAGCATTGAGGACAAAGTCGGTGCTCACCAAATACTCATTCGATAATTAGTCCAGCTCTCTCGAACAGTTTTAACTCATCCTCTATTGGTAGAGGAAGTAATAAAAACCACCTTCTCAAACAAAAGAGTCATTGCTGGGAGGTTAATGGTATTGGGAGACCTTGACCCAGCTGGGCTCTCCTCCAATTCGTCAGCCTACGACAGTGGTAGTCCACAGGAGTGACACACTACTTCACAGATTTGAAGGATAAAAAGAGAGACTGATTTTTTAACTCAATGATATGACCTGCTGAATTTGTATCAAGATTTTGGGAGCATTGTCTTTCCATAGGAAACTAGCTCTTTTAAATATCTAGAGTTAACTATAACTTTTCAGAGATGACATTTAAAGAAGTTATATTTTATTATCTTTGAATTCTATTACCTTTTTGACCCTTACAATATAAGTATAAAAGTGTTTTTATCATATATACATATATTCTAGAATAAAAAAACAAATAAACTTCAAGGAGAAGAATCTAAAAAAACTCGACATGCAATTTAAATGATTATATCCCCATAACACTCCAAGGAAGAAACTTGGACAAATAAGGATTGATCAAGCAATGTAATCACCACTAGGAAAATTTGATAAAATACAGAATTCAAAGGCAGATCTCACACACACCCAGACACACACACAAAGAAACTACAGAGCTTAGTGCTTCTCGGAGCACACTTTCACAAATTATTTTACTTAATTTAGCTTTATAGAAAGAAACATCTTGCACATAGTAGGTAGTTAATGAACATGAACTTATTCTAATTTTACAGAAAAAAAACTGTGGTTAAAACACATGTCTTACATAAGGGAATTTGATAAAGTGTATATGTAGCAGGATAATTTTATTAGAACAGAGAAAAATGAAAGTGGCAAACAGTATATTTAAAATAATTACACGAACACTCGAAAAAAGTATATTCTAGAGTTTTTCAGCTAGGGTTTTTAATTAATGTTAAATCATTATTCTGAGCTCCAGTGATGGCACAGTTACTTATTTTTTTGAACAGGGAAAGTAAAAGAATAGTAACTGAATGAGTTGTGTGTGGTTATAAGAAAATTCCTTTCTCTACTCTAGTTGAGTTGTTAAGGTTTATAACGATATTAACAGAGGAATGTTTTGTTAACTATTGCAAACAGATGTGCGCATTTTGGTTGAATATTTTCAAACTATGGGAGGGCAATTAGGAGGCGGGCATTTAATCTAATGAGCTCCTTGTGTTAAGTTTTGGGTTGATACATTTCTAACGAACTGAAATACGAATGATGCATCATCACTTAAAAATAAAAATAGAAGCTGCTTGAGAGTGGTCTAAGGAGTGACTGGTCCCAAAATTTCAACTCAGGTAATATAGCAGGCAGTAATTGTTTTCCAGTATATTGCTTTATCCAGACTTTACAGAGATGACCAAAAACCATTGTAAAACATTTTGTAAAGATGAGCATTTCATTTCGTCAGCTATCAGATGACCTCTTTTTGTTTTTGTTTTTAATGAAAACTGCAACATAAAGTTTGGTGGGTATATGTAGAATTCCTATTCCTCTGACCCATTTTGTTTCTTTTGATCCAAAAATATATTTGAACCTGCTGAAAAGCAAAACACTTATGTGTTGTTCAAGTACTTATAAATATTCTTGAAACAGGTCAATGAAATTTTGGGGTTGGGCCCTTCCCACTTTTTTGAGTTACTCATCATAAAACAAATTACGGGGTAGGGAAACTTAAAAGTTTATGAGGTGGACATGGGAAGAATGGAAATATTTTAAGCACACCAAAAGAAATATCCATAAATATTCCAAGTCACATTATTCCCAGAAGTTCAGCCCCTGGAAGATATCACATCATCCTGTTAGCCAATCACCATTCGGCAACATTATTCTTGGAGTCATAACTTTAGGAATGGTGTCAGAAACCAAGTGGGAATTTAAGGTCAGCGGTTAGAAAATCATCTATCCTGCTCACAGCACTACTAAGCGCCAGTACCCACACTTTTCTGAATGCTTTCCGACATTTGGAGTTTGGGATTTTGAGACTAGGAAAATCAACTCAATTGAATGCAGACCTTGAACTTTACTCAGAAGAATATGCCTGTTAAGTTAAAATCCTATTTGCCAATATTGCAAATGGAGTTGACTATTCTTCCATGTTAGATAATAACCTGGAAATCCAGTTAGTTTGTTGTTGTGGTTGTCGTGGTTTTTACTTTTTTGGCCACCAAAGGAAAGAAAAATACAAAAATGCTTTGAATTGTAATACTTCATGAGAAAGGACCAATAAAAACACCAGGGTAGTACCCACAAAACATCCAGGTAACATTTGTTTCCATCTAAGCTAATGTGAAAAAAGAGTCAGTAAACTGAAATGTACATGAAATGTATATATGTATAGGCTGAATTATTTTCTGTATAATTAGAATAATAGCAAAAACCTAGGGATGTGAAGAATATATATATTTTTACAACAATCGATTAAAATAGACTCTGAATAGTTGTGTTTTTAATAAAATTAGAATATAAATAATGTTTTAAAATCCAAGTTAATAGTTACAAAGGCTAGTAATTAGGTAATTTTCAAAATGCCTAATGTGAACATTCACACAAAACAAAATAAAACTAAATAGCTGACTAATATAATAAAATGCATTTTGGAATACTTTAGGACTTCTCATTAGTTCGGAGATGAGTTCATTCAAGAGAATCATAACATGAGTTTCTGAGTTTTATTTCCTGATTAAAATTTAAAAAGTTTCTAATAAATTATTTAAAGAATGACTAAAGAAGATTTAAGTTTTAAATTAACAATAAACATTTGTTTAATTGTTTTTCATATTTAAAGTATAATAATTTGACTTGATGCTTTTTTCCTAGCTTAACTCTAGAGTTTTAAAGAATATATGTTAATTACAAGTAATCTCTTTTATATTGATATATTAAAAATAATAAAAAAGCCTTTATTGGATAATATTTATATTGAAGCAAAAACTAATTCTTTTTTTTTAATCTAAAACTTTAAGGAGAAGAGACATGTGTATAACTATAGTGTTAGGCAAGAGTTACTTCAGTGAGGTAAATTAACTTTTAAAATTTCTAAACAAAAATATAAAAAAGCTTACATAGCTATTTACTAATTTCTTATTTTGTATTTTGAATTGAATATTCAAATTGAATTGAAATTCAAATTTGAATTTGAAGTGTTATAGTAATGTGTTTTTTGAGCTTTCTGTTTTTGTATTTTAAACCAAAGAGGTTAAGTGAAGAAAACTGGCTGAAACTTGCAACTATTCTAAGTGGGTTCCATTTATTCACTTTCCAAAAATGTAAAACAAATGCAACATATACTCTAAATATCCTTGAGAGATACTGCAACTTGCTTTATTTTATTTTGGAGAATGTGGCAGATTGCAATGACTACTTTTGGGACCTTTACAGGTTAGTGGGTATTTACAATAATATATGATAATATGCTGATATTTCTGTCTTGAAAATATTATTACAACATAAAAAATATAAATTCATAAAAAATATTTCAACTGTTTTAGTAAAGTCACTATGAATTACTAATTCAACTATGGCAGAGAACTCAAACTTTATTGTGTCAATATTCATTAAGGTCAATACATAAAAGTAAAATTAAGCTACAAATTTACTCCATTTTAGAAGAAAACAGTATAAAAATGCTGGAATTCATAAAAGAGGTTAATTAGATGGCGGTACTTCAAATTTCCCTCCCGCTCAATCTTTAATATATCTATATTTAAAAATATCTATAATTTAATACATCTATAGCTTCTTTACACTTATCTGTATTTATCAATTGTGCAATGGATCTTCATTGCTTTATAATAAATATTTCCCTTTAAAAAACTTTGTTTTATAAAAAATATTAGTTAAATATTGTGTTTTCCAAATGTATTCAAGAATGTTTGCTAGAGAAAGTAAGAGCAAAACTGACAATGCATTTGAGAGCCATTGCCCACTAGAAATAGATTAAAAAAATACTCAAAATCCAAATCTGAGGAAATGAAATTTGATCCAGTTTCATTAGAAAGGCAGATACCATAGATGTTATTCAGGCTTTGCAACTAATAGGCTAAGGCAGGTGGAACCAAATAACCCAACAGGCACCTGTACATCTGTCATTTTATAATTAGAGTTTCAGGTATACAAAGTATACAGTCACAAACACATTCTATACCATGACTGAAGTCACATTAGATGGAGAAATTCAACTAATTCAGCGTGGTTGGTACAGGCTCATAAAAGAAAAAGAACTATATCGACTTGCAGTTATATGTATATAACAAACACACACATATATAATACACACACACACACACACACACACACACATATTTCTTAGAGTACAAGGATGTTTGTTTTAAACTATTTGGACAGATTCATCCAGAAGCGTAATCTTAGTGTTATTTACCTAAAGGCACTAGATTTTTTATTCCATTTTCTAATACATACCTGCCTTCCAGCTTCATTGTTATGTAGATTCATTGCTAACAGTACTTTGTTTTCTTTTCCCGTGGTGTTTCTGGTGGGGAAATCTAGGAACTTTCTGCTGAACCACATGCCATACTGAACATCATCGGAGCAGCCCCCCCAATGCCAGCCTTCACTTGCTGAGCCACCATTCTGCAAAGTGGTGTCACAGGAACACTCCGTCATGTTGCCTGCACTGCATGACCTGGTCACAGAATGCACCAGGCCTGCAGCCATCACGGCATAAATAAATGCTGTTTCCTTGGTGCCTAGAATAAAACATAAATTACTAAATGAAAGAGCCATACCACTCTGTTTCTGTTCATAATAGAGCCTCCTACTCATCCTCTTGTCAGGAGAGCAATTTTTCAATTGCTTACAATGGATGCTTTAATGAGTACCTATTTGGAAAGGATAATTTCCTATTCTAGTCTTTTTAAAAACCAGCATTAATTTTCAGTATCTCACTTGAGGGGATTGTCATATATTGCATGTCATACATTGTCCTCATACCTTAAAATAACTAATGTATAAAATGTATGTCAGCACCTAGATCTGTGCCTGACAGACAATAAAAGCTTAATAAACACATGTTGAATTTAAAATCCTCTGCATGGATACAATAAATGGTAATACAGTGGCCCCAAAGAGTCCAGACTACCTTTCTTTTTAAATTTAAAACGTGTTCTCACAAAACACAAGCTGAAAAATTTGGTGTGATTTTTGTTTACATAAATAATACATGTCAGAATGTAAACTAAAATTAAGAAAAGGCCAAAGCAATTAGTAGATAAATGTTACAGTTTCACATTAAAGACTTCTTCTTTTTTTTTTTTTTTAGGATAACGTGAATAACAATTCGGATATTAATATGAAACAATTATATATTTTATATAGTACTGGCTAATCTTCTTAGTCTTAAAGGTAATGAAAGATAATTGAAATGTCGCCAGCAAAAAAAAAAAAATTGTTATGGGAAATTATTGAATATGTATTTAGCACACCTGCAATAGTTTGAGCTAAAATCTTTTAAAATTAAAGTCCCATTAAAACATTAATAAACTGGACTAGAAGGACTCTGCAGGAGACTTTTTTCTTTCGAGATGTTTAGATTGGAGTAGAAACAATTTCACGCCCGTTGTCCAATAAACCTTTCAACAGCTGATGTCTCTGCGTTTCAGCAACTGTGAAGAACACATTCCCCCCACCCCGCCTGCAGGGGGTCAGGGCTCCTTCGGAAGGGTGTGCCGGCCAAAACGCAGCAGGGCAAAGGCTATGCTTTGGCGGCAGTGTGCATGAGGACCGGGTGGGGAAGGGTCAAAGGTGGAGGGAGAACGGAAATGAATGTGAAAAACAACGAATCTTTCAGCGCCCAGGTCCTAAACTTCTTTGAATCTGCTGATATCCCTGGAACGATCCTGGTTCCCAGTTCCTTTATCCTTATCAAGTCGCCAGGCACGTGAAACCGGAACTTTATTTTACTGCAGCGTCCCGCACTGCGGGTGTGCTCAGAGGAGAGAAGAGACAGAAGGAAAAGAACAGAGGGGAGAGCCAAAGTTGTCTGCTCGCGTTAGCGGCACGTTGGGTTGTCCAGGACAATCCCTTTTCAAATCACCACTATCAGTCTGCCCAGTGCTCCGTGGAGCCAACAAACGTGGGGCTTCGGTGCAATTAGCCACTCGTCCGGGGCTCAGCGCGCCGCGGAGCTGCTTAAATCAAAGCAGATGCGGCAGCAGCATTCCCTGCTGCCGACATCATGTTTCTCCAGCTGGTCGCCCACATAGGGGGGCGCTACGGGTCCGAGGGGTCGGCGGGGTGGAGTGTCAGTTTTTCTCCAACTCCAGCGGGGCACTGCAGGAAGGAGGAAGAGCTACGGCTCCAAGCGCCCCGCTCTGGACCTGGGGAGTCACCCCTCCAGGCCCGCACCTGCGCCCGGGGTCTGGCTTCCGTTACTCCCAATTCCCGTCCACCAAGAGACCTCTGGGGATTTAGAGAGCGACGGAACCACGCAAGCGCTACTTATTTTATTTACTGGAATTGGAGGGGTTGTCACCTTCCGTCCCGCGCTAGTCCCGAGGGTCCCGGGACTCACCGCTGCTCAGCTCGTAGCCAAAGAGGGGACTGGTGCCCGGTGGGGCGGCGGTAGAGACCTGGCAGTTCCATCTCTCGTGTCTAAACTGGCTCCTGCACTCCTGAATGCCCAGCCGGGCGCCCTCTCGGATGCTGGGCAGCAGGTACGGTTTCCTCTTGCATAGCTCCTTCTGGCGGCTGTTCAGCGGCAAGTTGGCGCAGCCCAGTTTCTCCGGAACCCCAAAGGAGGCGATGCCCAACCACCTGTAAGACACGGCCGCCCCTAATGTAAGTCGCTTGCCTGTTCTCTTCCCCAATCCCAGACATTTTCCCCAAAATTGGGTCACCCGCCCTAGGGTCTCCGCCTCTCCTCCCTCGCCTTAGCTGAAAGTTCCCTGAGACTGGGCACCCCTTTCGCTACATACCCCGTGTACCCCCGCTGCCCCCGTACTCACATCCAGTTTCCTTGGGCTCCGCAGGGGAACAGTGCGAGCACGGCTGCCCACAGCGCGCACAGGCGGGACAGTCCCAGGAGCGCCACTCTGTCCATGGCCCCCGCATGGAGTCCCCCAGCCCCAGCCACTCCTCTTCTGCACTCCCCGCCCAGAGGCCCGCCAGGCCACAGGTCAGATCCCTAGCACCAAGTTGTCCTTCGCGCTCTTTCTCCCTGCAGACCACATAAAAAGAAGGCCAGCAGTAGGGGCTCTCAGCAGCCTCCCCCTCGCTTGCAGGGAGCAGAGTGAGGAGGTGGAGAAAATAGCTTGGGGCCCTCCTCCTGCGCCCAGCTGGGGATGTGCAGGAGATGCGGGAGCGTCCCTCGCATTCCAAGGTGAGCAACTTCTGTTGGTGTAGATGTCTCCATCGCCCCCGGCTTCTCCTCCCATCTCCTCCCCCTGACCGCGCCTGGAGCCTGATTGGCCCAGCCGCCTTCCCTCACTCATCATCCCCGGACCTCGGGCTCCCATTGGCTGAGAGCGGGCTCCTCGGGGGGCAGTCGGGCCCGCTGGTTCCCGGCTGCGAGTTCAGACCCTGGCGTGTTCATGACCTTTCTTCCTGTCTTCTGAGAGTGGGTCTCTGAGGGAGGGGTATGGATTCAACCCGAAGACTGATAGGGGCTCTTCCGTCTTAGCAACCCTGGGTGGAGGTGTGGGTCAGAATGGGAGCTGTTTGAGTTCCTCCCACCCAGTCACATTTGGATTAATTACCCTCTGGGTGGAGTGGCTGGAAAATCTCTGTCCCCATATTTCTTTCCTCTTTTTCACCTCATAGGAGAATCATCTTTTTGAGTCAGAGTTGGTACCAAACAAGTTGACCTTTCAACACCCAGTTCGAGAGCGGGCGAAAAAATGCTGCCAGGCTAGAGATCCCCTCATCTGTGTAAGCATTCATTTCTAGAGAAAGGGAAGATTCCAGCCTAGCATCTAATCTACTGTATTTAAATTTTGTTGTACGAATTCCTTTCCCGGGTTTGTCTTACATTCTGCAGTCCTTGAAAGCACTGTCGAAAGATGGAGTGCCAAGGAAGAGTGAGTGAGAACCATCTGGAGAGCTCCAGGATAGATGAGGGCGGTGTCTCGACCCTTCTCACCAGGCCGCATTATGGCTTTCGCGTAGACCTTGGTCAGGGCTACATATCGAAGGCAAATTTTAAAAACTTACTTATTAAACACAGACCGTGGGAAATTATAAAGACAAGATTCCTTCCCTCGAGCGCACAAAATGAAGACAAGTCTAAAGGAAAATAATTTGAGATTATCAGTGAAGGACAGTATGGAATCCATCGTAGTACTCTTTGGAGCCAAAGAAAGCTCAGAAGCAGAATGTTATGGTGCCTGGCAGTTTAGGAAGGTTAGTTAACCAGCGTTTTGCAGGATAGATGATCTCCAGAAACTCTGAAGGCCAGTGGGATATGCTTCATTGTGGGAGCAGAAAGCCCTGCCTCGCCTAGTTGGTGACAGGAAATGTTTCAGAGAGACTTAAGAAATTTTTGTAAATTCTTAGGTGGACAGACTAGACTTAAATAAAAAATCTGCTTATTTATGTTATCCTCAAACAAAGGATTTTATTTGCTGCATATCTCCTTTATCAGCCCAGAGCAATAAAAGCTCACTGAAATTCCCATCCTATCCCATTCATTTCTTTATACAACAAATATTTATTGAGTGAACACTGTGTACTAGTAAACCACATTGTAATTTTTAGAGAATCAAGTTTATGATAGGGTGTAGTTACCGACCCAGAAATATTTTGACAAACGGCTAGTAGCATCTCTGAAACTCAGAGCCTTCACTCGAGCCCACTTTACTGTATGTGCTTCTCCAGGAGTGATCCTGGAGTGTCCATTGCTGAATCCCCGCCATTGGGCCCAGTATATGAGATCCAGGTTTTGAACACAACTTATTCGGTGGATTAACATAAGCAGATATCTGAGTGGCCTAAATGATGAAACTAGAGAAGTGACTTCCTTTTTTGGGGACTGGGGGAGGAGGGAGAAGGCAATCTTGGGACCAGAACGGTGCAGAACATTAATACTTTAGGCTGATTTTAGTGGTAGATGTTTTAAGGAAGTTGTTGAATTTTTTTTTTCATAGAAAAATATATATTGAGCCTCTATTATGAGTTAAAAAGTGGGGATTAACAGTAAGCTAAATGGTAGCAGAATTCATAGCCTTGTTGGCAAAAAGTGAGAAAGTGAGCAGGCCAGTGCCGTAAATGGGGGACGTTAACGTGCCATGAACCACATGGGAAGATTATCTAATCTCGTTTGGGAGTGAGGCGAGGGGGTCCCTTGAATGTTGCCTTCATTATTACTCTGCAGATCCAGCACTGTCCAGGCATCTAGATAAAGCCTTTAGAAGAGCACTCAGAGTATTCTGTTCTTACAGTCTAAGTACAATAGGTCAGCCATTTTCAAATCCAAGACACAATTTCAAGGCCTGAGTGGTCCTGTGCCTCTTTTGTATAGTCTAAGGCCTTTGGGGTCATTCCGTTCATATGTCTAAGGTAAAGAAGGCTTATTCCTAGGAGCTGGTACAGTTGAAGAAGTAGGCTTTTTATTCAATAAACAGATATTTGAGTGCTTATTTTGTACTAGGCATTGTAAACTTTCATGCCCTGAGTGTCTCCAATGTGCCACCACTGTTCTGTCTCTTACTCTCTAACTATATTGCTCGCTCTCTCTCTCTCCAACTTCTCCAAAATTTCAACCCCCCCAAATTGATACTCATTTTATAGATAAGGAAATAAATTTGGAAAGGCTAAGAAACTTTTTCAAGGTCACTCAGCTAGTAAGTAATAGAGTCAAAAATTAATCTTATTTTAGAGGCCTCGTTCCTTTCAATATAACATACTGTTGCATAACCTAATTCGAAACCTTTTTTTTTTTCCCCCATCAAATTCCAGATCGGTAGGTCTCAGGGTCTAAATTTCTCTTTTGCATCCCAGTTCACAAATAATCTCCATCCAAAGAGTTCTGATCCCTGACTATAAATCAAAACCAAAATGAGTGGGTCTCCTGCGGGGGCCTTCCTGGAGTGGGTGTTTCTGAGGCAGATGGAGATCGTGGATGCCTCCCTCCTCTTTGCTGTCTGGTTTCTGTGGCCTGGGAGGATTGGTAGAAAGAGCACTGGACTGAGTTAGGTGACTGGGGCTCCAGCCAGCAGGTTATAATCTGGGCCAATTAATTTCAACTCTGAGCTTCAATATTCTATTTCAGATCTGAATCTCTTACTGGAGCTCTCATAGGGCTAGAGGGAAGGAGCTGATACTGTGTGTATGTGTTTGTGTAGAATTGCATTTGCTAGTGGGTTTGCACTCCTAGGAAGAAACAAACGCTAGTCATTGATAAGGGCTTGTTTATCTGAGAGAGGGACCCAGTTCCAGGGGTGGCATAGGCTAGAGGTTTTTGGCCTCCATCTTATATCTTCAGTTCTACTTTTGCTTCTGGATTTCAGTTAAAATGAATTATTTT
Organism: Pteropus medius; assembly: GCF_902729225.1. NCBI lineage: Eukaryota > Metazoa > Chordata > Mammalia > Chiroptera > Pteropodidae > Pteropus > Pteropus medius. Next base: position 15,570,920 of record NW_024356249.1, read on the forward strand.
AATTGCAGAAATCTTTTTAAATGATGGAACTTAAAATACATTATAATCTTGTCAGGTCATATGAAATTTTATTTAGAGGATAAAAGAGGTATTACAGATATTTTCTTTATCCTGGAAGATGAAAGTGAGGAGCACTTCCGTAATCTAATTTTTCTCTCTTAATATAAAGTGGTTCATCTCTACTCTCATTAGTGAGGATTATGCTCTTTATTTAGAGTTGGGAAATAAAGTAAATAATGGGTCAATCCAAGCATATACACAACTACACATTTCAAATTTCTTCTGCAGCAAGAAGAGCCTCATTTCCTATTTGTTATTTTTTTATTTTGTAATTTGGAAAGAGGACGAAATATTAACTGACTTTGTGCTTATTGTGTTATGCAAACTTTCTGAGCTTCTGGTGCCCATACGTATAGAATGTTGTAAAGATCATACCATTCAGTGGCAGCTGATATTATGTCATCTCATAATGAACCCAGCTACCTAAAATTTGATTAATGCTGTTAGGAAATCACCATGAGACTCTAAGTTTGCATAGGTTACTGAAGCATCTATAGCTTCTTGATTCTACAAGAAGGGTGTGTATTTCAACTTGCTTTCCCAGCAGGATAAGATGTTTTGAGCTATATTCTTAAAAAAAAAGATATTTAGAAGGGAGAAGAGCCAGATTTCAAGCATATTCATTTCACTCAAGGGAGCTCTCTCTCGAGGGACTGATTCCATGACCATGGTCATCTCTGATCAGCTGGGCCAACTGAACCAGATAAGTAGATGGCTGGCAATAAATTCTATTTCCTCCTCAGGACACTTGTAGATTATTAGTTGTAGAACCCAGAGGAGCCTGTTCCTTCTGGTAGTTTTCTCTCAGTCCCTGGGAAACTCAGCAAAAAAGTCTGCCTGCACAGATATGCCTTGGACTCTGCCTCTGGCAGTCCATCAGAGGACGAGACTTCTAAGGGCCCCGTTGTAAGAATTTCTGCTGCAGATCACAGAGACTTATGTAGTGGAAACTGATACCAGAAGCACCCCAGCTGGTCTTAACTCCTATGACAGAACAGAAGACCAGAGGTGACTTTTTACATAACTGGGTCCCCATCCATTCTATTTTAAATTCTACCTGGATGCTACCAGTGTAGGATAGAGCACAGGCTTGTGGTCACTGGCTTTCAGGCAGGGGCAGAGAATGACATTCTGGATATCCTTCTGTCCTTTGGTGGCCAGAAAAACTCATAAGAATGATGGACTTGGAACAGCAGAAAAGGCACCAGTGACAGAAAAAGCAGGAGTTGGAAAAGGATGCTGGCTCACTTTTTAAATTTCCACAGCTATGAAAGTAAAATTGTTTTGTTTACTTGTCCTAGAAATTAAGGTTGAAGAAGCATCATAAAGTGTTAATAGAAAGTGGCTTATCTCTAGTGGCGTTTGTACGAATTATGCAATCTTTTTGGAATGAGGGAGTAAAAGTAAAACACAACCCCTTACGAATGAGAATGGTCGCTGTCGCCCGAGGGCACAGGTAAGCGAACAAACGCACATAACTGAAATACATGGAGGGTGTTGAATCTCTCAATAACCTTTTCAAAAATTATTTTTCTGAATTTTGTAAAGCAAAACAACTCCATCAATTAATTAGTTATTATTAATTTTAATAAGTTGCCAAGAAAACCACTTCAAAATCTAACATTTACGCTTTTCAGAGTATTATTTATGGAGTGATCGCTAGGCTGTCTACCATGAGAAAAACAAGTTTTCTCTTTTTTTTTTTTTAACTAAAATTGAATAATCTCAAATTTTTAAAGAAGAAAAATTTGAGGGAAAAGTTATTTAGAAAGAATTGACTGTGTCTACCCTAGTCTAAGCGTTGGTCTGCATAATTAGACGTAATCATTATGTCCTTCTGCCAATAAAATACCCCAAATCAGCAAATGCTGAAACTGCTCTTGTGTTCAGGGTTGTTGCTCATATGTTTAACCATTGGCTACTGTCCTCATCATGAGTGGACAGCATGTTAAAGTGGAGTTTGTTAAGTCCAGCTAAGCAACAAACTCATTTGGTGTTTACTCATTTCTCAATCATCACATGGAGGTGAATCACATTCAAACTTGCTCTTAATTTTTTCACTTTCCTGACTGAAATCTTTAATGATTTCTTATTTACTCCTACCAATTCAGTTATAAATCACCAATTAGATTATATGAGTAATTCCTTTGCAACGTGTTACCCCGCCACCCCCTCCCATCGCCTCAACAAGGCTGAGTGTGTAGTAGGCATTCAATAATGATCGCGTGGCTGTTGTTTTAACAGACAAGGAATCTCTCCTAAGAGTGGAATCAATGAAGCATTAAGTTGAGAGCTGTCAGCATTGACATAATCTACTAATTTGCCACTTTGCAATTGGAAATTTGCCATGACTTGTGCCTAGTACATTGCATTAATATGTGCCACATGATTTCCACAAGTTTCAACGGGACCACCAGATGGCTGTGTCTGGAGTATTCACGGCTTCAATTTCTGCTGGTGTTACAATCAGTAAATAAACTGATACTCTTAAATCTTTCTGACAAATCTGTAGCTGTGCCATGTGTTCCTTTCAGGTAAGTTTGTTGAGCGAGGCTCATAACTCAAACTCTTACTGCAGTTTCCTCCAGAGAATGCTTCTATTTGAGTAGGCAAGTACTCAGAGCCCAGGAGATTTACGAGGGTTCAGAGACATAAACACAAACTGCATAGTAGGTGTGAGGTGTGTTCCAACTGCAGCTCTTTCACCTTCTGTTAATGATTCTGGGAAGGGAGGCATCAATACAAAAACAGCCGACTTGAGGGCTCTCAAGTTCGCAATCTGATGAAGTTTTCTGGCGCCAGACCAACTTTTGGGGTTGTCACATGGCTAAGTGAAGCAGCTTCCAAAATGGGCTGAACACCGCAATATTGATATGCTGGGCCACGTGCCAGAACAAAGCCTGAGTCCAGCCGACTGGGTAAAAGATTCCAGTTGCTACTTTAGCACCAGCGTATTGTCTGGAATCCCCAGGGCACACTCACGAAACCAGCACCAGACAAATACAGCGGAGCCACTTTTTAATGCTGTTTTGGGGAGAGAACTCATATTTGCCTTGTAGGTTAACTGAGTTACGGCAGACTTTGGCTGGAAGGAGTTTTCCTTCAGGAACTGATTTGGCCTTCAGCATATCTTAATTTTATAGTAATTGTTGGCAGTCCAGGGTGGGGTTCGGTGCTGGAATCTTACTCTTCATACTCCATCTCCCTCCTGCCCCAGGGGTTCTGATGAATAAAGCAGGCACGGAGAGAACTGAACCAGTTTGGGCAAAGTATCAGCTTTTTTAAGTGTAAAGCTTCCTGGTAGAGCTGGATTATGCAAAGTAAAGTTTCCTATTCCTTCCCCCTTACTTGAAGACAGCAAGGCTGATCCAATGTAGTGACCCAGTCTGAGGCTGAAAAGCTGAACCTCAGAGAAGAGGCGAGGGTGAAGCAACAAGAAGAGTGGAGAGGAGAGCTCACTCTATTTGAGGATGTCCAGGTCTATGAAGAGGGGAGTTGGAGCCATCTTGCTTTTGAGGTATCTAGTGGGGACAAGGTCCAATTGACTGGTCACTCTTTCTCCACAGGGGAGGCGTAATCAACGTGGTGGAGAATAAGGTACAGATTTTCGTACCATAGAAGAAAGAAATGAGAGTATGGAAATTTAGATGTCCTCACTTCCTTGGTCAGAGATAGCAAGTTAATCGGTCCTCCTCTCTACTGTAAAATGTTGCATTGCAAGCCCTCAAGATAGATGGGCAGGCAGATATAGGCAGGATAACTGTGAGGGGGATGCTCTGGACTGCATTCTCAGAAAAGACAAGTCACATAGTGATAATTAGCATCAGTGTAGGAAGCGGTTAGTATAGTGCCCATTGCAGCATTATTCACTCGTGCGTTTGGAAGCTGTGGTAAGAAACCCTCAATTGTACAGATTGACCCAGAGGAGCAGAGGGATGATTTCACCAAAAATCACAGTGTTCCTAAATAATATCCTCCTCCACGTTTTTAACCCCAGAACACATTATTTGGTTTATTTTTCTGCTGATCATTTTCTTTGGTAAGATTACAATGAATTAATGGTCCTTCACCCATTGTCATCTCAAAATGACCCAGAAACATGGTGGATGGCCTAGAGTAATCAATATGAGGTTAGAAAGGTGCATGAGGATAAATCACAACATAGATAATCAATGGGAGGCTTGCAATCATTAGGAAAAATTTGAGAAATGTATTGTAATATTGATGTTTGTAGATGTTCATAAAAATGCTGAAGAAATACATTTAGTAGGCCCAGTTATTATAGATAGATTGCATACATTTTTAGACTAGATAAAACATGTTATAGATGCTTGTGATTGCATATAAAGAAATATGCTATATATTTTTTTAGGATATTTTAAGTTATCTGATAACATTTATGATGGAGGGATATTTTTGCTAATTGATTGCTTTAAGGTGTGTCATGACTTGGAATTCAAAAAGGAACAAAAGAAAGAAGCTGAAAGTCATAAATATATTTTACAATTGGAGAAAACAGAAGAACCACATAGGAAGACTAAGCTCACGCAACATCGTTTATCTTTTTGGCTTAGTAGTGTGCAGTAGCCCACAGCAAGTCTTGGAATCTTTCTGTGCCTCTTTTCCTTATATTTAAACTGTACCATTCGGTAATCTATTCAAAAGAGTACAACAGCGAATCAATGGAACTTTGCAAAATAACTTATATAAAATGATCCTCCTACTAAAATTCTCACAATGCCATAGGTTTAAAAATACCATGTATATGAAGTATTAAACAATTCTATAAGTCTTGTAATGAAAAACAGCAGTTTCCCACTTCCTCACCTGATATTTACTTCTCCCCAGAAGTAATAACTTTCAGCTCTTTTGGCTGAATTCTGTTGGTATTTTCCTCCAATTTGTTAAATGTCATACTTACACTGTTACTTCTTAATTTTTTAAATTTAAAAAATTTTAAAATTATCTGTGACTTAGTGGAAGTTGTGGAATGGCAAGATTTCATTCTTTTTTTACAGCTGAGTAATGGTCCGTTGTATATATGTGCCATTGTGGAAGTTGAAAATTTGCTTTGTTTCATCCCCTCTCCATCCCTCTGCACACATGTACTTTTGTATCCTGTATATTCTCAGTATAGATATCTCAAAATTGTGGTTAAATCAGCAGTCAGCTTTTATATTAAAATGACACACAATGTTATTCATGCTAAGCTGCATAGTATACTATAATTAATTTCCTTTTTCTCACTTGCCTTTTTTTCTCTATTTTCCTGGTTTCTAAGTCTCATATAAATCAGAAGTTTCATCGATTCTATATTTTTTGACACAGTATCTCCTGATGTCCCCTGACTTGTTTCAATATGGAATGGTTGCCTTCACATTTGGTGCCCCAATGTGATCTGCGATCTGCTTCACCATCATCCCAGAGATCACATTTTTCTTTTCTCTATAGAAATCTTATATATTTGAGATTTTTGGTTTAGTTCCCTGCAGCTTCCTGAGAAAGGATGTATATGAGATAATTTTATGAGAATTTGCCTTTCTTTTAAAATATTTTTTAATTTTTCAATTATAGTCAGAATACAATATTATATTAGTTTCAAGTGTACAACACAGCGACCATTTATATAACTTAGGAAGTGATCATCCCAATAAATCTAGTACCCATCTGACACCATACATAGCTATTACGATATTGTTGACTGTATTTCCTTATTCTGTACTTTACATCCTCACGACTATATCGTAACTAGCAATATTGTACTTCTTAACAGTCCCCTTCTTTCAACCCCCCAACCTTCGAACATTCTCTGTATCTGTGAATTTGTTTGTTTTGTTTCTTAGATTACACATGTAAATGAAATCATATGACACTTGTCTTTCTCTGTCTGACTTAGTCCATCAGCACAATACCCTTTAGGTCCCGCTGTGTTGTTGCAGATGGCAAGATTTCATTCTTTTTTTTTACAGCTGAGTAATGGTCCATTATATATGTATATATGTGCCACCTCTTCTTTATCCATTCACCCATTAATGGACTCTCAGGTTGCCTCTGTATCTCAGCTATTGTAAATAATGCTGCAATGAACATATGGATGAAGATGTCCCTTCAGAGTAATAGCTTGGATTTCTCTGGATAAATACCCAGTAGTGAGATTAGTGAGTTCTTTTTTGTCCCTTGGTATAGAGAATTTGCCTATCTTGAAATAGCTTTTTCTTATTCTAGTAGTTTGGCTAAGTATTGAACTCTAGGTTAGGAATAATTATCTTTTAGAATTCTGAAGACATTTCTCCATTGTTTTCTAGCTCCTATTGTTACTGTTAAAATATCTATATATACATTACTCTAATTTCAAATCCTTTGTATATTAATTTATTTTTTCTCTGATATCTCTTAGAATTTTCTCTCTTTATAATGTTTGGAAATTTCATGGTGATGTGCCTGGATGTGGGTAAATTTTCACCAGTTGGTTTAGTTACTCAGTAGGCTATGTCAATATGAAAACTCATATGTTTTTCACTTGTAAAAAAAACACTTTCGAATTATTTCTTTGTTGATTTTCTCTCTCCTATTTTCTTTCTCCTTTCTAGAATTCTTATTTTGTAAATGTTGCAGCAACAGTTTGATTCTGTATGTCTTATAGTTATTCTGTCTATTTTCCAAACTTTTTGTAGTTTTTGTGATATTTTCTCAATTATATCTTTATTGGTTTCTACTATTTTTCATTTCTGTTACACGTATATGTGTGAATATATATAAGTGTGTGCGTGTGTGTGTATGACTTCCTAGAATTCTTTGTTTTAATATTCTCTGTATGTTTCTTTTTTAAATTAATATCCTATTGTAATTTCCAGTGATATATTAAAATCACTTATCTTCTCATCATTTCGTGTATATGTATTAGTTTTCTATTACTGCTGTAAAAATTCTCACAATTTTAGTGGCTTAAAATAACACACATTTATTATGTTATAGTTTTGGAGGTCAGAAGTTAACAATGAATCAACAGGGTGAGTCCTTTTGGAAGCTCTAGGGGAACCTCTGTTTCCTTGTCATTTCCAGCTTCTAGAGGCTGCCTGCGTTCCTGGCTCATGGTTGCTTTCCTCACATCACTCTGACCTCTGCTGCTGTTGTTGTATGTCCTTCACTGACCATGACCCTCTTGCCTCCCTCTTATAAGGACTCTTGTCATTACATTGGAATCTTGTGGATAATCCAGGAAAATCTTCCCATCCCAAGATTCTTAACCTAATTACATCTATAAAAACCCTTTTGCCAGGTAAGGTAACATATTTATGGCTTCCGTGGATTAGAACCTTGTAGTAGGGTGAGTGGTGTTCCCCAAAAAGATATGTCCACTTCCTAATACCCAGAACCTGTGAATGTAATCTTATTTGGATTTTTCTGAATTATTTCTCTCTACAGATGTAATTAAATTAAGATTCTTAAATGATATTATCCTGAATCTAAGGACAAGAGTCCTTATGAGAGACCGAAAAGGAGAAGATATATACAAAGGAAGAGGAGGTATGTGAAGACTGAGGTGGACAGTGGAGCAATGCCACATGGAACATTAGGAGCCACCAGAAGCTGGAAGAGGCATGGAAGTGCTCCGACTTGGAGCCTCCAGAGGGAGTGCAGCCCTGCTGACACCCTTTTTTTTTTTTTTAAAGATTTCTGACCTCCAGAACTGTGAGAGAATAAATTTCTTTTTTAAGCTACCCCATTCATGGTATTTTATTATATATATATATGTATATAATATTTATATATATATAAATATTATATACATATATATATATATATATTTTTTTTTTAGGCGAGACAACCCTTGGTTGACCTCACAGATTGTAAGGACCTTGTCATCTTACAATCCTTTATTTTTTGCACCAACAGCACCTGGTCTTCATAGGTGGTCTCCCATTCAAGTACTAACCAGGCCCAACCCTACTTAGCTTCTGAGATCAGACGGGATCGGGCTTGTTCAGGGTAGCATGGCTGTAGACAAGATGTGGACATATTTGGGGAAACATTATTCTACCTAACAGCATATTAATAATTTTTTTTTTGGTAATTCATCTCCCTGCTTCTTCCAAGTTGCCTTATTTTGTCTCTCTCTGCCATTTTAGAAACTCGCCTCACATGTCTGGTAATTTTCTTGGTTGTAGCTCATGATTATGAATGGAGCACTTAAAAGCCGATGAGATGCTCTGAGCATGTGGGTAGGATTAATTGACTTAGGGTCTTATTTTAGGGTGATCTCAATGGTCATTTTATTGGCTAATCTTCAATATCAGTATACTTATGACTTGTCTCTTAAGCTGGTCAGCTTCCCCAGAGAAGAATATTTCATTCTCTTGTTTTGATAATAGTGGCTAATGTTCTTTAGTCTAGTAGAGGAGAGGACTTGAGAAGTCTTAGCATTCACCATCTAAATATAATTTTTTAAAAAGTATGACCAACTTTGTACTGAAAGTTGAATATAGTCTTCAATGAAATAACTGCCTAACATTAAGAGTTAAGTTCTACATGGGGAGCACTTGAATCAGAATAAAGGGCAACTTTTATCACTGGAAAATGTGAGAAATACAATTAGCAAGTAAGTTACAGTGGTTAGGTTTATTTCTAAAACAAGAAAATATGATTCTGAAGACTAAGCTAAGAAAAGAATTAGTTCTCTTCAAAAGGCAGTTTCAAAATCATTAGATCAGTTAGTATAAAATAAGATATTTTCCTTTTGTGATTGCAATTATCTTTTCTATGATTAGGAGCATCTTCGTATTCTGTTAGCAATGCAGTTACTTAATGGCTGTAAACCCAATCACATCTGGATAATTGAAAATTTAGTTTTTAACTACGGACTCTCACCCTTTGTTGCCTGTTTGTGGCATACCTTATAAAGTTTACTTGCTGAATTTGTCATTAAATTCTAGTTCACCTGGCTGACTGATAATCATGACACCAAATAACATCTTCTACCATTTCTTAGAGATTCTAAACCTCTCTCTCTTTCTCCCCTTAATTCCTCTTTTTCTTATTTCTTCTCTTTTCTTATTCTTCTCATGTTCTGTTGCCTCCTCCTTTTTCTTCTTTTTATTTCCTTCTCATAACCTAATGGACAAAACTACAACACTGGCTTCCCTTCCCAACTGGTGTTCTAGCCCCCCTCCCCCATCCAAAGCTGATGTTTCTGGAATCATAAGGATTGGTGGTTTAAGTGTTTGGGTCCTGTTTCCCTAAGAAAACTTTTGCCAACAGTCGTCTTTTAGTACAGCACAGAAATAAACACTGCAAAGTGGAGCTCACTCTGTTTAGGTAAGAGTTATTCTTTTTATTTGCATGAAAAGAACGGAAGGGTAAAAGTTTTGTAGTTTACTCTCAGGCCACTAAAGTATCCCACCTCTCTGGAAGCCAGAGGCAATAGCCATATCTAGTCAAATTTTAAAAATTATTTTAAAACTTTAAATTTTGCAACAGTGTTCTTTAACCCTCTAAATGTTCAGGGACCATTCACATATGTCTTAGAGGCTTGACGAACATATGGTCTCATATAAATGATCTGAAACAGTTTGTTTGGAGGCTCTAGGAGGAAAGGACCATCGTTACACACTTGATTGAATAACCCATTTTCTTTCTGAAAAATGCACCTGCACAGAGTCATGAGAATGGACACTTTGGCCACTCAGCCCACCAGAGCAGCCAGATTAATCCTGGCAATCCTTGAGATAGTTGGCGTCACAGCCAGATTGGATTTACATTCAAAACTTTTAAGCAGTAAAGGTAAATACAAACTTTTATTTCCATCAACAGTTTGGCAGGTGACTGATTGTCTCTACTTTAACAATGCTTCACTTCCTTGGCAACCCTATAAGTGGCCTGCCTTTAAATGCTTGAAAATGCAGCGCATTTTGTCAGTAGTGGATATCAGCAAATGGAAAGATAGAGGAGGGGGTGATGCAAGAAATGTCATGTTTATTAGGATTTCTGACTAACGTGAATGGGTAAAATGCAAGACAACAGGTATTGGGAGTAGCCCATTCAGGTCATCTCTGATGTCTTCACATCTTCAGGTGAGTAATCTGAATTTCTTTAGCACTTCCTTAAAGGTACTACATTCCAAGTTCTTGGCTCAGCTGAAGTTATTTTAAAGTTCATCCTTTGAACTGAACTTGGCACAGCAGGGAAATCGGCCCTAGTGGCCCATTGACAGCCAATGCCCATCTGCTTTTCGAGCTCCCTTTCTCTTAGAGGAATCTTCTTTGCAACAGTGTTCCCTCAAAATTATGTCCCATCCTCTTATTTACTCAGCGCCTTGAATTTAGTCAGTTGTTGGGAGAAAAATAATGTGATTAAATTCCTTCATACCGAAATTATCTAATAGGCCCACCTTCCAATGGTATTAGCATCTTAAGAGACCCGGGAGGTAAATGTGATTTCACTAATTGAAAAGATTTCAAATAGAAGAATCTAGTAAGATAAAGAATTGTGGACACAGCATTGAGCCATTTGGTAACAAAACATGGAAGCTTTCTCTTTGCTCTTAATTTCAGACTCAACTTTGTGCAAAAATAGAAGTATCTTACGCTTTGCAGTCCTCTTTATACTTCCCAGATTCATGTTTAAAAGGCATTTATAATATCACTTGCAAAATTAAGTTGCTGAAGAATATATCTGCCATCTTGTTTTAGGAAAAAACTATGCAGGGAAATCTTTTTGTTAATCCACTGTTCCAAAAAATTATGGTATCGGTGAGTGTAAAAGATGAGAGTACCTATTTGAAACTCACCAGAAACAGATGTCTCCCTACCTATGCTTTTCAGTAAAAATGTGATCCCTCTACCCGTAGTGTTTTCAATTCCATAATTAAATTCAGTTGCATTGTTAATGTACTGTTGACATTAACATGTATCTCATATACACAAGACTGGGAATACACATCTGTTAACTTGAAACAGCTGTTTGCAAAATTACTACAATATGGCCAATACTTCTTTTAACTGTTATGTCTTTCCATTTAAACATGATTTGCATCTGTAAGTACTTATTATATATAAAATTAAAGGAAGATTTATGACATAATAATGATGAATTTTGAGGCTACATTAATATTGCATCTGACAATAGTATGGTAGACAAAGAAAGTGAATAGAATATTTCTACAGATCGGAAGCCATGACCCACTGGTATGCATGCTCGGAGGGCAGAGCTGCGTGGATATCTTCCCACACACTCTAGGATCTGGTTGGCGGATGGCTCTAGATGGGGCCATCACTCCAGCTTCTCTCTTGTATCCTCTGTTCTTGGGAATGACAGAAACTTTGGGATGTTATGTGATGTGCCGCATTTCCTCCAAGAGCTCCATTTCTGGATAGCCGATGTCTAAAATTGCACAACACACAATGTCTTACTTTGTCCTCTCCTAAAACTTCAGTACCCGTGTGAGGGCTTGAGTGGTAAGGCCTGAATGTTCATTTAGACTTGGGCATGACTACATCAGATTCTTTTCAGTTTTGATAGTGGCAGGGCAGAGAGAGCATCAGCCATTGCTGAGATGAGTAATGAGCATGGTACAGTGAAGAGGAAGCCTCGAACCCCTTAGACCTCCATGCACTGCAAGCCTTAGGTTCCAGGCATCTGGTATCAGCAGCTCCGCAAGCGCCCCTAAAACTCCCCAGAGTCCAGGTGGACAGCTCTTTATGTAGCTAACACCTCTCCCAGCTACCTCTTTTATGCCTTCCTCAGTAGTCAGGACACAAGAGGAACAAACAATTGATACTTGCTAGAGAGGGTTTTTGGAGGCAATAATTCTATTTCTAACTCAATGCTTTGTCAAAGCTTCTTAGACAAGTTCTATTTTGAGCACAAATTCTAACTCCAAAAAAATGCTAGAGTTTGTTAGTGCATTTATTTTTTCATTTTACAAAAATTCATTGAGTGTCTTTTTTGTGCTAGGCAATTTATTTCTAAACTAAGGACGCAAATATTAAAATACTAAGTGAAAGAAGTCAGCTGCAAAAACCTCACATACTGTATGATCCCATTTATGTGAAATATCCAGGATAAGTAAATCTATAGAAACAGAAAGTAGATCAGTGGCTGCCTAAGGCTGGGGGTGGAGGAGGGGAAAGGTGTAGAGTGACTGCTATATATATATATATATATATATATATATATATATATATATATTTAATTTTTTTGTCATGACACAAATGTTCTGAAGTTAGACTGTGGTGATGGTTCCAAAACTGCGTAAATATACTAAAAACAATTGAATTGTACTCTTGAAATGAGTGAACTGTATGACATGTAAATTTTATCTCAATAAAACAGTTAAAAGTAAATAAATAAACACAACCAACCGAAAAAAAAATTCAGTCCCTTCATCATGAAGTTTTCAAGCCAGGAGGTACAATTTATTAAATAAATAAAGGCTGGCATAGGATAAGTGACAAATATTTGGAGAATTAGAAAAAGATTGTTAGAGGAGATGGCATCTAAGCTGAGAAGTAGTAGACAGAAAAAATCATGGAAGAAAAATATATGCTGATCTACTCTGTTAGATGTCGTACCATAAAAAGATGAGTAAGAGTCAATCCTAGGTCTTGAGGGGCTAAATAAGGTTAGTGGAGTAGGAGATAAATAAGTTATTATAGATAATTATTATATAAGGTAGTAGGGCAGTGACAGACACAGGGACTGTGGAAGTAACAAAAAGGGGAATTAAATCCTGTCAAAAGGCTGAATAAAAATTCAATATAGAGAAGTTAGGTATGTTTCAACCTAAAGAGCTGAAGAACTGTGATCTTGCCAAGTGCCTTCCACCCAATGGTACCCTCCACCACAGCTAACAGAACTCAGTCAGGCAGCTGCTGCCTCTCGTTCTTCGCCCATGTCAGCATTTGCCAGTGGGAAAGCCCTGTGAGATCAGGGCCACTCAGGAAAGCCAGGAAGTGGAGAGGAGGGAGAAAAGGCAAAGTGCATGATGGGCATTCCTACTAAGAGTAATTCCCATAAGAAACACATTGATCCACTTATTTTTAGCAGGGTGCAGAGCTACCCAGTCCTCTTTGTTTTCCCAATTCTCTTTGTAATTTTAATAGAGGGAGCCCTTAAGACTCAGCAGTCAAACCTTTCTCAGCATCTTCTCATTCTGATGGTTTCTGGCAATTCGGTCACTTGTCACCTCCCAAGAGAAGCATCTGCCAGACGCCTCCCATAGCACATCCCTACCAGCTCTGCCTGGCAGAGGCCTGTAAGCGCATTCTCCACATGTCCAGACGAGCACCTGGCTAAGGCATCCAGAGATAGAAAACCTGTTATTTGAAAGGTTTTACACACTGCTGTAAATCAAAAACAAGAGGAATGTTTTTTTAAAAAATGAATATAATGGTTGTAGGATTATTTGGTACTCCTCTATTACCTATTTCATTTTGTAGGTGTGTCTGTGCATATCCATATACACACACAAATATTTGCATACATATGTTTGTATGCATATTTATTCAGTATGAGTTTTTGTTTAAAATAGTCCAAATAGTCCAGAATTCCTGTTCCTGAGATTTTTATGTGACAACACTCTGCTCAGACACAAACCAGGGAAGGCTTGATTTTGGCCCTATAGTTTTGGCTTTTGTGTCTGCAGAGGTAGCATAACAAGTTAGCCTCAATGGTGAGGGAAAAGCATTTATTTTCACTGTGTTCGATAACTGTTTCCTGAAGATGATGCCCAGGGAGGCTTCCATTGGATGAGAAATCCACATCCAGAAACTCAGCACTTCAAAGACTGTGATGACCCCAGGAAACAGGAAAACACCACTTAAGTCAATCACCCCCTTGGTGTCATCCATTCTTCTGGGAAATAGGAACCCAAAATGCAATGTCTGTATCAGCTTCATCTCAGAATCCATAAATAATTCATGGAAGATATCAATTTATTTCTAGGAAAGGTGGCCAAGAGAGAGTTCCGGGTGTTTACCAATAACATGGCCCTGGAAACTCCATACTATCGAAATGATTCCTGTTCTTGGCAGGAATAACTTGTGCTCAGGGTTGAATCCACACCCTTTAAAAAACATGCCATTGATTTTGCATAACTAATGTGAACATTGAAATGGGGACTCTTTAGAGACGAGTATGAACAGAGACCAGGTTTTCCCCGAGGGTATGAACATGTGGTGGAAACTGATGAACCCAAATCTGTGCCATTTGATGACTAAACTCATTTTAGGCTAAAAAAGCATTGTTTCAATTTCCTCTTGTACTATTCTTAATTCAGACCAAATTTTATCTCATAAGTAGAAGAAGTAGCTGCAAATAATTTCATGCCCTGCCAATGACATAGGCACCAATTTTTAACAAAATGCTCATAAACTCTTTTTTATGATACTGTAAAACTGGAGAGCTCATGCCCATTAAAACATAAGCTTCACGTTACATGTAATTAAGGCAAGGAGGAGAACGTAAAAATTTAAGTTTTAAAATGTATCTTGTATTACATATTAAATGCACATAGAAAATACTGCATAAGTTCTATTTCAAAGGCCAAAATGAGGACAAGAGGAAAGGTCACAGTGGGTGAATGATTCCATGGGTGAAAAAAATTAAGAAAAAAAAAGGTTGCTATTTCAAGTTCTCCAGAGGCTATCTTATATTGATGGTTAGAGGTCATTTTCTATTTTTTCTGATTATAAATAAGAAGGTATCATTAAAAGCACATTCAGCCGCTATTTGGTTAATCTAGGTTATAATTTTTGGTCCAATAAAGTTTGAAAATTAGTATTTGTTTTTCTTTAAGAATGAGACCCTCCAAAGTGACTTGGACATTAAGATGAGGTTTGAAAAGATGTCCAAGTTCTGTCCAAGGCAGCTGGAGAGGGTGCTCATAATTTTTATCCATCCCAGAACCAGTGGGGTATGAGGTTCTCTTCTGGAGTAAAGACTCGTGTTATAGCCCCAGTTTCAACCCCGTTCTAATTGTGATGGGCGTAACGGATTAGCCTAAACCACATTAGCTTCAGTGCTGGCATTTTGTACCATCCTCTCACCTCTATGTATTTACTGCAAAGGGACATCAAGAATTCTGAATCCCAGATCTTCAGCTATGTAAGACATGTAAGAAACCCACTGGACACCCAACAACCTCTTATATCTAAGTGAAGATTTGCGGATATACAATTGATTAGATGTTATAATATATTCCTGTTCCATTTTAATGTTCCTAAAGTTTTTTCTTATGATTTATTTAAATTCATGATTTAATTTTAAAAGCATATAATTGTAGACCAAATAAAAATTAAATTATAGACTGTAGCATACATTGAGCTTTCAATGTACAGATTTTGGACAGATTTTATTTTAGAAAAAAGTGGAAATATAATTGAACAAACCATATAAATAAGTCACATACCATCACCATTAAATCGTTTAGCCTAGCCCAAAAAACTGCATCAAAACTGATGTATTTCACCAGCCAACCATAAAATAAGAAAAGTCACTACACAGTTGAGAATCACGTTATATTCATGAGACCATGTTACTTCTTAATTCTGATGTACACACAATCAATTGTAATTACTTCATGTTTTAAAAATATCCAAACACTTTAATGAATTTTGTAGAAATTATTTTTTCATGTAATAAAAAAAATTTGATACTACATATAAATTTCCTAAGTAAATATCTTGGTTAGATATATTAAATGTCTCCCCATAATGAACCAGTCAGCTTAAATCAAATTCAAAACCTCATCTACCTCAATAGGACGATGCTGTAGGAATATAAAACCCTTTTATAGTGTTTTCTCTAAAAGTGATTGTTTTAATTTTATTTCTACTATTAGTTGGGTTTAAGTAATTATCTTTATTTACATTGCAAATAGACTTACAAATGAGAAATATTCCAGATAAGTTTTAAGAATTAGTACTTTGAGTGTGTATTGAGTGTGTTAGCATACTGATCTGACATTTAATAGAGCCATAAAACAAATTCTTTATATTTCAATGAACATAAAGAAAACAAATGGACTACCATTGGGGGAGGACTTCATGATCTATATGTTAGAAAAAAATGAGTTCTACAGACCCCTACACTAAGTGAAGGAATCATAAAAGAAATATGGAAGTTGATAATAGCAGTTTCTGCAGCAATAAGAACATGATAAAAGGTTTCTTGACAGTATGAAACCCTTGAAACCTAGTTTGTAGGCCTGGCAGTGTCCTGCTGTCTGTAGTAGGTCTTTTGGTTTTCCAATGACTTCTGGTTCGTCTCCCCATGTTGAAATGACTTATCAAAATGCCTTAGTTTCCAAGAGTAATCAAAATCATTTGAACTTTAAATACACAATTAAAACAGAGCAATTACTTCTTGATCCAGTCAAATGGTAGACTCTGGTGAAGCATCATTTTGTACTTGGATGTATGTTTTCGAAGTTATCGGCCCATATGAGCTTCCTTAAAATTATGTTTGTTCATTTTAAATACAATAATCCTAACCGCTGATTTTGACATTTTTTGATTTGTTTCTTTTTATAAGATGAAGATTCCTGGAGAAAAATTTTAGATACTTTTGATTCTTTCAATATTTGCTTAACTTAAGGCAACCATAAAATAATATTTAGTAAGATCGTAACTCTGATGATCTCTCCAGGCTGTTAACCTTAACCTTATATTAGATCCCTGCTCCCCCCACATCTCACCAGTGCCGAAGCATTATAGCTTTGAAATAACTCTTGTTGGGTTACATAATTTTTGACTATTTTTATTTATTTCTTCTTGGAATCCTTCCGTGAAATGGAACTGAAAGAAGAAGCTTCAGGTATTTATTCCCCATAAACATTATCAGGATGATTTCCATTTCAAAAATTAGTGATTTTTTCCAATGCTTTTTAGTGAGAGTCTTTGTTTTCTAGAGATGACTGTTAGGCACAGGAGGTACTAACATGAGGAAGATTAAATGACCCAAGTAAGTGTAAACCCAAAGAGCAGGCAATGGTGAGCCCTTCTTTTTTATATGTCTTGACAGGATCCAATTCACCTACTTGGATGGTTGGCCAATGGCACATTGTGCCTTTAAACACACACGTGTGCACACACACACACGCACACACACACAATGTCAACAGTGATGCTTGGAAATGCTTATGCAGTTATTCTTGACTTTTAATATTACAAATGTTTTCTTTAGTTTAGCTTAGTTTAGTTTGGATACTAATCAATTCTTACCAAAAATAATATACTTCCTTTAACTTTTACATCTAAAAATACATTAAAATGCCTACTATTTTTTTCCACTCAAATTATTAACTTGCTAAGCCCATACAAATACACATGCTTGGCACTACACACACACACACACACACACACACACACACACACACACACACACACACCCCTATTTCCCCAAGGTAAAATAAATTGTAGTTTTTCAATTAAGGAGTAACTAAAATGATTCCTAGCATTTCAGTGCCTTATCTTAAAAAAAGGAAAGCTTGTTACTGCACCATATTCAAAAGCTTTGGTCATCGTTCAGCAGGGAGTTAATCTGATAAAAATTTAGAGAATATCAGGGTTGGACTATAGTTATCTTATTAAACCACACTCCAATAGTCGAATCTACATGATAATATCCTTTCCAACTGGTCACTGTTTGTATGATTATATACCTCCAGTAAAGAAAAATAAAAGATACTCTCTGAACACAGACTATTACTAGTAAGATATTTATTAATAGCATCATCACAATTGTGTAATAAAAATCCATTATTACTTCAGTGGTGAAGAGGTAAATGCCAGACAAACCTCAGTCAGTTATTACACTTAGGTTGACAGTAAATTACAAGAAATATATACTGACCATAATTCTGTTACAGAGTATGTAATACATTAAAACTTGATGAAGAGGCTGCATGCATTGGAACATTTTATTCCATTAAAAATGATTGAAAACCTTAAAGTGGTGCTTGCACATAGCTGCAGATATTAGAAAAACCTTTCATTTTAAAGTTTAATTCTGTGCCATTTTAAAAAAAATCTATCATCTATCAGATGCAGATATGTATTGTTTATATCAAGTGATATTTGTGCTTAAATATAATTTAAGACACTTAAATATAAATTCATGTTTATTTTCATATAAAAATATATATAAAAATAGAGTATTTAAAGGAAGACATTCATACTAAGGAACCGAGCAATTAAAATATTTTTTTATAAGGTAATAACATTGAGGTATTTGTATATTTGGTAATTTCAGCCATGTATTGAATTAACCCTCTCAGTCCTTTTTTTTTCCCAAAAGAAAAATAATTCTTTAAAAACCATTATAACTGTGAGATGTTGTCTCACAACAAAGCATTTGTAAAATAAGATATTTATTATTTTGAAATTAAAATATAGAAGAGGAAGTTATCAATACTAGAATTAGATGTTTTATATGTATATCACAGTTTTAATAAAAAAATAATATGCCTACTCTAAATTTGGATTAGATACAGTTGTTCAGGGAAACAAAAATATAGTTACTAGTAATATAGAAGCATATGTAGACATATACAAATGCTTTATGGAAATAAACACCTATGCACTTGAGAATGCCTAATCCTTTGCAAAATATTTACATAAAATTACATTACATAGGGTTCTAATGGCAAACCAAATCTTTCTTAAGTAATATCATCAATGAAACATAATAAAGTAATACATAAGGAACTATATTTTGTTTCTCACTTTAAAATTACATATTTAATCAACTGCAACTGCAGTTACCTATCTAAGTTCACAGACAGGATAGGAGGGAATGTTTATGAAAAGTACAAAGAGTGCGAAGTTAGATACATTGGTGTTTCAACTTTAAAATGTGACACTTCTTATCTCTCTCATAGAATCTATTTGAGTTCTCTTGAGAGGCATTCCTGTTCTTTTCCTTTCAGTTATAAAATTTGGAAAGTACACAAAGAAATGTTTTTCATTAGCATTAGATTCACAAAGCCAAAGCCATCATAAACGCCATGTTTTCTCATTGTCAAGGACACAAGTGCAATCCTTATTTACAAGTGGAATGTACTGCTTTTATACCCTTTTCAGTATTAATGTACTGAAAGAGAAGATAACACAATACTCAAGAGCATTATCCTTTTTCTCACATAATTCAAGTGTCTATATTTCTCTTTATTATCACAATGCAATACCTGGTCCATGGTGGTTCTAGTTTATGATTATATTTCAGGTAACCTTTTCTTAGCTCTTTCACCTTGAAACCAACTGATTTTCAAGTGCATATCTTGACTTTATAAAGCTGTGGGGGAAAAGTGTCTTACTTTTTTTTTTTTTTAGCTCTGTGTGCATTAGTGTGTAAGTGTGTGCCGGTGAACACAAGTGCATGTGGTCAATCAAAATACATGTGATGCACAGGATTTGGTTCTTAGACGATCATGCAGGCGAATGGCTTGTCTTTAGTTCCAAATTCAATCCTCTTGCAGGGAGTCTGACACGGTTCCTCTATTTGCACACATCCTGCTGAGGAGGATTTCAGAGCAAACCTGATTAATTGGACCTCTGACATGATATGGTGATTGGTAATTTATTACAGAGTCTTGTTGTCGTTGTCGTAGTTTGCTTTGATTGCCGAAATATTTTCCCACAATATGATTTCTTGATTGTTTTATTTTAATAAAGTGATAGTCTTTGGTTAACTTTGATTTCACTACCTGCAAATCAAGAACAAAAAGAGCAGTGAACCAAAATCAAGGACATTCAAGCCCTGCGTAGAGTGGTATAACTAACTCACAAACTTGAACAGTATGTCTATCACACTTACAATGCCCAGAGGGCATACATATGATTTCTGTAACCAAGAATCAGAGTATCTTATATTTTAGAAAAGATCTAGGTTGAAATGAGAATTTCTGCCACTTTTC
This sequence comes from Pteropus medius, assembly GCF_902729225.1. NCBI lineage: Eukaryota > Metazoa > Chordata > Mammalia > Chiroptera > Pteropodidae > Pteropus > Pteropus medius. The sequence continues at coordinate 15,590,892 of NW_024356249.1, forward strand.
TTACCTCAGGGTAGCTGTTTCCACTGCAGTTAAGGAATAGTCTCAGATGGTTTAGCTACCACACTGCTCTGTCTGATGATATTGTGTGTGTGTGTGTGTGTGTGCTTGTGTGTGTGTGTGCTGGCTCCGTATTCGAGCCAGATGCTAACAAATAGAGAAGACACTGAGGTGCCTTTGCTGAATCACTGATTCAAACATAGTACTCTATGTTTGATGGAATGACAATTAAAACTATTTTCAGAGTGAAACTGTTTTTCCTTCGCACAGCCATAAGCTGACATTGTTATAGTTGGTGGTTTCATTTCTCTGGGCACTTAGTAAGTTATGCAGTCTGAAGGAGCAGCCTAAGCCTTATTAAGCTAATAACTTTATACATGTTTGTACATATGTAGATATACTTTTATATTGAAATTTTACTGAATAGGTGGTATTATAAACATTTATAAAACATAAAATGTATATCATAAAAGATTTTTTTCCCCATCTCTGCTCCCCACTTCCAGTCATTCAATTCTCTCTTCAGAGGCAACATATATTCTCAGTTTCTTTGTGATTCCATTTATATATATTTTATGAATATCAACACACATATATATGAGAGGCGATATTTACTATTTGTCCAGTTTATAAATGTTGTCTTAGTGAAATCCTATAATTGTCAGCTTTATTCATTGGATTAATGAATAAAGCTGACAATTATAGGATTTCACTAAGAAATCCTATCCATTGGTAGTTAGCGCCAATGGTCAGAAAGTACAAAGCTGGAGACCAAGGCAGGGATTGTGAAGGAGGGTTGAGAAGTAGGGAGGAGAGACAATATTGGCAAAGATATTTTGGATGTCTTTACAAATGACTAATAAATATGAATACCATCATATTAATGCAATTGTAAGATATTAGTTTTGGTCGATATGCACACATGAATTAGTTATTTTTGATGACTAATGAAGACGACAATAGTTAACATATGTTAACATATGTACCCCTTCTCCTTTTTATAAAGATGGATTTAAACCAAGATGCCTCCAGGAACGAGGATGAAATGAGTATATTCACAGAGGAATCCAAGAAATACAGTTTGGGGAAAATGCAGTAATTTTTGATGAGATGGGTAAAGGACAAGAAGTGAGTTCTGTCAATTACTGTAGATACAATTTTCTGATTAAATCTGGAAAAAAGGCAACCTGTTCTTTTTGCTTTTATTGTATTAACAGCTGAGGTAGCTAAAGTTATTTAAAATAAAATTAAATTTATGATTAACATGAATTTTTTTTACTCTTTTGAGTGTTTTATAGTTAACATGCATTTTTTTACTCTTTTGAGTGTTTTATAATGATTGACACATTTTTTCAATCCCATACAAGAGAATGCAGTAAAAACAGTTCCAAAAATAAATAATATTTGAAAAAAATCATATCTATTTTGAAGATAAATATTTTTAGTTATATTGCAAGTGAGCATGAAACTTTTTAGAAGATTTTTTAAAAATATAAATTCTGTAATGATCCACACCAAAATGTTAACAGTAGTGATCTTTGGGCAGAGGAATTATAGATGATTTAAAATGTATTCTTTGTAATTTTTGGTCTTGACTTTTTAAATTTAGTACAATAAATGTGCATTACTTCATAATCATAAAAATGTTCAAGCTATTCCCATTTTGAAGAAAAAATGTAATTGTAATGCGTTTTAAAACCAATTATACCCTGGTAACCTCAAAGAAATGAAGTGTTTGTCTGTAGCTATGGGAAGCTTGGCTTTTCATGATCAGTTCCTCAGCTGAAGTGATTCGTAAGAAGTCCAGTGAAATCAGCGGTTTGTGGTAAGGAATCCCTATGGATCATAATTTAGAGCTCAGTTTGCAGTTAACCACTGATTAATATTCCAGGTCCCAAAGTTGTAAGTTTCTGTTGTATGCAGCTCCTTTCACCTCTGGTTATACTCTAACTTTAAATATGATAGTGCGGGAGGTGCACCAATGTTTTCTTGAAGGTTTTGTCCATTTGTGGGGAGGTCTGTACTCAGCGAAGGCAAGATTTGTGAACATTTTTAAAGTTTATTTAAGGAAACACTTAAGCATAAATATTACATTCAACCCTGAAAAAATATTATTCCAGTGCTCCAAAGCCAAAATGAGGTTAATTTTGTTTATATAATTTTATCTTAAGTTCTGGCTTTTGCAATTGCCTTTTGATCTGCATGCTAATTACATGTAAAATAGAAAAAGCATTCCCGATGTAAAAGGTTATACTACTTTAAAAGTTATTTTAACGTTTTGTGTGATTTTAAGGTTGCATTACAAATCTTGGGTAATGCTAGTGTGGATGTGTACAGCAATCTTGAATGTCATTTATAAAAGGGACAAATAAAAATAAATATTTCCAATGTATTTGCTGAAGCAGAGGGCTTTCACCAAGAAGTAATGTCAAAATTTTGTCAGATCACAATGGAAAGGTTGATGATATATTTCTATTTTGAAATCACCAAGGTGATCTCTGACAAAGAAAAACGGGATGATGGGGTCTTCCTCAGCTTCTGAGGGCCAGCTTAATGCCCCCCTACAGTGCCAATGCTCCCTTTATGATTTCAAGGTTGACTCCTTCCTACATGTCTATGCTGGAGATTGGCCTGACAACGCTTAATTTAGTTGGTTTCCTTTAAAAACTATTCTATAGGAAATAATCAGAGGTAAATTTCCAAATTCCTTTTTTAAGCCAGCATCACCCTGATGCTGAATTCTGAAAGCTGACAAACCTATAGAAAAAAAAATGATTTCAATTTTGATTTGTTAAAACATAGATGTAAAAAATCCTCCCAAAGTGCTACTGTAAATTCAATCCAGGAGCCTTTAAAAAGTTCAGCAACATTATGCGCAGTACCACTAGCACACAGAATTTATTTCAGGAATGCAAGTTTTAATATTATGAAATGCTTTGTTATAGGAAATTACCAAAGAATTATTTGTAGCTATATGGTTGTTTACCTTGAAAACCCAAAGGAATTTACTGGAAAATAATGAGATACCATAAAGCTAATATTGAAAAATTATATAGCTTTTCTAAATTTTATCAATAATTCATAAGAAATATATCAGAGAAAAGATCTCATTACAACACTAAAACAACTTCATTAAGTTCAACTATGATGCAGGTAAAGCATACATCAAAAGTTTAATGAGACATAAAAGAAAACATAAACAAATGGAAAGACGTACCATGTCAAGTCCTTCCAAGTTAATTCAAGTGCTACTCCAATTATGATCACAGCAGGATTTGGGGGGATCTTGACAAAGGAATTCTAAATACATCTTTAAGCATAAATGTAAGAAAATAACCAAGACCATCTGGGAAGGAATAAAAGTAGCCATGAGGGAGACTACCATCAACCACCCGTAGACTCAGTTAGTTGGTTACATAAGTCACCTATAAGCAGAATTCAATACTGAAAGAAAAGAATAGGAATGTTCGTACTGTAGATTAAAATGCATTTTATAAACTGCTATTGTTCCCTAAAATTGTTTATGGAGAAACAACGTAGTTCTAAATAAAGCCCAATGTTCTACAAATCCAGTGATCATAAATGTTGACAGCCTTATAGTTTCAATTGCATGAGATTAAAATCAGGAGTGTATGTTTAAAATGGAGCTATGTACCAAACTGTTAATAGAGCCTCCAGTGAAGAAGGGAGTGAGAATTAGGAGGTGTACATAGTATAAAGGCAAGATTTTTTTGTTTTTATTGTATATACTAATTTAAAAATTTTTTTAGTTAGCAAGAATTCACGTAATCCTTTTATGATAGAAAAACAGAAGAGATTCAAAATGATGTCATATCTTATAAAATTAAAATTTGATAATTTTTTCATATAATATCCATCTTTCAATCTCCAGAGTTTTCTGCGTTAGAAAACACATGGAGTAATTCAGATATGATCCCTATCCTCAAGGGGGCTATATAAAGATACATGTCTAGGATACTTGAAGTAAGAACAAGAATGAAATGACTTCAAAGACATTGTCTGAGACTAGCTCCCAAGGTCAGGCACCATGTTGTTTCCATGTAATGAATAGTTCCTTAGTACATTAAAAAGACTTAGTGCTAATTTATGGTGGGCATGATAATCTGTACACACGACTATTATTTCTTTGAACTTATTTGTACAATTCAGTATCCAGGATTGCTGTCAAACTGCTGTCTCTGAGTTTCACAATATTACCTTGTTTTACCTACTCTTACAGGCTCTAAAGTGGAGGAAAAGGCATTAGCTACAATTTTAAGTCTTGGAAATGTTATGCGAGTGAAAGATGTACAATAAAAAGCTAATCGCTCCTTTCCTTTGATCTCATGTGTGGAAATGTGCCCGTTTGGGTCCTTCCCAAAATCAGAGGACAATTTAGGATTATTAAAATCCAACTAAAGCGTCAACTGGAATGTAGCTTTGAAAGAGTGCTGTTAGTAATACAAATGTTAGTTTACATCCAGGGCATAACAACAACAACAACAACAGTAACTAACAAAAATGAACAATTAGAACATCAGTCAATGATTCAAGTCTTGAACCAGGAACAAAAGACCCTAGATGTTTGCATACCGTGGTCACCTTAATCAGAGACAAATTCTAATAGGATGACACTTCCAAATGCTTCTCTAAATCTGGGTTTGTATGACTTCACCACAAAGAGCCATGTCAAGAATAAGAAATCACTACATATGATGAATAATACATACAGATGTGATTTGCCAAATGTTTATATTACTTTAAACGTGAGTGTTAAACGACAATTTTTTTTGCCACTTTACAATAATCCAAAGTAACCCCTCGTCTTTAGGTTTTTGTTATTGTTTATTTTCTTTTTGTGATTTTGCTGTGTCAAATTATATTTAAAATTGAAAAGAGATAGTGAAGGAAATTGGTCCTAACCTGTTACATCAGCATTGTTCCATAATCACAAGTATAAATATAATAAAAATTATTTTTCTCACAGCAATGTTCAAATTTAGATTAAGTTATGTGTAAAGATTACAGTGTTTCAAAACAGTAATATATTTTTGACATATTAGTTATAGAAACTTAGAAAGTAATTTTGGAGCTGGAATCAAGTTCTATAATTATAACATATTATGGGATATGCACATGATCGAATTTTTCTGTGACTCAGTGTAACAAAAATTAAATTCTGTGCTTTGAAATGAAGAAGTAACTTTATTTTTTATAGGTTTCCTGTAGGCTAAAAAATCTCCCAGTTTTATTGTAGTTGTTTCCACTTTTCTACATAATTAAGGACTTGGGCACACAGACATTTTAGAAGGCACACAAATGGCTACAATTCAACTTGACCGGTGTTAGCCAATGGCTATTTGTAAGACTTCTCGAACAAGTGAAAATCCATTATAAATTACACAACAAAACTAAGGCTATAACTTTTTCTATTAAGTGCATGTATCTTCAACATTCAAAATTGATTTTATATAAATCTTCATCAGAAGGAGCATAATACAATGTCAATTAATTGCTGCACTGCGATAACTTTGAATTTTCTAAAAGCCAGTACAAACGGGGAAAGCTCGGTAAGTTGGAAAAGTGTCAGGCAGATTACAAGCAAATACCTTTCCTAAAACTGAACCTGACCTGAATAACACCCAAGGAACTTCTGATGTGGTTCCAGATCCACAGAACAAAATAGAAAACAATTTTCAGTGGCGCAAATGTTCCAAAATCTTTCTAGACCGGATTAGAGGGGATGTTCTGATTACAAGTGTGTTTCACAATCATGGGTGGGATCTGAAAAAGAATGATGGTAGTGGCTTTCTAAGGTTGGAAAACATAAGATTAACCGGGCAGAATGTGCTAATGTAGTCTTTCAAGATAAATGTATCCTATTTGAAGTACTTTTTATTTGGAATAGTCATTCTGCAGACAGGACATTCAATCCAAGAGCCTGTCACAAATTTATGACCAGCTGAAAAAGTAGGCTAAGAAGTCACAGAAATGGAATAAAAATAAAGTGATGAACAATAGCTAGAAACCAGTCCTTATAATTCATAATCCCACTTTGGGAAATCATGCAATTTTTAAAGATAATAAGAAATTCTTTCATCTACCCCCCAAATATTTAATTATGGCCACATGAAATAAGCTATGTTTTGATTGAAGAGAGTCCAACTTCTGAATGGGTCAAAGATGCTGAGGATTAGAGGGCAAGACTAAAGTTTTCTTTAGGAATGAGGGTTTTTCTGTTTTTATATTTTTGTTCTTGGTGTTTCCAGATTTGCAATATCGCAGTCTCCCACCCTACCTTCAAATCTCTAACGGTTCTTACTCTGGAAGCTGAACCCCTTTAACTCCTGTCCCTAGACAAAGCTCAGTTCCCAGATCTGGGAACAAATTCTGCTCTGAGGTGGGGAGGTTGATTATAAGGACCAATAGTTATCCAATTTAATGTTAAATGGTTGGTTTTATATCGCACGCCTATGCAGTTCCCCAGAGACTAACTCTCCTGTCTTAAACTCAGTTTCCTAAGTGACTGAATATTCAAATCACTGAATTCTTGATACTATTTGAATGTCCTTCATCAGTCTGATTGATTACAAACTTAGTTCCTGCCCTGCTCTGTTTAGACATGCACCTTGGGTCTTAGAATCTATTTTGATCTTAACTCACAGGTATTTTTTCCATCCATTGCTCTTAAACTTAGAGTTTTCATTTAAGAATAAGGCATTAAAATGTTACTTAGAAACTATTTGCATTGAGCAATGTTTCCAGCTGCTGGCTTCACTGTAGGGATAATAATGCTCAGCGCACTCCCACCCTTTTAAAGAGGATCCACTGGGCCATTCATTTTTTGGTCAGAATAGCTCTCCAGCCTCCTGTCTAAGATGGCATGTGCCTGTCTTCTATGTGGATCAGGGAGAAATTGAGGGACTCCAGTCTTCAGGTGCCAACTTTCACTTTTATCTTTCTATGTCAGCTTCCAGATAAATTTGTTCTTTATTATACCTGTGTTTCTGAGTCCAGACTCTCTGCTGTTCAATTTGAAAAGGAATCGTATGTATAGGTATAGGTTCTTGACTGCATGGGGTAAGGTGAAGGACTTGGGGTCCAACAGTTTTGCATACAGACTTTTAACCCACTGTGTTCTGCCCTGTGCCTCAGCCCTGCCTTCTTCAGCACCTGGCTCCCTCAGGTGTGAGCCATTTAGAGGCTCTGTGGTCGAGTGTGCCTCACCTCTGACTGGAGCTTCTCTTCTCTAGGCATTTTGCATTGTAACTTCCTTTATAGGCTAAGTCAAGCTTCTTGAAATGAATTCAGATTTCTTATGTTTTTGAGTTATTTCTTATTCTGTCTATTTTTGGGGGGAAGGGAGGGGGTGAGTAGCTTTATGTTTTTAAAGGCTTTTTAGTGGAGTTTCAAGTGGAAGAGAAGATACATGCTTGTGGTCAGTCTGCCACATTTAATCTGCACTCCGCAAGTGATTTGAGATCTTATCCTTTATTCTAGTTTTTCCAAAGTGTGTTTAGTGAGGTGTTAATAGTTGTTATTAAAAAAGAAAAGTGGTTCTGTGGTCAAAAAAGTTTGGGAAAAGCTGGACTGAACTAAGTTAAACAGTTTCTTTGCTGTAGGTCTTTTGGGATCATTTAATATACTAATATTATTTAAGAATCCTTCAAGTGGAGGGGTATACAGTATTTCTCAAACCACAGATCCTATTTTCACCAGGGTAGAACATTAAAACATAAAGTAGGACATGTATATTATGCCAGTTCAAAGTCCATCTCAGCTTGGCGCATTAAGATTGGTGGTAAAACCCCAGAAATGAGGGTTTATTGCAAAGATCGTAAAATAGCGATGGGTCAGCATCTCTTTCTTGGGCATACTGACATAGTAGGTTCCAGTACTGTGGAGGCTGGGATGTATAATTGCCTTAGGGGGTCATAATACTGTTCAACATAGAGTGGCTGCCACTCTCTTCATTTAGTCTCCATTTAATTACCCTTCATAAGAGAGAGATCCCGATATAATTGGTATTACCACCATTCAATATAGGATGCTCCCTTTTAGAATAGGATTTTGTACCAAACTATCTAAGAAAAGGCTGAGCTCCCTTATGGCTAATGACTTCATCTCACCAGGCACTGATCTCTAATCTAATCACCCAGTAGAAAAGGCTAGAATTCACTTGCAGAGGATGGAATGAGCACTAATTATTTCAAACAGAAAGGGTAGTCTAGAATCATTTTCTGAAAAAAAGGGGTGTAGGGATGGTAGGCAGTGAAAGCTTCTGTGACTCCTCTTTAGTTACAGAGCCATTGAAAGATTTTAAATGACAATAATGGATTTGAAGTACAGAAACATTATACTGGTGGGGGCATGAAGGCTGAATTCAAGTAGCTGAACGTGAAGTTTCCAGGATGAAATATTGCAACAGCCTAGGGTAAATAAATGATAGGGAAGAAGAGCCTCTCCAGACCGCCTTGTTCATTTACCAGCATTCTACCAGCCAATGACCAGTGTCCTTGACCCAACGCTCTCCCATGCAACCAGGGGCCTGTCTCCAACAGTCCCACGTCCTCCTGTATTTTTAACATTTCTTAGTATCGATTATTCCCCCTCTGCCCATGAAAATGATAAAGTTGTTCCTCCTATAAACTGCCCCTAGACCATTTTCTTTTCTAAAGCTAATGTCTTCCCCCTTTCTTATTTTTAGTTGTTTAAAGGCTTTACTATTTTTTATGCCTTTTCTCATTTTTTATACCTCTTCATTCTATTGTAGTCTAATCCCTGCCCATAGTATCGTACTGAAACCGCTCTTAATATGATCAGAAAAGACCTTTTCAATGTCAAAATCAATGGCTATTTAAATCTCCTTACCTTAATAGATCTATCTATTATGTTTGACAACGCCGTTTGATCTCTCCTTACAAATTTTCACTTTTTGGCTTTCCATGGCACCACATTCACTAGCATTTCTCGTTAACAGTTTATTCTCTGAATTTAAATGCTCCTATTTCTCCAAACTTTGCTTAAATAATGGTATTTCCAAGAATTCCTTCCTCCGCTCATTGTATTCTACTCACTTTCTCTAGGTGATCTACTTTTATGATTTCAACTATTATCTATTTTCTGATGACTTCCAACTTTTTATCTTCAGCCCCACCCTCTCCCTTAAGCTTCAGACTTGCGTATTCAACTGCCTGTGAGAGAGTTCCACCTGGATGTCCTACGGGCATCTCAAACACAACATGTTCAAAAATGAATTCAATGTTTTTTTCCCTAAGCCAGTACCTTCTCAGTTATTCTCTGTCTCAATTGCCAGTTCGGCTCTCTAATCCATTACCCAAGTTAGGAATCCTCTTTGATTCTTCCTACTCTCTCATGCCACAGATAAGATCTACAGATAATTTTTTTAAAACAGGGCTTGTATTTTTCTACTTCTCTTTTATGCCTGCTGTCTTTGTCCTGGTTTAGGTAAGCTGTTATCATCTCTCACATAACTTGTGAAAAGTCTCCTACCTTCTCTCCCTGACTTGATAATCTTCAAATCTTCCTGCCTCACTGTTATCAGACTTACCTATCTGAAACAAAGATATGACCATTTTACTTCTCTTTAAAAGCTTTCATTGTCTCTCCATCATTTATAGGATAAAGTCTAAGCCTTTACTATGATCTCCTAGCCTACTCTTTCCGGTCCCCTTTTATAACTGACATTCCGCAATGTACAAATTAGCTGTGATTCCCTGAGAACATCAGGTTATTTCAAAGCTACTTCAGTTTACACTGTCCCAGGAGGTTGGAATGACCTTCGTTGGCCTTCACCCTATTACCATGACTAGAGTCTACCTGGACAGTTTTCAAGGAAAGTTTCACTCAATCCTCAGATTGTGTTAGGTACCCCTTCTTGGTGTTATTACAACATCCTATTTATATCTCTAACATGCCACTTGACATATTGTTTCATAATATGGGTTATTATGCCTAACCCTCCAACTACAATGTATTGAGGACAGAGAATGTTTCTTATTTATTTTTGCATCACTACTATTTAGCTCATGTACTAGACTCACAAAACAAGTGTAGGATGATTAAGTAAAAGAATAAACAAGGTCAAGGCAACTGTAACAGAGCATAGGGAAAAGACAGGAGAATATTTAGGAAGTAAACAGGACTTGGTAACTAGCTGGTTGGTGGTTGTCAGAGGTCTGGAAAAAGATAAGGAGGAATCAAAGATGACTCTAGTTTGTCAATGACAGCACAATAGAGTAAATTTGGAGAAGAAGAAAGTTTAAAGGGAATATTAATTCTTTCTTTAGAGTCATGTCTAGTTTGAGATGCTTATGAGAATTCTATAAAAAATTTCCTGGCTCATTTTATAGTTAACACAGTACTTACACAGACACTCGAAAAATTTGATGAATTAAATTGTCATTACTAATTTATTAAAAAATAGCCACACTGATAGTTAAATTCTGGGTTTTCTATAGAAGATAACTCTATTCTTTTTTCTCTAAAAGTCATTACTTCAGTTTTTTAGATAGATGAATTTAAAGGCTTTTTTGTCTTCATTGTGCTTATGAGAAACTTTTAAAGTTTGAAGGAGAAAGAGAAAAACTTTAGGCTCATAATACAGAAGGAGAACATTTCTAGGCCAGATAAGCTTTCGTTTATTTAATTAAGATTAAATAATGCATAGAAGATGAAGATTAAATTGATGAGACTAATTAATAATCACTGAATATAATTAGTTGTAGATTTACCCCTTCTGCAGCCAGTTTGGGTTGATAATATTTTTGTATCCTCTCCAGGTTTTAGCTTGTTCACAGTAGATGTTTACTACATAACTAAAGACATGATCCAAAACGAATCTTGGGCAAGAACTACCTGGATCTTGTTTGTTGCCCTGCATAAACATTGAGAAAAAAAAATTCCATCTCTACCCATGAAGAGAAACACCTGCTTTTCTAATCGGCAGGAACATTTTAGTCAAAACTAATGCACACCACTTGGGAAATTGTTTATAGATTCGCGGTGACAACATATGCTTTCTTGGTGTCTTGAGAGATGAAAGAGATGCCCCAAGCCATTTAATCTATGGCAACAAGAGCCCACTGGAGCAGGTTTGTTATGTCTATGACCGAATTCTCAGCACAAATCGAAAAAGGACACATTAAGATCTTACTGTAATGATTATACCAATTTTTTTTTCAGGTGTCTGTGAATCTATTGTGAGAATGGTTTAATTGAACACCAGAAGACAAAAGGCTCCCAAATCCAAATTCTTAGGGCTCTAATACAGTTAATTTTAATTCTTGCTATTACTATTTGACAAAATCCTTTGCCAGTTCATAAGATGAACACAGAAGGAAAAAAATGGTTATTATTAATAAATTTCTACCCATTAATATGTTTTGCGTGAGATCGATAACTGTTTTTTTTTTTTCCTGGCTTGCTACAGTTATCATCAAACTATACTTTGCAATGAGCTTTAGATTTTCTCGATTGTTTAAAACAAGCTAACAGTGATTTAAGATGTTGTGTGATGGTTTAGAAAGATTATAAAATATCAGTGTCCACACTAGAAACTTCCCGAGGTACAAGAGATACAAATTATTCAAAAGTTAAGCAGCAAGTATGCCTAAATGATGGATGGGTTTAGAGACTTTGTGCTGAAGGGAGTCAGTTGAAAAAGATGATCTTATCAGCTCTATGTTATAACTAGAAAGGCAAATGCTCCTAGAAGTATTGCAGCTCAAACATGAAAACTTCAAAATAGATAACACTGCTCTAGAGTCAACTGAGATAATTTGGGGGATAACTATATAGCTTGTCTTCAAGACAGCACACATTAAAGATGATGAGGCTTAAGAAAAAACAATTCGTTTGTGATAATTGCACATAAAAATTATAAAATCAAAAAAGTGAAATAAGTTTACCTGACATGCTTAAATCAGTATTTTGCAAATTAAGGATGGTTTTTATTAGTAAAATTTTAAACCAATATTCTGGTTCTAATGGTTCAAAGAGTCTTTTTGGTAGTTCTCAAATTCCATGACTATTAGTGCCAATTGGTTGATGCTGGGGCAGGAGATACATGTAATGCAATCATGTGGGAGGGACATCTTCTGTTTTTAATTGGAGCCATGCTGGAAATCATGGGAGGACTCCTTCTCCTTTTAAGACTACCAGAGCACTAAAGCTGAAAAAGAAAAACACATACCCTAACCCTATATACTAATTGAAGACACATTGTGCAAAAATAAATAAATAAATAAACAAACCTTTTCTAAAAGAGACCCCAAAAAACCAATCTGTATGTCATATTTGAAAGTCCCCATTTTCTGTGGGTTTAGCAAGCTTTGGCTTATTTTTGTAGCCAACTATGAGACTAAGCTGGCTCAGCTGAAAGTTCATTGTTTCTTCCTCTTCCAGGCTACCAGCTTTTGTGTTTCTAAGCCTTGACATTTTGCAGACAGGACAAATACTGGAAGGGGGAAATAAGTAGATACACAGTGTCCTACAACTTAAAATCTTTTCTACAACAGCATGGCCAAGCTCCAAGTTGCTAGACTGAAACTTAAAATGCCATGCTCTCTACTGTGGGCAGGTGCTCACTTCTCTGAGATGCAGCGCCATTTGTCATAAAAATATAAAGTGAATCTATTAGTAGAACATATAGAAGAAGCAATGCAGCATCAATCACTTTTAGGTATTCATAAAAATCTGAGGACCAAGATAGATTCCGATAGTCATCTCAAGGCTGAAAAATTGAAGAAAACTTTAGTTGTCATCTCACTAGTCAACTCCTATTAATGAATGCATCATGGTTTACAAAGGAGGCCGTGCAAGAAAGAATGAATGAATCAATATCTGATAGGGTCATCAAATGAGATCAAATCACAGTTTCAGCTGAAAGTCCTGAAATCTAGAGCAAATAACAGTAGCCAAGTGACTTCAAATTCCTAAGCACTGTCTGGACAATGTATGCAAAACTTGCAAAAGTGTGGATAGCATCCAATTTTGCAAGTCCTTGTTTCATTAAAAGAGTTAGAAAATAAAGGTGAAAGATGAGAGAGAATTTCTGTGAGAAATTTTCCAAATTTTTAGTGGTCTTCTTCTCTTTTGGGGGAGTTGCTTCACTGTCGCTTTAAGCCAAGTGAGAGAGGGCTTCAAGAGACCAAATTTGAGAAGAGCTTGGAGACTGTTAGAACTGGTATAAGTCACCTTAGCTAAAATTCAGCTTTCAGTTGGCAGAGAAAATGAGAGAGCAAGAGTGAGAGTGAAAGTTAGAGCGAGAAAGAGAAAAATAGAGTGGGCTGCACAGGGAGCTAACTGTATTTCTAGCAACAGCAGAGCAAGAATGCTTGAGTGTTTCCTAAGGAACAAATGTGGGCAACTGAGGATAGTAAGCCTGGTACAATTTTAAATATTTCTCAAGAGGCTGCCTGGAGGGGCAGTGTGACCCCCAACAGAGGGATGGACAATTAGAAGCCAAGGGGCCAAGGAAGAATTGAAGCAGCATGAGGTATTGCCACTATCAAGGAAACTATCTTCAGAGGGCCCCAGTGGGAGGTGTCTTCAAAGAAGTCTACAAAAGCACTCTAAAAAGAAGGAATCAACATGCTATACCCAGAGAGCACATCCATGGTTATTCTTATACTAGTCAAGTAAGAATTTTGTTGCCCTTATCATTTCCTTGCTAACCTGACGCAGTGAAGAAGGAATGGGAGAAGAATAGCAAAACAAGATGGGGAAATAGGAAAGAAGCCTCCTGCTCCTCTCCTACTTTGGGCTTTTGAGACTGAGGCGGGTCCGAGCTGGGGAAAGGAAATAATTTTATGTGGTTACAACACAGGCTTGGGCAATTTTAGTACTGAAGTGAGATTCTTCTTATGCCTGAAAGTGATTGGAGACCTTTTATTATCTGAAAGTGGTTTTAAAGTTATGGGACTTACCAAGATTTTATTCAACTGGTAGGGAGACAATAATCCACAGAGGGTGTTGAAAGGACGGGGGGAAAAGGATAAAATTATTCTGTGCTGTCACTTTATCAGCTTAATCTATTTAATTACTGGCTACAAATAAAATCATTTTCACCACTATGGGAAAAACTATTCAAAAACAGACCCTCCTCTTATGCATTGACTAAGGAGGAAGGTCATTCATTAGTTTAACACATTAAATAACTTGGATTTTCAAGTTGCCTCCACTAAACATATTTGCCACTTTCTTTGGACACAATTTCTGACAGAAGGCTTGGAGTCCATTCGACAAGGCAAGTGCTCTCCGGGTTCCCATCTTCCTGCTTACATTAACCAGTGATCCCAGTTTTCAAGTGTCTACATAAACACTATTTTTTTTGTAGAGCTTTGAGTTGTGATTGCTACATGCTTTAGTTGAGCAATGATGAATACATCATTTAATCTCCTCCTGACATAATTTTTTAATGCAAAATACGACCGACAATGCAATTAAAGATACAATGAGAAATTTAAAAACTCAAATGCTATAAAAATCAGAGAGCCAGAATAAATACCTCATGAAAATGACATCCACAGGTCCCCTGCAAAAACTCTTTGTATCGCCCCATTGTTATGGTGAACGTGTCAACCACTTCATAGCCATATTTTTTTGCATCATTCAAAATAATTAAATTTTCTTTCCATAAGTTCTGAACATCACTCTGTATTGCAAAGCAGAAGAATGAACATTTTTTTAAGAGGATTATTATATGATTTGTTAACTCAGGTAGAAATCATGTAAATTTCATCTTTTTTACAGATTAGTCCTATTTTAAGATAAAGAATTCATTTCACATGCATTTCTTAAATAAAGATGTGTTGTAATTTGTTTATTCAAAACATAAATATAAACATTTCTGTATCTATAAAACAGCAATACATAAATATTTATAGTGACACATAGTTTGGAACTTTCCCTTCTATGAAAACTAGTTAGGTTTATTGCCCACAATGATCCAAAGAAAATATCTAAAATTCTCAATTTAAAAGCCAAGATCTGAAAATCACAAATGCTATCTTCATCTGTTTGGATTCCTCTTCATTCTTTTAGTCATTTCACTATTAATTAGCATCTGTTTTGTGCTTAGCTCTGTGCTGAGGGACAGGAATTCAGGAATAAATAAACGTAATCCCTGCTTTTAAGACAATACATTTTAATAGAAGAAATGGATACGTAAACATTTACTAAGTCTTTTATTGTTGGTAAATATATCAGGCTCTGAGCTAGTGGAGAAAAGAAAATAGCTCCGTGAGGGGCAAGGGGACAGCTGGACAGTGAGTTTTCAAGAGAGGTTTCCTGAGCAGAGAGAGGTTTGCCCGTGGAATGGGGTTGGGGAAAGAGAGAAGAATGTGCTTCCAGGAGCAGCAGAATTGAGTGAAGGCTCCAGCTGCTGCTTCTCTGGATCATATTCCTCCCTCCCTCCCCAACCATGTCTAAGGCAGTGATCGTGCCTGGAGGGAGTTCTAGTTCAGGTCCACTGTCTAGAGGAGGGCCTCCTCCACTAACTTCTAGCTTCAGGACTCCTCCTCAGCTTGGCCAAGACTTTCCCAGGCTGACCTGTCATCTAAAACTTCCTATGTAATCCATCCTTCATATCAAACACATTACAGCCATACAGGTCCTGATACATAGTAGACACTCAAAAAATATTTGGTGCAAGATTGAATGATATGTATGGAGTAATGTGTTCTAAAACTCTTCCTGCTTACTCCTGCACCCGTCTCTTCAGCCTTCCCAGGCACTCTGCCTCATAAATGTCCTTATTACGCTAATCTTGCCTTGGTGTTTGTTTCTCCGTGAACCCAAACTGACAAAGAACAAAAACTGTTTTCATTTTTTAGATAAAAAAGCAAATATTTCACATTTGTTAGTCCAACTGCAAGGTAAAAGGAGCAGTAGAAATACATTTAATTTTCTGTCTTCTCCACTGTGCTGGCATACCTATTTATATGTGACATTCACAGAAGAGTGTTTCCCCCCAAATAAAAGGTTCATAAAGAAGAAATCTGTAGGAAAATAGACAGATGCAAATTTAGTCTGTGCTATCACATAAAAAATGATGCTCAATGTTGTTTGTAGGCTTTTTCTTATCCACTTACAAATATTTTCTCAACTTTAAAATGTCTAATTATGAAAGGCACCTGGAACTTTATAGTAAGCAATTTCTAGAGAAAGGTTGGTTCTCTGGGAAACAGACTTTGAGATGGAAATTTGCATAGGTGGGGAGTGGGCCTAACAGAAGAGGGCTCTTGGAATCGACACCTATAAGGGAGTGACGTAGTTGCAACAGAGGCTTTTGTGGATCCCACCAGGGCTCTAGAGCTGGGAAGGTCCTTAGAAGATGACCCAAATTAAGAAAAGGGCCTGAGTCTTGGAAGTCCTGCACAGACGAGTTGGATTTCTGCAGCAAAAGGCAATTCCTGCTGAGATTCAGATGTGAGTCATCACAAGGCCACATTCCCAGCAGATCAGGGGAACGAATGTCTCAGTCCTGAAGGAGTGATCTGGGAGCAGCCAAATTATGAGGTAGTTTTTGAGAGTCTACTATGTGCTGAGAACTGTTTTGCATTAGGGGGTACCAGAATGAGCAATGCAACTCCCCCTCTCCTGTCCTTGCTCTCACAGAGATTACTCTTGCAGAGGACACGGACAACCAAGGACTATATCGGTTGGGTGACCTGAATGAGGACACGAGACACTATTATAGGAGCTCATGGCAGGAATAGACAATTGAGTCTACTGTGTCAATTAAGTCTTCCAAGAGGAAAAGACATTTAAACTCACACTTAAAGGGTGCTTGGAAGTTACCCAGGTGAGGAGGTGTTGGGGGAGTGGGCTCTAAGAAGAAGGAACAGTGATTTTGAAGACCTGGAGGTGACTGGGAGCATGACATGCATGAGAGGCTAAAACATGCTCAGCATGACCT